>NW_003852407.1:4016403-4022572 GCF_000181295.1 Otolemur garnettii | reverse complement strand
AAAAAAGAAAAAAGATAGGTGAAGCAAACATAGCAAACAGCAACAAACTTAAAGTGAAAGATTAAAGACAAGATATGTATTCATATACGAGGTAGCATGGGATAAAATCTACAAAATGGTAAAGAAGTTGGAGACATAAGAGAGGGTTTTGGCACTATCTTCTGAACTATGGGTAGAATTTCAAAGGAAGACAGGAAGTAGCGAATCCAAAGGCAAAGAGATAGAAAAATAAAAGTAATGCTTTGGCAAGAGGGCATGGCTGAGTGCACATTAGAGTAGAGGGCTTAGATGAGACTGGCATAGCCAAGACCGTGAAAGACCCAATGATAAGATACACCTATTTTTAGGGGGTGAAGTTGGAAGGAAGCCCCAATGTCTATCTAGATGCAGGTGAGGAACCCTGGAATAACTTCATGCTTTAGATGACATTTGCAGAAGTAAGAGGTAACCAGGGTTATCCTAGGAAGCAGAAAAGAACAAAGAATGTATAGGACGACAAGGAGATACACATGTCTACCAGGTTAATAAAAAATAAAAGAGAAGACGCCCGTTTTGGAGTGTGCAGAAAAACAAGAACTTCTGAACACTGTTGATGGAAGTATAAATTGGTGCAACCATTTTGGGTACCAGTTTGACGTGAAATCGAACCTATAAATACACAGCACACTCCTGAGAATACCATTTTCTATACAGCATTGTTTTAGTATAAAGAAACACAGTAGATTTTTGTACACTAATCTTTTATCCAGCAACCTTTTAGATTCATTTATTGGTTCTGTTAGTTGGGTTGTAGATTCCTTTAGATTGTCTACAAACAGGATAATTTCATCTGTGGATACAGACAGCTTTATTTCTTCATCTTTCATTCTGTACACATTTGGTTTCTTTACCCTGTCTTAACGCCCTGCAAGGACCTCCAGCATATGCTGAATGGATGGGCTGAGAACAGACATCCTTGTCTTGTTCCTGATTAGAGGTAAAAGATTTCAGCCTTTCACTACTATGTATGACATTAGTTGAAGGTTTTTTTCTAGCTGCCTATATCAGGTTAGGATATTCCCTAGTTTATGGGAATTTTAATCATGAATAGAAGTTAGGTGTTGTCCTTATCTATTGTGGGGGTCAGAATTTTCTGTAAACGGCCAGGAAATAAATAGTTTAGGCTTTGTGAACCATACGATCATTGTCACAACTACTTAACTTTGCTATTGTAGTGTGAAAGCAAACACAAAGAACACATAAAAGAGTGGGTGTAGCTGTGTTCCAGAAAAACCTTATTTATAAAACCAGGTGGCATACAGGATTTGACCTGTGGTCTATTGAAATGATCATGTGGTCTTTTTATTCTATTTATCTGATATATTACATTGTTTGACTTTTGGATATTACACTAGTTTTGCATCCCTGAAATAAAGCTAACTTGGTCACAGTGTACAATCCCTTCTATATATTATTGGTGTCAGTTTGTTAACATTTGGTAAAGGATTTTTATGTCTCTGTTCATGAGAGATACTGGTTTATACTTTTCTTTTCCTGTGATGTTTGTGTGGTTTGGTATGAAGGCAATATTGGCCTTTCTGAATGAGTAAGGAAGCATTCCTTCTTACTCTAATTTCTGAAAGAATTTGTGTAGGATTCATATTATTTCTTTATAAAAACTATTTACCACTGGAGAGATATGAAATTGTGTTCTTTCTTTATGAGATTTAAATTACTAATTCATTTTTGTTTTTTAACTAGTGATAGGTCTATTCAGATTTTCTGCTTAAGTCAAATGTGATCATTTTTTATGTAAAAATTATCCATTTCACTTATAATGTTTACCTTGTTTAAAGTTGTTTCTAATACTGTGTTCCCTTATATTTCTTTTGATTTTTGCAGGGTCAATAATAATGTCTTTTCTATCATTCTTCATCTTGGAAATCTGTCTCCTCTTTTCTTCTTGCTCGTTCTAGGTAAAGGTTTATCTATTTTATTCATCTTTTTGAAGGACCAGCTTTCGGTTTCCCTGATGTTATCTGCCCTCTTTCTATTTCCTATTTCATTGGGCTGTGCTCTGATCTTTATGATTTTTGCCCTTTTGCTTATTTGGGCTTAATCTGATTTTCTTTTTCTAGTTTCTTAATGTGAAAGCTTATTTATTTGATACAATTCTTTTTTTGTAATACAGAATTTGAAGCTATACTTCTCCTCTAAGTACTGCTAAAGCTACATCCCATAAATTTTGATATGTTGCATTTTCATTTTCATTCAGTTCAAAATGTTTTTAAATTTCCTTGTGTCCACTGAAAGTGTATTGTTACATTTGTAAATATTTGGAGATTTCCAAAACCTATGTCTATTGTTGATTTAAATCCGCTGTGGCCAGTAAACACAGATTCGTGTGCTTTCAAATTTTTTATATTTGAGATTTGTATTGTGACTCACCAAGTAGTCTAACCCGGAGGGTGTTCCAAGGGCATTTCAAATGCATATAGATTCTGCTGCTATAGGTAGAGTCTCTGTAGATGTCAGTTAGATCAAGTTGGTTGATATTATTGTCCAAGTCTATATTCTTGCTGTCTTTGTATCTAGTTGTTCTGCCATTGGGGTATTAAAATCTCCCAACATAAATGTCTCTCATAAAAGGCTGAGTGAAAGAAGAAAGTTGCAAAGGAAAATCTAGTGCACGATTCCATTTATGAGAAGTACAGAACTAGACATCATGTTATTTAGGAATATGCATGCAGATGATAAAATTATGAAAAACAACAAGACAACTGTCCACAAAGTCAGGTCAGGGCTGATTTCTAGGGGTACAGGGCATATTGGGATTTCTGGGCTGTCAGCCATGTTCCATTTCTTGATCTGAATAGTGACTACACGGATATTCACTTTGCAATTATTCTTTTAAAGTGTATCTCTATAGTTCATGTAGTCATTTGTATATATATCTCTCAATTTAAATAGCAAAAACAATGGGGGATGGTTTCATTAGTAGATCAAACCTTAACTATATTCTAGATATGATACAAGACCAGAAATATTGTGATTCAATAAACTTCTTAAATTTATTGAATTTAAAATATAAATAAAATATATTCTTTCCAATCTCATTGCAAGTGAACAAAATATAAATTTATTTATAAAAGAATAAAATATATTCTTTCCAATCTCATTGCAAGTGAACAAAAATATAATTTAACACCAAATGTATCTCAAGTTTAACTTACCTAATGACAAAGAAAAGTTGACTTTAAGTGCCTTGTAAAAAGTATTTCCTATTTTAAATGTAATAGGGTCATTTCTATTTGAAAGAACAAACAAAAAAATCTATTTGACAAGCAAAGATCATTGCTGGACACAAATAATTAGTCTCTAATTTACCATTTTTAATGTTGGGGTTTCTGTATAATGGGCATTCTTTACATGGGGCAAGAGGAGTGTGCTGGTAGTGACTTTGACAATCCAGTAATTGACACTATTTTAGTCAGAGATTAGGAAATCCCCTGAAATATTTGTCCAAACTCATATTTTAAGCTGGGATTGGGTTAAAGATCTTATCATTATTTTTAAGTTTTTGATAGAAATTGGGCTCCTACCAACTGGTGCACTTTCTAAGTGTACTTTCTACTGCTCTTAGAGCTCCTAGACAAGAATCTTGTAAAGAACCTGTAGGTAATCCATTGCCAGGAAGACCAAAAAAGTCACATTAGCAAATTATCTCAAGCTGTCCTACACTTTTAGACACTAAAAGTATTCACATTCTTCACAGAACTTGGTAACGTTTCAGGGCCTCAAGTCCTCTAAAACTAACAAATATGGTACCAAGAAACCAAATATGACACAGAAGATGCTTCCCAGCATCTTTCGTGTGATTATTTCTGTGCCAGTCAGTACCCCCTCTGACCTGTCCTAGAAATGAAAGCTGTCATAAAGAAAGCAGTCTTCTTCCCCCAAATGATCTATTTGGCTGTGTGCATGTAAGACATTACATTAGTATTTAAGATACTAGACTTTGGTTTCTTTCAAAAGTCTTAGACCCTCATCAAAGTTTTCAGAAGCTTTTGGGCTATATGTTCAGGAAAGAATACCCCGTCAAATGTCACTAAGAGCCAGACACAATTATTTAGTTTTCCTATTCTTCCACTTTAAAAAATTCTATGTATAAAGCTATGAATAAATTCTATGTATATAACCAAGTAAGTAGAACCCATAGGAGCAATCATTAAAACGTGCCATTTCTTTTATCAGAAACAATTCATCCTTCACTTATCCATTACAGTAAAAAATTCTATAACTATCCGAGAGCTATTAGTTTTTCATATAAATTATATTACAAAATACTTGCTAAGGATTGAAGTAAATGACTTGAATAGTAAAGATACAGGCAAGGAAACAATCTTAGTAACTTTCATACGGTCAAGTTAATAGAAGAGTCAATAGTGGGACAGGCGAATAATGATGACTGGTTCTATTTCTTAACCATCACAGAGTCTCTCTTTAGAAATTTTAATTTGTAAATCACATATTTCTGGCCAAAAATTCTATCAAAACTAATAGCCAGGATTTAAAGATAAAGCCATATAGATTAATGTTCCTTTTTCTACTGGAGAGTATCAACATTTTCCAGAGCTGCCTTGCATTGTGATTTTGTGTCCCTCAGTCATCGGAAATTATGTGTCTTAATCCATTTTCTGTTGTATATAACAGAATCCAGTAATTGGATTCTGGATAATTTATAAAGAAAAGGCATTTATTTCATACAGTTATGGAGGCTGAGCAGTTCCAGGCAGCATCTGGTGAGAGCCTTCTTGCTGGTAGAGACTCTGAAGAGTCCCAAAGCGGCACAGGGCATCACATGGTGAGGGGCAAATCTCTCATTACTCAAACACCTCTTAAGGTCCCACCTTTAATACTGCCACACTGGGAATTAAGTTTCAACATGAGTTGTAGAGGGGACATTAAAACCATAGCACCATGGTTTGGAAAACTAGGTGCTAAGGACTGAATGTGTTCCCCTAGAATTCATATGTTGAAATCCTAATTCTCAATATGACAGTAGTTGGAACTGAGGCTTCTGGGAAGCAATTAGGTCAGAAGGATAGAGTCTCATGAATAGGATTAGTGCCCTACTAAAGAGATCCCAGAAAGTTCCCTTGCCCCTTCTACCATGTGTAAGATACAGTGAGAGGATGGCCATCCATGGACCAGCTCTTGAACTTGGGCTTCTAAGTCTTTAGAACTGTGAGAAATAAATTTCTGTTGTTTATAAGCCATTTAGTTTATGGTATTTTGTTACAGCAGCCTGAGAAAACTAAGACACTGAACAATAACTATTTTGCTACAAAAAATTATCACTATCAAAAATTTTAACACTCTTTGATTAACTATTTAGTTTTTCTTAAATATATTCAAGATACAGTAACAAAGACTAAATTTTTCTATCCTAGGATTACAAGGTAAAAACTATGCTTAATCTATTTATTCATTGCAAGAAAAGAAGAAAAAATTTGTCTATCATGTGTTTAGTTAAACAAAACACCATAAGATATTACAATGGTTGGACTGTTTATCAAGAACGGCAGCCCTGAAAGAAGTATGACATTAAACCACTGTATGTTTAGTGCAAGTTCAATATCGCATATGGGAAAGCACCAAGAGTCAGTGCTTCATAAAGCGCTGATGAAGACAACTTTTATCCATTTCAAGGATTACTCTACGACTCTTGAGTACAGATACTGTCAAACCCAGCTTATTCTGGCATACTATGTATGCTTTTGGTTATATAAAGTGGTACAGGCAAATGGGTTATGTGAGTTAAGAGGCAGAAAAAATTTAAGAGTTGAAAGAAGCCATGATTGCATTAAATATACACAGCTATGATTTAATTAAAAAAAAAAGAGTTGAAAGAAGGAATAGCTGAAATTTATGGTTCAAAGATAAGAGGGAGTAAAAGAATCTTGGAGAAGACATTTAACTTCTCCTTAGCAAGCTCTACACATACCCCTCTGAACCTAATGTGCACACTCTACATGTACCATCCTAACCCTAATATGCATGCTCTACATATACCACCCTAACCTTAACACACATACTCTACACATACCACCCTAACCCTATCCCTAACATGCATGCTCTACATATACCACCCTAACCTTAACACACACACTCTACACATACCACCCTA
>NW_003852407.1:3997486-4016125 GCF_000181295.1 Otolemur garnettii | reverse complement strand
ATGCTCTACATATACCACCCTAACCCTAACACACACACTCTACACATACCACCCTAACCCTATCCCTAACATGCATGCTCTACATATACCACCCTAACCTTAACATAGACATAAGAATCAAGAGGCAGAGTGGAGAAGTTAATTTACCCCAACACGTATTAAAGGAGTTCTCTTCCACACCTGAGCTAGGTGTGCTGGGGCATGTTTTTGGTGATAACAGAGGGACACGCAAGATACCGTGGAATGTGGAGGAAGAACCTCCAGGTGTGCCTGGGTGAAGCATGGTGGACCTCATGTGCGGTGGGAGCCCATGTTGGGCCTCAAAGCATGATCAGCTCATGGACAGACAAGATGTGAAGCTGATGAGAGGAGGAAGAAGGGAGGGGCAGCAGGCACAGAGGCCAGACCCCCAAGAATCCTGCACACTGGAGACCTGCCGCTGTCTGACATGCTGGGGCACAAGATCCACAGGAGGAACCTGACAAACCTAAGCCAGCACTCAGAGCAGCAGTACCCGTGTGCTGGATCCTAGCAGGTGTACACTGAAGAGGCCCCTGACAGCAGGGCTAAGGGTGCTGGGGAGGAAGAAGAATGTGGAAGCGGGGACCCAACCCAGGTAGGTTGTTATAGACTGCAAAGGAAATGTAGAAAAGCCACACGGGAGAGTGGCAATGTGGAGGGAAGGAATGACTTGAGAAATAATTAGAACTCATGAAACTTAAGAGTCCAACAGTATTTCTGAGTTATTTTTTTTGAAACAGAGTCTGATTTTTTGCCTTTGTTAGACTGCTGTAGCGTCACAGCTCACAGCAACCTCGAACTCCTGGGTTCAAGCAATCCTCTTGCCTCAGCTTCCCAAGTAGCTGGGACTACAGGCACCTGCCCCAAGGCCCAGCTATTTTTAGAGATGGGGAGGTCTTGCTCTTGCTCAGGCTGGTTTTGAACTCCTGAGCTTACGCTACCCACGTCAGCCTCCCAGAGGGCGAGGATGACAGGTGTGAAGTAGGTCTGAGTTTCAGGGAGGATGCTGGCTAGAGACACATGAGGAGCAGGGCTGTTCAGGGAGGTGGCACGGTGTGACTGTAGACATGCTGAGGCCGCTCCTATGGGCCTCTGGAGTGGGGCCATCCACGAGTAGGCAGGCAACTAGCATGGGACTCAAGAATCGGCTCTGGGGACACAGAACTGACAGAAAATGACAGACACTGTGGTGGGAAGGGGGAGAGGTCCCCAGTGGGGAAAAGGGCAAAGTTTTCAAGCAAGTCGGTATTAAGAAGCTACGGAAAACCTCTTGAATGTTCAGTTAGTGCAATTTTCTGTATTTCTCTTTACGCAACTTAAGACAACTGGGAAAGGTATTCTAAGAAATGGTGTGAACGTTTTAAAACAATAACTGAGAAAATGACATGAAGGCTGTGTTGACCAGTTTGACGGAAGTATTTCAGATTGCATGTGAAAACCCCACACTGTACCCTAGAAGTGCATTAATGTACATAGTTACCATTCAATAATAATAAAAAAAAAAAGAACACACAACCAGTAAACAAACAAAAAAAAGAAATGAATACAAAAGGAAAGCTTTAAAAATCATTTAGTGTGAAGCTGGTCATCACTTTTAACTCCTGTGATTTACTGAGTATTTTATTTATACTACGTAAGAGAAGTTATCTTCTAATTTTCAAATACTAGACATGATAAAATTATTCATCCTCAAATGACAAAGACAGTTCACTAAACCAAAGGAAAGAAGCAACCTGGTAACTTCACACACTAAAACATGAGGCGGTGAGGCAGCAGCATGAGACCCAGGACCCAGCACTTGGGGATGAATTCTGACCCATCACCACGACATTCAAATTGCTCCATAGTAAGCGAAATGGGAGCCGGGAACAGGCCCTGTTGTGGACACAGACAGTGAGAGCTTTGAGCTGTGGCTTCTAACTCAGCTCCCGGAGGACAGACTAACTTTATTTATTTCCTTCCAAACCCTACAGGAGAAATAAGCAACTTAGGATTTCAGGGCCTGTTCTTTAAGTTTCTGTTTAAGCAGGAAGGTCCGGAAAAAATAATTACCTGGTATTGCTTTTCCCAGACTTCACGGAATACCAGTAAGAAGAGAATGTTTAGAATGACATTAATACTATTTACTCTGAACAGCCAAGTTGTTTAACTATATAGACAGATTTATCCAAAGAGTATATATTCCCACACAGGATATTACATAAATATTTTAGAAGGCTGTGTCAAATAATATTTGACTGAAAAATATTTTATTTGGTTCAAAGTCAATTAGTATGCCATGGGCTTCCAGATCTTAATGTTTACTTGCCCAAAATTAGAAGGATACTTCTACAAAATTGGCTTCAGTTCTACTGTGCAAGGAAACTTTAGAAGCTTCCGCATCATCTGCATCAGCTGACATTAGCTGGCTAACTTCTCAGGAGTAAGGGTAACTCTGATCCTCCTAACAACCCACAGGTAGTTGGAAAAAATTCTGGATTTTTAAGGTTTAATTTATATATTTAAAAAATAACAAATCAATCAGTAAGTACACGTTATTCTACACTTTCATAGAGAGCTAACATCCAATGTGATATACAAAGCTATTATTAGGTAACTGACAATTATTTTATCAGCACGTATCAGTAAACTATCCCAAAGACTGTAATGTGCGGTCTTGTGGCATAATACAAATATCATTCAACGCACAATTTGGATTTTCAATCAACTTTAGATACCATAGCATTCTGAATTAAACTGTAGAGGTTTTAAGTGATTCGTTTTATTATAAACACTTAATCCAAAAAAGATGATTAAAATAATTGAGATAAGGCTTGATTATAAGGATAAACAGCCTTTTTTTATTTTTCCTAGCAACATCTGTGGTAATAATATGTTGTCACTGAAACCAAACGAGGATGACTCACCATCTGTGAGTAAATGTAATTTTAGTTTCTTTTCCAGTACTGGGGGTAAATTTTTTTTTTTTAAAACTGAATCATCCATCTTCCATCCTTTTGCAACCATAAAGCGAGACGATAAGCTGAGGTCAGGAGGACAGTTTCTTGCTATGTTTCAGAACAAAATTAACTGGCCCACTTAAGAAATTTACTCATGACCTTGGCCTCAATAGGATCTTGCTATAAATAAGAGTTAACTTGCATGGGACCTCCCACAGATCAGTTAATTTCTCTATTTAGCTGTGATTCTGAAAAAAAGTTATTAAATATTTTCATTTATATGTCACCATCTGAAATATAAAGGGCATTTTATTTTTTGAGCATTGTTGTAAATTAACAACAAATTAACATTCAAGTATTTAGCCTGGACACTGTAGTTCATTTGCTTTAAGATAAATATAGAGAACCACAAGAATGATTTTCAGTATCTGCTGTGGCCATGGAGAATCTCTTGGGATAAGAATATTCACTAAAGGGGGTGGCGCCTGTGGCTCAAAGGAGTAGGGTGCCAGCCCCATATACTGGAGGTGGTGGGTTCAAACCCAGCCTGGGCCAAAAATTGCAAAAAAAAAAAAAAAAAAAAAAAAAAAGCATATTCCCTAAAGGAATTAGAAAATTAGAAAATAAAATCTGAAATTGGAGTAAGTATGAAAAAAGGGTCTAAAGATAAGTGAGAGATAAACTAAAAGAAAGGAGCTAAAATTGATTAAAAAGAAAAAAAGTACCTGAGTATGGCAGCAGAGAGAAGAAGAAGAAAGAGATGGGTAAATAAAGGTATATAAAGTTCTCAGAAATTGGCAGCCTAGTGTCCAGGTCTTGGTTCCTAAATGCCATTTTATGAAAAAAAAAAAAAAAACCCTACAAAAACCAGCAACAGAAAATAAAATAAAATAAATAAAAATAAAAATCCCCCTACCCCAGCAGGGCCCACTGCATTGGAGAATTGGAGAATTGGTTGATTTGGAGCTGAGGCAGGGAAAATCTAAGGTGAGTCTGCAGCATCTTGTGGAGCCTGAAAGTAAAGAAATACTCCAAACACGATGGGGCATGAGAAATGGCACAGGAACCTGGAGAAGTCCCGTGGTCACAGGAGAGTACTTTGAGCAACAGAATAAATGATCATGTTGAATGATAACTTATAGGATAAAATACAAAATCATCATTAGGTAAACGTCAGAGTAATAATGGTGTGTAGTAAGATCTACCAATGTCTGATAAAGTCAGAGGGCAGAAGTGTTAGGAGAAACAGGATGCCAGCAAAGTCCCCAAGATATTTATCAGTTATGAAGGCAAAGCTGTCACTGTTCACTAGGGAAACCTGGCAGACATCCCACTGACTGAATCACCCTTATGACATCACTGTGATGAAACCTGCTGACATCATGCACCTCCTGATGTGAAGCACTGAGAAGGCCACAACGCTTCTGTGAGATTTTTGCCAAATATGCCTAAGTTCAATGTAATCATCAGAAAATAGAAGCAAAATTTAAACAGACAGACATTCTACCAAATAAGCTATATTAATCAGGAATGTCAAGGTTATAAAAGATAATAAGAGACCAGGAACAGACAGGGGACTAAGGCGATACTACTGAATGCAATGTAAAATGCTGGATAGAATTCTGGAACAGAAAAAAGGGCATCAGGAGAAAAAAACTGGTAAAATTCAACTAAGGTCTGTGATTTAGTTAACAATATTGTAGTCATGCTAATTTTCAGATTTGGGTAATAGTGCTATAGTTAGAAAGAGTGTCAATATTAAGGGAAGCTGGGCAAAGGGTTTAAATAAACTCTCTACTAATTTTGCAACTTTTCTGTAAGTCTAAAATTATTTAACAATAAAATATAGAAAACCAGAAGGTAAACAGCACTGGCTCAAACATGTTCTCTTCCGGCCATCCTATCTAAACAGTTCCCTTCCAACATCGGCCATCCTCCTCACCTTTATTTCTTTCTTATTATTTACAAATATGTAAATAGCATCTATTTTACCTATTTATCCTATTATCTTACTTCTTCACAAAACTAAGCTCAAGAGGGCAGGGGGTTTTGTCTGTTTTGTCTCCTGCTGTATTCAGTGTCTGGGACAGTGCCTGGCACATACAGGGATAGACAGTTGTATGAATTAAACTTCCAAACAGGATACAGAATAAAAGCTAGAAAAGCAGGTCTAGAGACAGAAAATTTCATTCCCAACCTCTCAAAATCTAAGTTCCCATTTCCTCTTTCGAGGGCATAAAGCGAGCTTTTCGTTTATTTACTCATTACATTTATCGAGCAACTGCTACGTACAAGACGTTGACCTAGGCATCAAGGGGATGCAGAGAGTAAGACATGACCTCTTCTAAAGGAGGTTACAGTTCAGTGGGAGAGACAAACATTGAAATAACTAAACCCAAGTCAGAAGAGGACAAAGGCTCACCAGATGGAGGCACAAAGTGCTAGAGGGATTTTGTGGGAGAGGCAGGTGCCGATTGAGGATTAAAAGGTTTCACAAAAGTGGTTAAAAATGTTCAGAATTTGGGTGAGCAAAAAGCAAAGGCAGGAGAATGACATATTGAGAAGAGAGAAGTGTGTCAGCAAATCCAACAGGAAGAAGTAAAAGGCATAGGTCTGGTTCTGGTTGGTTGGAGCAGTGAAGGAAGTAGGAAGAGGACAGACTGGGCAGCAGGTTGGTGTTGGACCGTGAATGCCCCACAATTCCAGTCTCAAGACTCCAAACTTTATCTAGTGGCAACAGAGCATTGGCCTCTGAATATTTCTGAAGAGGAGGGAAGAGTCACTAGAGCACTGCTGTACTATTATTAAGACCCACCACAGAATTCTAACAGAATTCTAGACCGTTAAGAATTACTAGAAATCTTTGGGTTCATCCTAACTTTTTATTGGCAGGAACTCTTACAACCTTTTCTCCCCAGTGCTCTTCTTATATTTACCATCCAGACCACCGAGAACACATCCCCCGTGAGGTGTTCATGAAGTATTTCATGAAGCCACATATCGACTGCTAAACTTCAGTAGTTAGAAGCATTTCCTTAGGTTGAACATTATCATTATAATACCTGTCTTGGTCCAATTTCTACCCATTGCACTCTGGCATAAAATGAAACCCTTAGTAATTCTTTTACAGTGTAATGATGTAACAAGCCAGAGTATTCTAGCTGGTCCCTCAGCTTCTCAAGGCAGTAGCCAGAATGATTCTGTCGCAACACAGTATAAACCCCATCATGCCACTCCTCTAAATCTTGCGCTGGTACCCCATTTCACTCAGAAAAGAAGTCAACATTATCAAAACTGTCTATATGGCACACCCCACCCTCATCATCTCTCCATCTCCTGCTACTCCCCCCCTTAATCACACAGCTCTACCTACCATGGTCCATCTTCTTGCTATCTTTGCAACATGCCTGATGTCCTCCTGCCCAGGGACATTTCCAGGGGCTGTTTTACGCTCGGAGCTCTCCTCCAGTATCCCCATGTCAAGCTCCTTCACCTCCTCCTTATCTTTGCTCAATGTTGCCCAGACCATCCTTTGTAATTCTACAACTTTCTCCTACCCTACCCTCACTGATTCTCCCCAACCTCTTAACCAGCTCTAATTTTTCTTTATTTCCCATGGCACTTTTTACCTCTTAGTGCTCTAGAGCCTCCATTATTTTTCAGGCTTACTGTCTATCTTCTGACTTCTCTTGCTGGTCTGTGAGCCCTGGGAGGGAAGGATCTCTCTGCTCGCTGGTGTAGCCCAGGTGCGTAGGGCAATCAATGGCTGTCACTGAGCAGATACTGGACAAAGATTCACTCAGTGCTGATGGAACACTGTTAAAAAGCTTCAACCTGAAGTGTCATCTGTCCTTATCCACTGGTCATTCCAGCCGGCCATCCTTTGGTCCTCATGTTGCTTTGTGCTTTCTCTCCCCATCCACTCTCCTGCTTCTCCCTGCCCCCATGCCTTTTCTACACCTCTGTTTTGTGGTTATTCTTAGTTCTTGCACTGGATCGTCCTTCCTTACCACTTCTTAGACTAAAATCTGGCCTCCCCCTAGGACTCGGATCCCGCTGGAGCCTTTGCAAGTAGAGGTTGCTCATTCTTCTATATTCCATATCCTTCGGGATCTGGAGGTAGAGCTGGTGTCCTCCTTGCTTTCACTGCCATTTCTTGGTTATTATTCCTCAACCCTTAAGCACAAAGCTCTGTGCTTATGAGGCTGGTACCTCTTCTACTCCTGGTGGCTGCCCCTTCCTGACTTCTAGGACACTGTCCCATTTAGGAGCATGGGGCTCTTAGTCTTTCTCTCCACCCCATGGCCTGTCATCATCCTGGATGACTACGATGCTTATGTGAATGACCAGTTCTAAGCTCCTAGTTCATTAACTGGCTTAATTACAGTGATTTTCATTCATATCCGTACCACTTCAGTCCCCCATACTCACGGCAAAATCCAAAGTTATCACCATGATCTGTTCTCCTTTTTAAATCTGAAATCTAAACACATTGCTCTCTCATGATAATCTCCATTACTTTCACTGTGCTGGTTCTTTGATCTTATCAAGATCCCCTTTTCCCTGACCCTTTTGAGTTCTCCTTTTCTCTTGATTCTCTACCTTTTTCTTGATTTAGCTTAGACCCCAAGATCTATCATTTCCTGGGAGCAGCCATTCTAATCTTTGTGCATTTTTGTACTGGTTCATACAGTATAGTTGAAGTAAATTGGAAATTGTGCCCCCCAAATAAAAACCAACCAACCGGCCAATATCTTACTTTGTGTAAATATGGAAAAAATATGAATTCCTTACATTTAAAAACTTTCAGGAATAAAATTATGTCAAAGCTGTGAACTGTTTTTCTGCTATTACCAACCACATGGTGGTGCCACTATGGCTGATAAACAGAAACACCTGCCATCTTTGCCCAGAGCTGTGTGAATCTCACTGCTATTTATGTACAGTGGAACTTCTGTAAGTGACTGTGATGACTAATGGGCTGTTATTTCACAAACTCTGTTATTATAACTGAAAATATTTTTATATCCTGCAACAATATCTCTCAAGCATTCATTAAGCAGTGGTTCTAGTGATAGGGCTGAAAACACAGCTCCCAAATAGTAACATTGGAACAGAAGTGAGCCGTGATAAAACCCCGTGAAGAAGGCCAAATAGCCACTGGGACATCCTGTGCTGTTAATCTAGGAGAAAGCACTCTAAAAATCAGAGCTAATGAAGGAAAAAAACTAAAAAGTAGCAGCAAAGTAAAATTACACCTCAATGCTGTACATTCATCTCCCCAAATATCCCCTTTACTTCTTATCTGATGGGATACTTAGTGTTGAAGTATGAGTTTTATATCATGAGATCACTTTAGGAATATATCCACTGTGTAAATGTAAATACCTTCTTAGAATAGAGTATTTCCCCTACCCATATCCTAAACACATGGTAAACAGTACGCCGATTACGACCATGGACTTCGGAGCCAGACTTATGGGATATAAATCCCCCAGGCTCCATCATTGTCTAGATGTATGGCTTTGGATAAATGTCTTCACCTCTCTGTACATCACTTTCTCATCTGAAAAATTAGGATGGTAACACCAGCTACCTCAAAGAGCTGGTGTGAAGACAAAATGAGCTGATGACACACGACCCCACGTGGCACTATCACTGTGCACTAGTTACCACGGTCATCATCACCATCATCACACCTCCCGTCAACCCTTGATGTTACTTATAAGACTGAATTTGTCTCACTAGCTTAAAAAAATAACATAGCCCTTTATTAATAACGTATAAATTACACAGAGTATATGCAGTGGTACCTCAAAAAATAGCAGTGGACTGAAGGTATTAGTCCTTTTTTTGCTATTTTCTTTTGAAAACCTGTCAGAAACCTTTCTCATTACAGTTCTGAGACTGTTTACGATTTTGAACAGAGCCTGCTCAGACGCGGACAGTAAGTGAGACAGCCGTAAGGGCCAACCGAGTGTTTCTTTAGCCGTCTTACCTTTAGTCTGTCTTTGGGCAGTGCGACAACACCCTGCTTAATGATTTCCAGGACCCGTTCCACCGACAGCTCAGCTCCAGCCTGCAGCAATCTTGAACTAAAGAAGGTGATCACCTGTAAAGTAAAGTGCAATTTTTAAAACAAGTACATGTGTAAGGTGTATTTTTCAGTAGACGCCTTTCTCACATGGTAGACAAACTATCACAATTCCAATTCCAGAGTGACCTGGCTTTTAATTCACTAGCCCTCCCAAACACTATCCTTTCTTTTGGGTTTGGTGGCCAAATCAGAGTCAACCCCTGAATATTCAGGGCTGATTAATTCATTCTGTGAATTAAGTAGCCTTTGAATTCTGCTCTTTCTCGTGCTTTCGACCTTGCATTTATATTTCATCTATATTTCAGCAGTACCCAGCAGAAGGTAGGAGGAGAAAACTAAGCCTTAATGCCTGTCAGAGGCTTAATACCAAGATGCTCTCTCCAAAAAAAGGGAGTAGGGGCTTAATAGGAAGGAATTTGAAGTTAATGGCTAAAATGATACTTTGAGGTTTACCTATGAATTTCATTTATCCATATTACCCTTCTCCCTGATCACCAGGGATAATCAACAGTAACCTATAATTACTTTTTTCCATGTTACACCACAGCCTAAACTATGTAGGCAAGACATAACACTGTCTCTAAAAACTAGCAGAATGTGGGCGGCACTTGTGGCTCAGTGGATAGGGCGCCAGCCCCATATACTGAGGGTGGCGGGTTCAAACCCGACCCCGGCCAAACTGCAACAAAAAAATAGCTGGGTGTTGTGGTCCCTGCTACTCGGGAGGCAAAGGCAAGGGAATCGCCCAAGCCCAGGAGTTGGAGTTGCTGGGAGCTGTGTGACGCTGCGGCACTCTACCGTGGGTAATAAAGTGAAACTCTGTCTCTACCAAAACAACAACAACAACAACAACAACAACAACAACAAAACTAGCAGAATGTCATCATTTTCTTTTTGCAAATCACTTAAAAAATTATAGTAATAATAAATCAAGAAGACTGTAAACCTTTTATTTAAGAGGATAACATCTAGGTGTTTACAGTCAGACATGCAAAAATATAAACATTCATTGTGATTTTTAAAAGTTTAACATTTCCTTTCATATGTTTTCTATTTTCTAGGTAAAATATATGAAGTTATAAACAATTCTTCACAAACATTTTTATGCATTTTCTTTTAGAATTGCACTTCTAAATATCGTTTAAGAGTACAATAACTTTAAATTGTTCTAGTGGACAGTACATTACAGAAATGCCACTGAAATACATTTGTTCTGCAAAGGAAAGAGAATTAGCTGGAGCTGGGACCATTAACAAGCATGTGGCGCACAACTCTGTGGCCGTGACTAAAACAAAGGCAGAAGATAGACGGTGATTCTGCTTCGGAGTCCAGATAAATCATTTATTTCCAGGAAAATTATTTCTTTACTTGCTGCCACTGCTAGCTCCTTTGCAAGTCACTTATTTTGTCCACAACAAGTTGGATTTTCAATAAGTGGTTATGGATCTTGTTTTTCCTAAGTCAGATTTTTTTTTTTTTTTTTGAGACAGGAGCCTCAAGCTGTCACCCTGGGTAGAGTGCAGTGGCATCACAGCTCACAGCAACCTCCAACTCCTGGGCTCAAGCAAGTCTCCTGCCTCAGCCTTCCAAGTAGCTGGGACCACAGGCGCCCGCCACAACGCCCGGTTATTTTTTGGTTGCAGCCGTCATTGTTGTTTGGCGGGCCAGGCTGGATTCGAACCCACCACCTTGGGTGTACGTGGCTGGCATCTTAGCCCACTGAGCCACAGGCAACGAGCCCTAAGTCAGATTTTAAGCTTCTTTGAGGAGTCTGAAATTAAAATTTTCTTAGAAAAATTTAGACACAGCAGGTATGCAAATTGATTTTTTTCTTTTTTTCAATCTATGGGGTAACAGAACATTTTGTGGTTTTAATGAAACAGACGTGCTATAACCAGGAACCCATACGCCACAATAAACTTAAAGTGAATGAGAAAGTAAGCGCATGTCCGACAACCCTGTGAGTGGAAGAACTTCACCTGTCTCTTCCCTTGGGATAGCTGGACTCCACAGCTGACAGTAGATTCTGGCAGGCTGTGAATGCTGAGACTACTGGTAAAACTAAATCTCTTAATTTTTATTTATTTGTTTATTCTTTAGAGACAGGGCTTCCTTGCTCAGGCTGCAGTGCAGAGGCTTGATCACAGCTCACTGCAACCTCTAACTTTTGGGCTCAAGCCATCCCTGTCTCAACCTCTCAAGCCACTAGGACTACAGGCGTATGCCACCATATCTGGCTAATTTAAAAAAAAACTTTTATTTATAGAGATAGAGTCTTACCATGCTGCCTAGACTGGTCTCAAACTCTGGGCTTCAATCAATCCTCCCACCTTGGCCTTCCACAGTGCTGGAATTTTAGGCCTGAGCTGATGCACCCAGCCTACTTCATTTTTAAATGAATAAATAAAGCTGTAATATTTTTTTCCTACAGACTGATCATTGGTGCAACCTCCGGGGTATGTGTATCTATCCATTCTGAAGATGGCTAATTGAGATTAACAAAATGTTTATAATCAAAGTTAAATGCACTCATTGTGTCCACATACTCAGAGACATCACAAAACAACAAAAGAGAGTTCTTATACGTCACGTCACCAAGGAACAAAGTAATGCCACGACAGTCTTGTTTTGTTCACTCGGTGGCCTACAGTGGCTTGCCTCCAAGCCACAAGGAATTTCCATTCTCACCAGGAGAGCTGCAGAGCAGGCGGGAGGCTCAGTTTCCAAGTAAATTCTTTTTTTCCAGCAGTCTCTCATTTGTATGTTTTAAAGCTGATATTCTAATGTTTTTGCATTCAAACTCCCACTATTTTAGAAAATGATAAAACTACCACTTCTAGCGGGAAGTATAACTTATACATTAAAAAGGAAGGAAATGAACCTTTACTAAATGTTTATTATGGACCTTGTGTTCCACACATACTATTTATTTACTTCTCACAACAATCACGAAAGGCTGATAAAAATCTCTGTCCTACAGAATAAACAGGATCAGAGAGATGAGGAGGACCTGCGTTACCCAGGCAAGTGCCAGGAGCAGGACTACAGCTCTGCAGTTTCTTCTTACATTTTCACATCCCCAGCAATTCTGATGTAGCAAAATGGAGCAAAGGCTTAGTTTTATGTGTAGGAAAGATGTGAGGGAAAAGGTACAAGTTCCTTAGCCAAAAACTTCTGATGGAGTCCAAGTACAATACCAGCAAGGAATGTAAAACAAGTCATTCAAAAATATGAATTTGTATTCCCTACGACCAGGTTAGAAAATTGCACACAATAGTAATTTTAGTGATGATGACTATCACTGATGTGTGGCTTTCATCAACTTGCACAGCAATCATTAAAATCATATTCTCATTCATCTCTTCTTATATAACTGAACTTCTTTCAATCTCAAAATGTCTGCACAAGGCCGGGTGCTGTGGCTCACACCTGTAATCCCAGCACTTGAGAGGCTGAGGTGGGTGGATTGCCTGAGCTCACAGAAACCAGCCTGAGCCAGAGCGAGACCCTATCTCTAAAAAATAGTCAGGCGTTGTGGCCGGTGCCTGTAGTCCCAGCTACTTGGAAGGCTGAGGCTAGAGGATCACTTTAACCGAACAGTTTGAGGTTGCTATGAGCATGGTAGACGCCATGGCACTCTACCAAAGGTGACCAAGTGAAATTCTGTTTAAAAAAAAAAAAAGCCTGCATAAGACACAGCCAGTAACAAAAAACATTTAAAGAAAAACATTTAGCTAAAGTGGGAATGAATGCTTTGTTAGGGTAACTCAAAGGCAACCTTTCAAAGGAAGGTTCTTCTCCAGTGCGTGTTTTACAACTTTTTTCCACCCACCAGATTTGGCTGCAACTCATCAAATCCAAGTACAGCACATTACCTCTCATTACACTATTAGCTTTGAACAGTGATTACCCAATGCCATGTTCTGATTAATCAGCTGTACCCTTTGAGTAATATCAAAATCACATTTAACCACCTGTCATGAAACCAGTGACTGATCATTAGGTCACATATTTATAGAGATGAGAAGCTTTTCTGGGGTAGAGGAGGATAAAAAAGGAACCAGGGAAATATTCCTGCTTGCTTAACAGCCAATCTTCCCAGAGGTAAAAGTAGAGTATTATGTTGCTGTTTTTTCTTTTTCTTTTTGAGACAGAGCCTCAAGCTGTCCCTCTAGGTAGAGTGCCGTGGCATTACAGCTCACAGCAACCTCCAACTCCTGGGCTCAAGCTAGTCTCCTGCCCCCGCCTCCCAAGTAGCTGGGACCACAGGCGCCCACCACAACGCCTGGCTATTTTTTGGTTGCAGCCGTCATTGTTGTTTGGCAGGTCTGGGCTGGGGATTCGAACCCGCCACCTTAGGTGTACGTGGCTGGCACCTTAGCTGGTTGAGCTATAGGCGCCGAGCCTGTTTTTTCTTTTTTAAAGATAATGATAAACATGTTTTAGAAAGTCAAATACATACGTATTTCCTCATTGACTTTGGGTTTTTCCTTTTAAGGTTTAGGGTTGTAATCAATACATGTATTGACAACTTATTCACTAGAGCAGCTCTCCAGAGGATTTACAAGGGAAAGAGATGATAATATTTTCTGTCTTCAAGAGAGGTGCAATGTCACTCAGGAAGATGAGCTACAAACCAAACATGTGATTAAATAGATCAGACATCATGGTAGAGTGGACTACGGACTACTTAAAATCTGGAGGCACAGACTGGGGCCTTGCATCTGATACTTACTAGCAATGTTGCTCACAAGACGCTCAATTTCTTTTACATGTAGCATCGTGCGGTGGTTTAGCCTTTAGAGAATTTAACCTGGTGTCAGACTGCTTAGGTTTAAATCCCAGCTTTCTTTATAATGTTTGAAAAGTGACAAAAGTTGCTACTTTACAGGAGGCGGTAATAATAATGTGGCAGCTTTGAAACTCTGTAAATGAGGGGATGGATCCAAACCTACTAATAATGACAATGGCTGACTTTTGTCAGTGTTTACCATGGGCAAAGCTGCTCCCTCAAATTGTGCTTTCCTCTAAATTCCACAACAATTAATATGGAAGAGGACTTCTGTGACCAACGTCGTTTTCCCCCACACACCAAGCAGCAGACACCAGCTGGGTGTCCTGTAATTCGATTCCCACGCTAACTACCTGGAGACCGTGTCAGATTCCTCAGGGTGATGGCTCAGTCCCCACGACATCCCCCACCTCTCCACGAGTTGCGGGAATGGGCCTCTGCAGCTTCTGACCAATCCCCTTCCTCTTTAGTTTCAATTAATTTGCTAGAGTGGCTCACAGAACTCAGGGAGACACTGACGCTTACTGATTCATCATCATGGGAATTACAAAGGATACAGATGAAAAGATGCATAGGGCAAGGTGTGGGAGAAGGGGTGCTGGGCTTCCCTCCATCCCTCCCTGGGCATGCCATTCCCCAAAAACCTCCTCATGCTCAGCTATCCAGAAGCTTCCTGAACCCAGACCTCTTGGGTTTTTATGGAGGTTTCATTACACAGGGTGGGACTGACAATTGTATAGAATTGCAACTGGACAAAAAATGCATGATCTAAACCCAGCAAGGCCTGCCTGTTCAGATTCTTTTTGGCTTGCCTGTCTAGCATTCCTTTCTCCAGGGTACAAAGGACTCTGTCTGGAGTAAGGGTCTTTTGACGATAATCAGACTGGAGTCCTTCCTTGGGCAGGTCAGAGATAGAAGGTCACAGGGAGAGAGTCTATCTCCTGAGGCCTATAGTGCCCTAACATTATAATAAAGACTATGGGAGCTATGAGCCAGGAACCGTGGATGAAAACCAATATATATATCATACTTTTTATATCAATCTATATAGGTACACATATTGTGTATATATATATATATATATATATCATATATATGTAAAAAATATGTATGTAACATAACACCACAAAGGCACTTTGCTTAATGCTGTAACTTTCCGCCTGAGCTTTCACTACGTCCCACAAATTTTGGTATGTTATATTTTCATTTTTGCTCACTTTAAATTTGTTCTATTTCCCTAGTAACCTTCTCTTTGACTCATGGGTGTATTGTTTAATTTCCAAATATCTGCAGATTTTCCAGATAGCTTTCTTAGTGATTTTTAGTTTAATTTCATCAGGGTCAAAGAATGTACTCTGTATGATTTTAAGTGTTTTCAATTTGTTGAGGTTTATGTCCCCAGGTACGGTCCATCTGCATGAAAGTTTCTAGAAATGTCAACTAAATCAAGTTAGTTGGTATCATTGTTTCTGTATCATTCTATAGCATGGCTCATTTTCTATTTATTTGTTGCAACAGTTACTGAGAAAGAAGTGTTGACCTCTGCAATTACAATTATCGATCTATTTCTTCTTGCAATTCTATTAGCTTCTGTTTCATGTATTTTGAAGCTCTTTATTAGGTGTGTGTCCATTTAGGATGGTTATGTCTTCTCAGTGAATTGATCTCTTCATCACTGTTACATAGTATCCTTCATTAAGGTAATACTCTTTGTGCTGGAGTCTACTTTGCTATTAATACCCAAACTTTCTTGTGATTAGTGCTTGCATGGTAAAACTTCTTTCATCCTTTAACTTTTAGCCTATGTCTTTATATTTCAAGTAGGTTTCTTGTAAATAACATACTTAGGTCTTACTTTTTATCCAATCTGAAAATTTCTTTTAATTGAGGCATTAGGATCATTTACATTTACTTTCATTATTGGCAATGTTACATTTACATATTGCTTATTGTTTTTTATTTGTGCCACTATTATTTACTCTGCTTTTCCTGCCAGCCTTTGGACTGAGTATAATTTATGATTCTATTTTGTCTCCATCTTTGGCTTACTAGTTATATTTTCATTTCTATTTTTTTAGTAGCTGCCCTAGAATTTATAATATTCATCTTTAATTTATCATAGTCTGTCTTCAAATAATATTACATGTAGTACTACTTCACATTGTTAAGAACCGTGAAGAGCCTGAAACTACCCTGTTTGCGAGTTATAGGTTAGCCAGTTCATAGCTTCACAGATCCTGTTTAAGACAGAGATACGTGCGTCAAAGACATAGGACTGTTTATTAGTTACAGCAACAGCAGAGATTAGAGCATGTGCATTATTGTACTGGCTCCCCAGGCCTCAATTCACTCAGGGTGATGTGACAAGGCCAGACAATACCTGCCATGCAGTAGATTCTATTATAGGAACAGAACTCTGAACTTAAGGACCCCGAATCTCTCATAATGGTCAATCAGCACGCCTGGTTCTTTGCTCCAGAGGGAGTCACAAACATCCTTTAAAGATAATCTAGACTCTAGAGCAAAGGGCAGTCAGTGCCTTTGTTCATAAAATGTCAGGACCACCAGACCTCTGGAAACTGTCTCCCAACACACACATGCACCAAACTCCAATTCTTCCCTCCCATCCTTTGTGCCACTGCTGACACACATTTTATTTTTAAACATATTACACCCCCCCCAATACATTGTAACTACTTTTATTTTAGACAAGGGATTGGGAACATTAGCCTATGGGCCTAACCTGGCCTGTTGTCTGTTTTCGTATATAAAATTTTATTTGAACATAGCTATGTCATTTATACACTGCACTTGGCTGCTGTTGAACTACAACAGCAGAGTTGGGCAGTTTTGATAGACTTTATTGTCTGTAAAGCTTAAAATATTTACTATCTTGCCATTTGTAGCAAAAGTTTGCTGACCCCTTCTTTAAGTAGTCAATTATCTTGCAGAGGGAATAACCGCAGAAAAAGCCTTTATTGTTTACCTTCATTTTTATCATTTCTGGAGCTCTTAGTTACTTTTTGGAGATCTAAGTTTCTGTTGCGTAGGAAAGTTCTTCTGCTTGACTAAATTCCTTTAACATTTCTTCTTGTATATACTAGCAATAAATTCTCTGAATTTTGGTCTGAAAATGTCTTTATTCTTTTTTTTTTGAGACAGAGTCTCACTCTGTTGCCTTGGGCAGAGTACTGTGGTGTCACCGCTCACAGCAACCTCAAACTCTTGGCTTAAGCGATTCTCTTGCCTCAGCCTCACAAGTAGCTGAGACTACAGGCGCCCACAACAACACTCAGCTATTTCTGGAGACGTTGTCTCACTCTTGTTCAGGCTGGTCTCGAATCTGTGAGCTCAGAGAATCCCCCCACCTCGGCCTCCCAGAGTGCTAGGATTACAGGCCTGAGCCACTGTGCCCAGCCTGTTTTCAGTTTTTAAAGACATTTTTGTAAAGTATAAATTCTAGGTTGACTTTTTTTTTTCATTTTAGCATTATGAAGATGTCACTTCATTATTTGACTTGCATAGGTTCTGACAAGAGATTTTGTAATTATCTTTATTCCTCTGTATATAATATTTCTTTTTCCCCTGGCTGCATTCAATATTGCATTTTTTAACTTTGGTTTTCACATGTTTAAATATACTGACTTTTAAAAAAATGAGTGTATCCTAACTGAGGTTCTCTGAGCTTCCTGGATCTGTGATTTGATGATCATATTTTTGAAAATTCTCAGCCATTTCTCTTCAAATATTTCTTCTGACCTGTTGTCTTTCTCTCTTCTTCATGGGACTCCATTTATAAGTGTGTTGTATCATCTGACGTCCGATAGCTCCTGGATGCTCTGTTCTCATTTTTTCACATTTTTCCACATAATTTATACTGACCTATCTTGAAGAGCACATATTTTTCTTCCCTTGGCTATACCTAAGTCCACCAATAAGCCAGTCACATAATTCTTTACCTGTCGTGCCATGTGTTTTTAATTCTAGCATTCTCATTTGATGGTTTCTTAAAAGGTCCCATCTCCCTCTGGAATTCTCCAACCATTTATACATGTAATCACCCTTTTCCCCAGGTCAGAGATCAGAAAACCTTTTTCTGTGAAGTGCCAGGTAGTAAATATTTTAAGCTCTGTGAATCACAATATAGTCTGTGACATATTCTTTTTCTTTTTTTAATCAACCCTTAAAAATGCCAAAAAAACCTCTTAGTTCATAGACTGTACAGTCCATAAGCTGTGCCCTGGACTTGGCCTGTGGGTTGTTGATCTCCACACTAGATCTTTTAAACTTTTTAATGCTAATTAAAATTCTGGTCTGATAGTGCCAACATCTGAGTCATCACTGAGTCTGTTTCTGCTGTTTCTTCAAAATATGGTGTTTTGGGGTTTTTGTTTTTTTGGTTTTTTTTTTGCTATTTTATGTATCATAACGCTTGGTTAAATACTGGACATCATGTGTATAAATACAGAGACTGAGGTAAACATTATTTATGCTGGAATTGAGAACACCTCATTTTAGAACAGCCTTGGGCGTTAAACCAATTCATTCAGAAGGTGAGCGGAGTTTGAGGATTTTGTTGCTAGGGCTACCCTCAAAGCACCCCATCCTCTAATGATACTTTCTGCTTTGTTAGGACTTGACGTATCATAGGTTTTTCAATGATCCTGCTTGCAATCCTTTCCCAGTGATAGACTGCTCTTGCTTATTATTCTGTATTTGCTAGGCTGGTGGCAGAAGTAGAGGGTTCTATGTTGTCCTGGACCTGCTGTTCTAAGACCTCAGCCCTGTAC
>NW_003852407.1:3995256-3996786 GCF_000181295.1 Otolemur garnettii | reverse complement strand
TGTATAATTTATCTCTTTCTGTTTCTTGCTTTCTATATCCTAGGCAGAAGTCTGCTCTAGGAAATGTATTTTTTTGATGTAAATTTATTGAGGCACAATGTCATACAATAAAGTGAATGCGCTCATTTTCGTTGCGCAGCCCAATGAACTTTGACATATGCATAACCCATGATCCTCTAGCCCTCATCATCTCAAAAGCTTTACTCCTCCTTTCCAGCTTATTCCCCATCACTCCATCCATGCTCTCTTTGCCTAGAATGCTCTGCTATCACATAGCTCCATGGCTCACTCCCATCTTCTTCAAGTCTTGGCTCAAATATACCTTCCAACAAAGGCCTTTCCTGACCTCTCTTTAAATGTGCGGTCACCCAACCCCATTCCAACTAGCTCTCATTATTCTCCGTTCTTGTTCTTTTAAAAAATTTTTTCTTAGCAACTGGGTAGATATTGATGGCATCTATTGAGATAAGAAATATTGTAGAAGAAAAAGTTTTGTGTCTTTTTTTTGATAAAATCAAGAACTATGCTTTAATCATGTCCAATATTTGTGGAATGAAGTTTCTTTCATGTCCTCTTGTTGGGCGTGGCAGTTCTACTTTGCCTTACTGCTTAATTCAGCCAGATCATATCATCTTATGCTTTAGATGGGAGGGGTAGAGACCAGTATGGAACAAAAATTTGGGCACTTGAAAAATGTTATGTCTTACTTTTTCTGCAAAAGTTAAAAGTGCTTCAAGGTTAGTCACTTCTGTCTCAGATATTGAGTACTGCTGCATGTCTTAATAAAAAAGATCAACCCCCAACTCCCTGTCAGCTAAAAATAACAGTTGATTCCAGTCTCCTCTACCAACCCTTTTCAAGGTTAACTTCATGAAAGACGAAAATAGCAAAAGCTTGCTGAAGCCAAAATTTCAGGGGTATTTGGGGGAGAGAAGAAGAAGGTAAAGTTCTGAAAAAGGCAAAAAGTAGAGATGTTATTTATATCTTTAGCACAGCATTCTTTTCAGAATATGTAAAAGGTGGTTTAAAGTATTTTTTAATGAATTTCTAGCACGCCTTGCACTATTTTGGATGGTAGTGTTCAACAAAAAAGTGTTGGAAAACCTGCTCATTTTGAATCTTACTTTGGTTTATCCGAATGAATGTTGAAAATATGGGATTTCGAATGAGAAGACCTGGCTTCCAGGCCTGACTGAGTACCTTACTAGCCAAGTGACCTCAAGCCAATCATTTCCTCTCTCTAGCCAAGCTCTCCAGGATGGTGGAAGGGTGAGCGGGTCAGCACAGATGCAAATAACCCCCAGTGACAAAGCCCGAAATATATACAGGCTATATATAGCCCGCACATAGAAATATATGCGGTCATTGCCCAAGACAAAGATTCTTAGGCAGGTATTTGTATTAATGGCACCTGAGTAACCTCTCATAGTTTGGTTTTCTTACCTGTAAAGTGGCATAATAATCCTAGTTTACATGGCTTAAATACAGTTAAAGAGATAATAGACATGAGTTTCTTAGCCTCATTCCTGA
>NW_003852407.1:3994107-3994755 GCF_000181295.1 Otolemur garnettii | reverse complement strand
AGTTTTCAGGTGCTGAACAGGTAAACCAATGAGAACCTGTAAGAATGTTTAGTAAATGGGTACAGCAGTCTCCAGCGGATGAATGAGATAGGTTCTGTAGGTTTGTTCTTAAGTTGAATTTGTATGTAAGTTGGAACAGGTACGTTTACTTATTACCTGAAGTAGCCTCTGTCCCTGTGAGTTAAGTTGGATGTCTGTAATTCGAGGACTTCCTGTACAGTTGTTAGGCACAATGTTACAGACACAGGCCTGACCATCAAACCACCTGGGTTTGAGTCCTGGCTCTGGCACTTTCTGAAGATGAAACTGTGAACAAGTAATTAATCTTCCTAAACTAGTTTCTTTACCTGTAAATTGAGGATTTATACTCACAGGTTTATTTTTTAATGAGGATGAAGGAAGATAATGCGTATACATGGTCAGTAAGCATGTAATAAAAGCCAGAGGTAATGATAACTAGAAAAGGAGTAAATGGTTTTTGATGTGGTTTCAAGTTAAATCATGGGTCGCTATAAAAGTTTTGAGACAGACCGTATTATGGTCCATTATTTCACTTCCAAGAAACACAGTCAAGGCTCAGCACCTGTGGCTCAACCAGCTGAGGCGCCAGCCATGTACACCTAAGGTGGCGGGTTCGAATCCCCAGCC
>NW_003852407.1:3985971-3993893 GCF_000181295.1 Otolemur garnettii | reverse complement strand
CCGTTCTGATTCACTCGTGCAAATTTCAACTTGGTCAGTTTATCAGTGCTGCTGGGAGGGCTTCACTTGTGTCCATTTGCGTGGGGTTTATGTTTCTTAATTTTTGTATCTCAAAACTTTTGTAATGTCCTAATAATCCCACTGACAAGTAATAACCTAACAATCTATCACCTTATCACAGCTAAGACCACAGGAAAAAACCTCTGGGTTATCATTTCCTCAGAAACACAAAGTACTGGCAATCACAATGAAAGCAACTAGAAATTAAACAAAGAACATTTCCCCTGCTATATTGCAGGCATATACGTGTATATTACCAGCCATATATAATGCAGCGTTCAAGCAACTAGCCTGGGGTGGGGGAAAGAAAGACAGGAAGAAAGAAAGATGAAAAAAGAAATTGGAATCAGAGAGGTCCACAGAAAGGCAAAAGTTAGTGTGGACGGGATAAAGGACTTCCATGGTACAGGCTAAAATAAATGGGATGACAGAGTTCAGAAACATGAAAGCTGGAAAGAGTCATATTGGATATTTCTGTAACATAAGGACCTGGATAAACCTTGGAAAACCAAGAATATCCCCCACCCCAGAACTTGAAAGAGATACATTTATAAACAAATACAAGAAAATACTATTTTAACATTACACTGCCTACTCTTGGGTGATATTCTTAGGCCCAATTAGACATCAAGATTTTAAAAACTATAATAGGTCACACCTGGCACCTGATTAATTTAAAAAGATAAAAGAACAAGAAAAATAGCATGCCGTCAGCAGCCATAAGATTTTGTTTTTCTTAGGAAACTTTACAGTAGTTTGGGAGCTAGTCTTTGGTTTCCCAAATGACCACTCTACATGGAGAAGAAAGACCAGTGGTGGTGGATGCAATAGCCACTAGCTTAGAAACCAGGACCCAAATAGACACCAAGACCTCTGTGGCAGTCTCAGCTCCCAGGTCCTTGTAAAGGACATGCCTGGTTATAAGAGTTCTCTCACTCAGAGAAGAACAAAGCTATGACTTCTTGCCAAGTATTTACAGTTCATTCATAGTTCTCCTGGTCCAGACTCAACTTACCAATCAAATATCAGATTATCATATCATTTTATCATAGCACTGTTGCCTGGTAACTCAGCTGACATTCCACCTTCATTAAATTTCCAGGGAACTAAGATAGAAGCAGCTTAACACAAAGTCGACTTCTCATGTAAAAGGGGAGAGAGTTTGGTTAAGCCTTTACTCACAAGCATAATGAATCTTAAACTCAGTATTTTACTTTGAAAAAATGGTATAGCAGGAAATAGAAATGAATTTGGACAAATCCATGAATAGAATGGTCAGAAGTAGCTTTTTAGAAATAAGTAAATAGCTAGCCTATAAAGTTACCTTCCTATGGAAAAACAATTTCTGTTCAACATTATAATTTTTAAGACTTCTGGTAAGAATAACTGTTAAGAGGAATGGATAAAGGCTGTGCCTGAGTTCTGGGTAGTTTCTTTGAGAGTTGGGATCAACTCCCATGGACTCTACTTTTCCATGGTAAAGAGTCCTTACTGCCTGGTGTCTCGACATTCTTGCCTTCTATCAAAACACACAGCATTAATTCTTAGGCTATAAACCAGTCTACTCAGTTGTCACAAATCATTTATCCCACAAAAGACAAAGATGACTTGCAATGGATGTCCTTTGGGTAATAATTTGTTTTGTGAACTTGTTAATACTAAATGTTTGCCAATTTTAGGAGACGCTCATGCCTGGTGGACCCAGAGTTAACAAGAACAACACGGGAACTTGAGAAGCAGCTTGAGGATGCTCTCAGACCCTAAATGTCAACAAATCCTCATGGGCGTACTGGTTCATAATAGTGAGAACTTAAAGATTTGTCTAGAAATGCCAAGTTTAAAAAACAAACGTGCTGTGTGAAATGATATTTCTTCCTTATCTTGACTGTACCCACATTCCTCAATTCTGCTAATGATACCTAAGTGATATTGATGTAAGTTTAAGAAAATGATGAGAGTATGTGTGGCTGCAACCCTTAGAGATGTAGTTGAAGCACGTTTAGGAAAGCCAAAAAACACTAATCAGGCTGACAGTAAAGCGTTCTTTTAAATTATTAATTTCTGTTTACCAGTAATCATGAAACAGCAGTAATATGGAACAAATCAATGAAGAGATTTGCAAAACTACACTCAACTGTAGTTAAATTCGCATGTAGTTGTGTGGATTCTAGAGTGTTCACCAGTTGATACAACCTATGTGCTAAGAGTCTAGAAGAGGAGGCTAGTTATGGCCCAAAGCTGGTTTCAGCTATGTACCTAACAATTACATAAGATTCTACGGGGATGAGCAAAATTTTAACCTACTTTGGGAAATCAGCTTATAAAAATGAACAAAGACATTCTTCAGTGCCTGAAATTCGATCAGAACCTGTGTATTGCTGCCACCCTGAGAGCCAACAGGAGGTTTTCGCTTAGAGACCACTCTCCACCCTCACTCCCCATCTCCAACTTGTCCCCGGCTTTCAATCTCAGCTTTTAAACCCCAACAGATTGGCTTATATACTCTAGGCAGGAGCCTGGAGGATTCTAACCTAAGGACACTGACCAACCCAAGACATAAGGTTTAACTGATACTGATATTAAGGGGCTTCTAAAGGAAACAGCCATTTAATTAAGAAGAGTTATAGAAAAGAAGTAGCAGGGAGGAAATCATTTAAAAGAATATTTGATAGTACTAAGCGTAAGTCTTTAGACTAAAAAAGCCCTCCAAGTACCCAGTACAATTATCCAATATATACCAGATCATGAAATTTTATTTATTTTTCTTTTAATTACATAAAACTTTCATTTTTTTAGAACGCAAGGAAAAGAGACCAGAAAAGCTTTCAGAGAGAACGTATCATATGTAAATAGAGGAAGAAGCTCACATTTCAGACATGAGAAATTAAAGAATATAAAAAGAAATCTATCTCACAGCAGAAAGAGAGAAGGAGGGAGGAGGGTGGGGTCTCAGAGTATGCCAAACCTTTTCGGGGCAAGACACGATTGTAAGAGGGACTTTACCTAACAAATGCAATCAGTGTAACCTGGTTTCTTGTACCCTCAATGAATCCCCAACAATTAAAAAAAAAATCTATCTCACATAAACCTCTTCTCAGAAAGCTACTATAGTATATACTCCATCAACACAAAGCAGAGAAAGAGGAAGCTACAGGAGCCAGGTGCAACCAAAGGACAGCAGTGAAGGAAAGTCCTGGGACTCAGCAGCTGTGGAGAGAATCAACATAAACGAGTGTGGCAGGAAGCAGGTCTCCAAAGAAAGACTGGAATGAGACAACTGTCTGGTCTGTCTGACCATTTTGAGAAGAGTTTTAGAGTTCTATCAGAAAGTCTGTAGCCATGTTAGTGATTGGGTACGTGCAATACATGGCCAAGAAAGGTCTAGAATCTAGAACATAACAGGATAATTACAAATATAATATTAGCAAGAAAAAGATAAATAACTCAATTAAAAAAAAAACTGGCAAAAGGCTTGAACAGGCACTTCCCAAAAGAGGAAACTGAAATGCTCCCTCCCAAAACGTATGAAACGTGCTTATCGTCATCAGCAATCAAGGAATTACAAATTAAAACTATAGGCTCGGCGCCTATAGCTCAACCGGCTAAGGCGCCAGCCACATACACCTAAGGTGGCGGGTTCGAATCCCCAGCCTGGACCCGCCAAACAACAATGATGGCTGCAACCAAAAAATAGCCGGGCGTTGTGGCGGGCGCCTGTGGTCCCAGCTACTTGGGAGGCAGAGGCAGGAGACTCGCTTGAGCCCAGGAGTTGGAGGTTGCTGTGAGCTGTAATGCCACGGCACTCTGCCCAGGGGGACAGCTTGAGGCTCTGTCTCAAAAAAAAAAAAAAAAAAAAAAACTATAGAGACGTCATTATAAAACTGACTATGTTAAAAACATAGTGTTTGACAGGACGCATTGACGCAATCCCCTCATCAGCAATCAAGGAATTACAAATTAAAACTATAGTGAGATGTCATTACAAAAAACACTATGTTAAAAACATAGTGTTTAACAGGACGTGAAGTAATAGGAATTCTCACACACCACTGGCTGGAGTATAAAATGACAGCATCCCATGAAAAATGGTTTGGCATGACACATGCCATCCAACAACTTGACGATTGAGCAAACACCCCAGAGAAAGGTAAATACATTCGTGTACTTATTATTACAATTATATATTTATGTTTGTGTGATCATTTAATAACTGGATGTCTTTCCACATGTAAGTAACACAAGGACAGGATGTTGCCTCTTCTGTTTACTCAAGAGCCCAGCACTGTGAATCATATTAGCTATTTGAGAAATGTTTATGGAACCAAATTGAATCAGAAAACACTAACACAGTGATAAAAATGCAGCAAAAAATATTTTTGAAAAGGACAGGAAGTAAAAGTTTACAGAACGGTGAAAAGTGTTCAGCCACAGTAGTAATTAAAGAGATTAAAATAAAATCAGGATGAAGTATCATTTTTGCTATAAAGACGAGTTTTAAAATAATTATAAAGCTCAAAGCTGCAAAAGTATAGTGAAGTAGACCCTCTCACAGGTTACTATGGATGCATAAGATGATATACAGATGCATAGCTTGTATATTGTTCTTGGAAAGCAATTTGGAAACCTGTGTTCAACCTTGAAAATAAAAGTTAAAAAATGAAAGAAAAAGAAAAAGAAAGGTACTCTCTGACAGTAAAAACTAGTAACATTCCAGTTTTAAAACAATTCAAAAATATAATTTAAAAATGCGGGATAAGATTTATTTGTAAATTGTTCACTAATTATGAATTGGTATAAAACACTGGAAATAAGAAGCAATAATGGGATAATGGTTAAATATATTTTAGGACATTGACAATTTAAGCTAGATAGAAATTAAAATGTGAGATTGTCAAAGAATTGATGTTGAAGATCATCAACATCAGAAAAATGTTGCAGATCTAAAGTTAAGTAAAAATGGCAGGCTACAGAACTGTATAAAATGAACCCTGACCTCGTTTCCATTAAATATGTATGTGTGCGTAAATAACGGATACACACACAAAATACAGCTGTTAAAGCAAAACAGACTGCAAACAGAGTTAATGCTGAAAGAAGGGACTCTTACTACTGTAGCTCTCACCAAGGGTTCTTAAATTTAACTTTTGCTTTAATACTTAAAAAAGAATGGTATTAAGGGCAGCGCCTATGGCTCAAAGGAGTAGGGCACTGGCCCCATATACCGGAGGTGGTGGGTTCAAACCCAGCCTTGGTCAAAATTAAAAAAAGGGTACTAAATAACTCCATTTATGCTTACCAGATCAATATTTTGCATTATATCCTGAAACGAAGGATGAGTTCGAAACTGTTCAAAGAGGTCCCGTTTGTAAAGCAGTGCATACACCAAGTTTGGGTTGTGGTGAAGGGAATTTGTCAGGCAGGAATTGATGATCTCTAACATCATTCGAATCACTTCTTCGATGACATTTAGGTCTTGTGCCTTGTAAAGAAAGAAAAACCCCAACACAGTCAATATTTTTCCCCTTGCAACAGAATTAATCAAAATAAGAGTAATTGCTTTAAAATTATGACAGTATTAGAAACATCATGTGGAAAAGCTCTTCAAGATTATTTCTGTCAAGAATTTTACAATTGTGTTTATGAATTATGAAAGGATTTGAGTCGAAATCTTTTGAATTTAGTATGGTGATAATTAGGAATTTCACATAATAAGTTATAGATTCACTAATCTAGAGAGACATTGGAGCTTATCCAGCTTCCCAGTAAATAGGTCCTAATTTGTATTCTCATCATCCTATTACCTAAAGCATTAGAGTTTTACAAGGTCTAAAGTAGTGGTAGGGTTGTATCAACTACAAGAAAAGTGACTAGTCATTCAGACAATGACCTCACTTTTCTATACCGTCATTTCAATCTTCGTATTTATGGATACATAGACTCTGGTTTTGTTGCTATTTCCTCAGAGTTAACGCTTTCTGGGAATCTGAACATAAAATAGTTATAAGACAGCAAAACTCACAGGAAGCAATTAGTGAACCTCTTGGAAGAAAGAGCAAGGGGAAGAACAAAAATAGGAGTATATATACAACAGGCTTCCCTTCGCTCAGTCCTCTACACTGTTTGATGGGTGTGGTTCTTCAAGGTACATAAAGGAATATGTAAGACAGTGTACTTACAAAGGTGGGCAGAGGGATTTAAAGGGAGGAACATTTCTACAAGTCATGGGAACAGTAAAATGTCAACACTACTAGACTGTGATAAACTATATATGTACAATGTAACAAGAGCAAATTATACAAAAAGATTCACACAAAAATACCATAGATACATCAAAATGAAATTCTAAAAAATAGTCTTAGTTTCTATAGGAAGGCAGGAAAAAAGAGAAAATAGATGAAAAACAGGAAAAAACAAAACAAAGTAAAATAGCTGTTACACATCAATAACTACACGAGTTGCAAGTGATCTAAACATAGTAAAGCCCAAAGATTTGGCAGAGTGAATAAAAAACACATAACTCAACTACGCTATCCTCAAGAAACTTTCAATAGAGCTCCCTTCAAGTACAGTTAGGTCACAAGCAAAAAGATGGACAAGATACACCTATGTGACCATAAATCAAAAGGAAGCAGAGGCACCTTTACAGGTGGCTTCCACATTCTGGTGGGGGTAGGGGTTAGTTTTTCAGGACCATCCTCCTCACCCCAAATCCATGGTTACTCAAGTCCCTTATAAAATAGAAAGTACAGTTGGTCCTGTGTTTCCTCAGAGTTCCCCATCTGTAGATTCAATAACAGTTGGCCCTCCATGTGCTAAGGTGCCACTTTCAGGGAGCAAGTGTATTAATATCAAGTAAGTTACAGTTCAGAGACCGTATGGCCTGCAAAGTAAAAAATATCTATTATCTTTTTACATTTTATGGAAAAGTTTACTTCTCCTTTTCAACAGACAAAAAGGCATGCCTATTTCCATACAATTTACATCTGGCCCTATGTTCTTAAATACAATGCCCAACATTCAATCAAAATGTATGAGACTCATACAAAAGGCAAGTTAAACAACTCATCTCCAGCCAAGAGACAAAGTAAACAGCAGAATCTGACTCAGAGATGTAAGATATTGCAAATACACACATCAAAGAGGAAATTTAAAAGAACTATGATCTACAAAACCTATGGTTTGAATTGATGGGGAATTTCAGCAGAGTTGTAAAGGGTAAGAAAGTGACAAATGGTAATGCTAGAATTTGAAAAGGCAGAAAGAGCTGTGAAGGATCCTTTAGATGGCTTAACAGTAAACTGGACAGAGCTGAGGAAAGAACTGTAAACTTTAGGATAGGTTAATAAAAATTATGCACATTAAACTCAGAAAGAGAAAGAAGAAAAATCAAACAAGGGCTGTAACATATGAAATGCATTAATATACATGTAACTGACACCCCAGAAGGAGAAAAGAGAAAGAATGGGCAAAAGAGGTATCTGAAGAGGTAAAAGCTGAGCATTTTCTATAAATAATCAAAGAACCAAACAACAGATCCACCCACCTCAGAGAGACTCCCAAAGCCACCCCTCAGAATGAAAAACAAAAAACACCTCACACTTAGGTACATCATATCCAAATTACTGAAAACCAAAGACAATCCAACCTAAATGCAGCAGCGTGATTAAAATGCTGAAATAAGTGTCAAAGAATTCCATGAACAGCAAAAATATCTTTCAAGTATGAAGGGGACATGACCCCTAAAAACAAGCTGAGATAAATTTATTAACTGTATACCTGTACTATACAAAAGATTAAAGGGATTTCTCCAGGGAGAAGGAATATGAAACCAGGCAGAAATATGGAAGTACATGAGGAAAGAA
>NW_003852407.1:3960407-3985469 GCF_000181295.1 Otolemur garnettii | reverse complement strand
TGTGGTGGGCGCCTGTAGTCCTAGCTACTCAGGAGGCTGAGGCAAGAGAATCACTTAAGCCCAAGAGCCGGAGGTTGCCGTAAGCTGTGACGCCACAGCACTCTACTGAGGGCTACAAAGTAAGACTCTGTCTCTAAAAAAACAGACAAACAAAAAAACCCCTGTTCTTAGGTACAAAGTAACAGCCTGTTACTCCCTAGTAATCACTGGCTCAAACGACAGGACAGGCAGGTCTCAGCACTTTTTCATGTGCTCCATTTGAATTTATCTGCACTTGAGTTGTTTCCTCATTATTCTTGACCCATTTTTTAAAAAATGACTTGTCTCCTTATCAATTTCTAGAAGTTCTTTGAACAGTATATAATGCTCAACTCTCAGAGTCGCCCATTTTGTTATATATAATTATTATATAGAATGAAAGTTTCCATTCATTATATATAATATTTACTTAGGGTTTTAAAGGTCTGTGTTTCTAGTTACAAACCCCTTCTCATTTCTAACACTATTTTTGCTTTTTTTCCAAGATAAAACTTACCAGAAGCTTGACTTTTTTATCAGTCTTTTCAAAGAACTAGCTTTTGCTTTTGTTAATTTTTCACATCATTCTATTATTTCTTGTTTCATTAACATGTCCTTATTTTTATTACTTAACAGTATGTTTTTCAGCCTTTCTCCTTTTTCTAACATCAGTAGTAAATTTACTATTGAGGCTCTAAATTTACTATTTAGCTATAATCTCCAGGTTTTGATATGTAGGACTGTACTAATTACCTATTGCCAAACACAAATTTCCTCCCTCCCCCCAACCACAGCTTCTTAATATACAACATTTACATGGGCCAGGAACCTGGAAGTGGCTTAACTGGGCACCTCTCAGGTACAGTACCCAGTAAGGTGGCAACCAAAGCTTTACAGTCATCTCCAGGCACGATTTGGGATAAGTTTCACATCAAAGAGCTTTCTCTTGGCAGGCCTCAGGTGCTCAGTGGCTTCTGGCTGGAGACATAACGGTTGGGCCTCTCCATATGGCAGCTCGCAATATGGTAGCTGGCTTTCCCAGAGCAAATGAGTTAAGAAAGAGTGAGAGAGGGCACCCACGATGGAAGCCAGAGTCACTCTGTAACTCAGTCTCAGGGTACAGAGTATGAAACGCAGGGGCAGCGCTCACTGGGCACTGTCTACTACAAGTGCTATCCTGCTGCATAGTTCTAAACACAGCAGTCCCTCCTTACCTGTGGGGGATACGTTCTAAGACCAGCAGGGATGCCTGAAATGGCAGATAGTACTGAGCTCCACATATACTTTATTTTTCCTATACATACATAACTATAAAAAAGTTTAGTTTATGCATCTGGCAGAGTAAGAGACAAACAACTAATCATTACAGTAAGATGTCAGCATCACTTGTGCTTTGGGGATGTTTTTAAGTAAAGTAAGAGTTACCGGACTATAAGGATTGTGCTATCTTGACAGTAGAGTTGATAACTGAGACCACTGCTAAGTGACTAATGGGCAGCAGTGTATACAGTGTGGATATGCTGAACACAGACAGGGTTCATGTCCTAGCTGGGATGGTGCAAGATTTCATCATGCTACTAAGAGTGGCAAGCAATTTAAAACTTATGAATTGTTTATTTCTGGAATTTTCCATTTAATACTTTCAGACCATGGTTGACCACAGGTAACTAAAATTATGGAAAGCAAAACTGTGGATAACGGGGGACTGTTGTACTTAATAATTTCTATTGGAATTTTTTTCTTTAACCCAGGAGTTATTTAGGAGTCAACTGGTTTTCAATAACTTTTAAAATGTGACTACACTGTGATGAGTGAATGGGTCTCTACAACTATGATGTTAAAACTTTGAAAAATTTTTAAAGGTTCTCTGATTTAGCACATGGTCAATTTTGATGACATTTTATAATAAATATAACAACAATTTTGTATTTTCTGAAATGCTTCCTTATTTATCCTCCTATATAGTTTTTAGATCCAGCTTCTATATCCTTGCCGACTTTCGTGTGACCAATTTATCACTTTCTCATAGTTATGTCAAAATTGCTCACAATAACTTAAGGATTTATCAGTTTCTCCAAGTAATTCATATATTCAAAGTAAGTACAGGTTTGTGATCACCATCTTTTAAAAAACATTTTTATCATTACATATTCTTTCTCTTTACCACATTGTTTTCTTAAAGTCTTCATTTTGTTTATTACTAATAAGGCGTATCTTTTGCCAGTCTTTAACATTTTTTGCAATGAAAGTTGAAAACATATATAAATAGATATAGTTAAAAGCAACTATTTGGTAGGTAGCAATAATTTTTAATCTAATCAGATGTTTAAGGGTGGATTTAATTCAGTTACGTTTCTTATCACTGACATACTTGGATTTATTCCTACATTTTACTTTGTGATTCTTCTATCACTTATCTGTTGCTGCATAACAAACTTCCCCAGAGTTCAGCAGCTTAAAATAGCAATAATCATTTGTTTTGCTCCTAATTCGGGATGGGCTTAGCAGGGACAGCTTGTCACTGCTCCATATGGCATCACACGGGGTCTGGCTTTCGTGACGGCCCGACATGGTGGGCAAGCTGGTGCTGGCTGTGAGCGGGGCACAGCTGGGGCTGTGGAGCAGGGTCTTTTATTCTTCCCCATATGGACTCTTTCTAGGCTGCCCGAGCCACTTCACAGTATGGAGGGCCCCAGAGATTTACCTTTGGAAACCATTTAGTGTCATTTCCATCATACTCTATTGGTCGATGCAGTCACAAAGTCCTACGTATGTTCAAGGGAAGGGGATATGGATTTTATTTCTTAATGAGGAAGTGGCAGGATTCTAGACGAGTATGTGAGGCAGGAGCTAGGGTTGTGGTCATCTTTAGGAAATATAATCTGCTGGACTTTCCCTTATTATCCTCTATCCATTGTTCATCTCTCCCAATTCTGTGTTCCCTTTCCAATCCCTGTTGAATGGGCAAAGCTTTTTATTGTCCTGCCCCTCTTTTTCCCTCATTGGTTTGAAGGCTAAAGATAGAATTCTGATTCTTGTATGGGTAGCCATTAAACTTTTAACATGCACATCCAATCTCAAAAATCCTGCTATCCACCTCCTAGATGAGACCCAGGGAGGTTAATAGAGTTTTACTCCTCTTTGAACAGCAACTATCCAACCCCATTCTTCTTGTTTTGTGATAGTTGCTTAGACTTTTAATTTCATCTTAAAAAACATCCCATAAACTGGATTTTGAAAAGTCAATGGTCAAACTTACTATTAATTTTAGTACACATCATGGTTTCTTACATTCTATAGGGCCATTTTTTCTTCCATTTGAAGTATATCCTTTAGTAGTGCTTTCAGTGAGAGTCTATAAATAATAAACATGGATAGTTTCTTTTTGAGACAGTTTCACTCTGTTGCCCAGGCTACGGTGCCATGGTGTCAACTTAGATCACAACCTCAAACTTCTGAGTTCAAGTGATCCTCCTGCCTCAGCCTCCTGAGTGGCTGGGACTACAGACACCTGCCACAATGCCCAGCTAAGTTTTTCAGTAGAGACGAGGTCTTGCTCAGGCTGGTCTCGAACTCCTGAGCTCAAAGAATCCTTCTACCTTGGTCTCCCAGAGTGCTAGGATTATAGGCATGAGCTACCATGCCCAGCCAACATTGAATTTTTGAATGACTGAAATATGTCTTTATTTTGTATTCTTATATGAAACTTTATCTGGGTAAAGATTCTAGTTATTTTCTTCTGCATTTTAAAAATATTGACCAATTTTATTCTGGCATTTATTTTTGCAGTTGAAAAGTTTACTATACAATTATTATTCCCCTGCAGATAAACTCTCTTCTCTTTTTGTTAGCTTTTAAGATTTTCTTTTCATCCTTTATATTTCTTCAGTTTCATAACAATAGTTCTAGGTGCTGGTTTCTCTTTATCTTGCTCAGTATATTCAGAGTGCACTTTTGACCAGACAACCTAGTCTCTTCCATCAAAATAATTTGGATAATCTTTTTCAATTACTATCTTCTAATTTATTAACTCTCTTTGATAGTATCCAGTATATATTAATCTTGTCCATTGAGCTTTCAATTTTAATGAATGTATTTTTCATTTTTAAGTTTTCTAATTAACTAGTTCTAATCATCATGCTCCTGTTTCCTTTCTGTTTTTACTTCATAATTATTTTCTACTCTTCCTCCAGTTTCTCCTCCTCCTTTCTCTCTTTTGGAGACAGGATCTTGCTTTTGTCTGAGCAAGACTGCAGTGGCATTGTCATAGCACACTGCAACTTCAAACTCCTGGGCTCAAATGATTTTTCTGCCCCAGCCTCTCAAGTAGCTGGGACTACAGGAACACGCCATCGTGCCTAGCTAATTTCTAAAATTTTTGTAAAGAAAGAGTCTTGTTATATTGTCCAAGCTGGTCTCAAACGTCTAGCCTCAAGAGATTCTCTCACCTCATCTTCCCCAAATGCTAGGATTAAAAGTGTGAGCCATTGTGCCTGGCCTATTTATTCTTCTTTATAAGCATTATTCCTTCATTTATGTTTTGTGGATACTAAAAACATTTTAGAGTATTTTCAAATTGTTCTATTAATTTTTAATTGTTTGGATAAACTTACCCTGTTTATGATTGCAAATATGCTATCCTTCTTAGCATGAAGTTAGATTTTAGCATGTACTAGCCACGTTGTTATGCAAGCTCGTCTAGTGTGGCTTAATACCGTGTCACATGGTAGTTCCCTAGAGTCCTTAGTCTGAAACCAGGTCTCATAACTGGTGTCTGTCGGTCCCTGTCCGGCAATCACTTTGAAGACAGTATCAGCAGGGCCTGTCCCCATGCTAGTGTCAGTTTGTCTCAAGATCCCATTGCGAGGTTCTTTCTGTATCCTCCTGCTTCCCAAGTCATATAATTTAACAGTCATTAGCACATTTAGTCAGGCTCTTTTCAATGAAAGATCTATTCCAGTTCCCAGTTTCTAAAAGGAAATCTGAACCTTGAGTCCTGCCCCTCACCTGGGGATCTTCAATACCTTTACCCTACAGTAGCTGAGTTCTCCACCATTTCTCCTTCCCGCCTAGCAGAATCTCATCCTTTCAGATCCTGCCCCTACTGTGACAGCCTTCCCTCTCTCCCCCCATTTCTGGTCCATCCCATCTCATTTTGGGATATAGTTATGTGTTTTAAATGTTTTCTTGTTATAGTTCATCTATGACTGTTATATTTTTGGAGCAAAGAGGAGGAGAGTCAAATTAGGAACTCACAAGACAATCCTGACCAGAAGTTCTCTTAATTATATTTTCATTTCATTTTAGTTTTTGAATTAAGAGAGGGGGAGAAAAACCTCAAGTTTCAGTATTCTATCTCAAGGTCATTTAAGGGCAACCCAATGAAATAATATGATTACTTTAAAAATATGCCGGTCCAAATATCAGCTTTCTGCAGAATTTTTTCATAGATACAGAGGGTGCCAGAAAAATGTATACAAATTTTAAGAAAGGAAAAAACTGTATTAAAATTGCAATCCTCATGCCACATTTGACTTCTGCAATTACAAGAGATATACGATATGATGTACAGGATAACAAATAGTGTTGGTATATACTGAGTATTATAATTTAATAGGATTTTTTTCCTTTCTTAAAATGTGTATACATTACTTTGTACCCTCTGGATATTTCACATACCTGTTTATGTTAAACATAAGCCCTGATATATTAGGCTTACATTTCCAAAATTATTTATGGGCTGATAGCACTCAATTTCTGCTTTCAAACAAATTGAGAGTTGATTCTCAATGTTTAAATGAGTAATTTACTGAAATGAATAGGGTTAAATACCTAAACACTAAATAGACACCTGCTCATTTGGACACAAGCTAAAATATTAACTATTTATTTTGTTGCTAAGTCAGGGAAAGTATAAACTAGAAACTTTACCTCCATAAGTGCACTCTGTATTAGGTTTTACTTTGCATCAACCTGACTGAAGGCTCTCTAAGAGTTATACTAGGCCTCGGATATTTAAAGGAGTTACTGATACTTTTATTTCTCTTATTTTAGTGACAAGTTTTTTTTTTTTTTTTTGAGACAGAGCCTCAAGCTATCCCCCTGGGTAGAGTGCCGTGGCATTACAGCTCACAGCAGGCTCAAGCGAGTCTCCTGCCTCCGCCTCCCAAGTAGCTGGGACCACAGGCGCCCACCACAACGCCCGGCTATTTTTTGGTTGCAGCCGTCATTGTTGTTTGGCGGGTCCGGGCTGGGGATTCGAACCCACCACCTTAGGTGTACATGGCTGGCGCCTTAGCCGGTTGAGCTATAGGAGCCGAGCCTAGTGACAAGTTCTAATGCTATCTTTTACATGCTAATGGTCTCTCCTATAATCAGCTGCAGACAATAAATTAAATGACAACACATAGTTTTTAGCATTACTCAAATTGACAAAAACTGTAACATGGGAAATTGTGGCAAAGACATGTATGTGGTATATTTTGCTGGACTGTCATGCTAGAAAGCATTTCTGTACTGTAATGTACAATTATTAGAGAAACAAAACTGTGGAATTAAAAATAAGTTTAAAGGATAGCTGATTATAATTTTCTGCCAATGCATTATAACTTTAATGTGTAACACTGTGAATAATTTAGATTATTAAGATATGAATATAAGGAACCCAGATCAAACTACCCTTCTGTGTGAAAAGGATACTTTCCTTCCTGGTTATACTCAGGGATGAAATTACAAATACTTCACAACTAGCTGGCACTGCTAGTCCTACTAGATGCGGTTTGAACACAGCTAGACAGCTGTACCACATGAATGTCAGTAATAATTATTTTCACAAGTACTGTCAATGGGATTAGGGTTTTTTGTTTTTATTTTCTGAAGACATAGGGTCTCACTCTGTCACCGGGCTGGAGTGCAGTGGCCTCATCACAGCTCACTGCAGCCTCAAACCCCTGAGGTCAAGCAATCCTTCTTCCTCAGCCTCCCTAGTAGCTAGGACCACTAGCTACTTTGCCCAGCTAACCTTTGAAATTTCTGTAAAGATGGGGTCTTGCTATGTTGCCCAGGCTTGGACTTCTGGCCTAAAATGATCTTCCCACATTGGCCTCCCAAAATTCTAGAATTATAAGGCATGAGCCACTGTGCCCAAACAGAATTAATTCTTGAGAAATAAAATAAATAAAATGAAGCTTCTTTGAAGTAGGTATCTACATTAATTGGATTTCTACATACATTATTTTATTAAACTCAGCAATTCTTTAGTTTAATTCAGAGCAATTCAGTTATCTATCCACTTAGGAAGCTTAGAATTTGATCAATGAATCATAAAATCATGAAACACACAGAAGTTACAGAAGACACTAAAGCCATTCTCCTTAATGCTAGACTCTCTTTTATAACATTCATACCAAGCGGTTAACCAGCCTATCCATGAACATAGAACACTTTTGAGAGGCTCTTGGTTCTTTCTTTGCAGTTACAGAAGGTTGTTACAGCTTAGCAGAAGATCATCACTTTTTATTTGGTCTTCAGCTTACTGTCAACAAATAGCACCTTCTTCTTAAACACACCAGCAACTTTGACTGTCTCTCACTATATCCTGCTTAAAGCCTTCTCATTACCTTATTCTATGTTCTGCTAGATGTCTACCAGTTGGACTGTTTGATTATAGATGTAATTCTGTATATTCACTTATATCCATTAAGATACGTATTTGTGCATTTGTAATCCTTGCAACTGATTCATTTCCATTTTAAAGTGACAGCGGTTCTCTGCTCACCATTAGTTTAATTATCCCTTAAGTCAGAACTCCTATTGTGTAAATGGTTTCCTAGAAACCATGTTCTGTGGACTCTACCTTTCATGTTAGAAGATCAATTGCAGGTTCAAGGCACCAAGCAAACCATGAAACAATCAGGAGGTGAAGGTATCAATTATGCACCAGAAGATTAAGATTTACTAAAAACAAAGTATCAAACTTCTGGTTAATTCTAATTTACAAAGAAAACTATCCCAGTAATTATAATTTCCAAGTTATTTTAATCTTCAACTTGTTACTATGGGTACACTCTGGTCTAGGCACCTACTACACATGGCAATAAACAAATGTAATTTGTAATTCTTTATGTTTCATTTTTTAAAAAGCATTATAGAGTAATAATTACTTGTAAAACAATAAAAATTAGCATAAATTTGATTGGAGGATTTTTTCTTTTTTTTATTAAATCATAACTGTGTACATTAATGTAGTCATGGCATACAATGTGCTGGTTTTATATACAATTTGAAATATTTTCATCAAACTGGTTAAAATAGCCTTTTCACGGCATTTTCTTAGTTATTGTGTTAAGACATTTATATCCTACATTTAGTAAATTTCACATGTACCCTTGGTTGATTGGAGGATTTCTTGAAAATTACAGAGTTATCCAAATCTCAGTATTTAAATAGACCTCAAAGTTATCTAATCAACCCATTACTTTTGATACTTTTTTCATGAAGTTCAAATGGGGTAAGATCTGTAAAGCCCTTAAAACAGTGTGTAATTTTTTTGAGACAGAGTCTCAAACTGTCACCCTGGGTAGAGTGCTGTAGCATCACAGCTCACGGCAACCTCAAACTCTTGGGCTTAAGCAATTCTCTTGCCTCAGCCTCCCAAGTAGGCAGTGGGCTATAGCTGGGACTACAGGCGCCTGTCACAAAAATAGCGCCCGGCTATTTTTTTGTTGCGGTTGCCATTGTTGTTTTAGTTGGCCCGGGCCAGCGTTCGAACCCGCCAGCCTCATTGTATGTGGCCAGTGCCTACCCACTGAGCTACAGGCACCACCACAGTGTGTAATGTTTAAAAATTAATTTATAAAACTGGTCCTGCCACTATGAGATAGCACCAACTCCAGTGAAAATGGCTTTTAACCAAAGTCCCCAATCAACAGATCCTAGCATGGATGTAGAGAGAAAGGAACACTTAGACACCGTTGGTGGGACTACAAACCAGTATAACTTCTTTGGAAAGCAGTATGGGGATAGCTCAGAGAACCAAAGTAGACCTACCATTTGATCTAGCAATCCCACTACTGGGTATTTACCCAAAGGGAAAAAACGTCAATCTATAAAAAAAGACACTTGCATTGGAATATTTACAGCCCCACAAATTCACAATTGCAAACATGTGGAGGCAACCCAGTGCCCATCAATATGTGAATAGATTAATAAAATGTGGTATATGTGTATCATGGAGTATACTCAGCTATTAAAAAAATGGTGAACTAGTATCTTTTGTAACAACCTTGATGAAGCTAGAGATCATCCTCCTAAGTGAAGTGTCACAGGAGTCGAAAAACAAATACCACATGTGCTTACCCTTGCCATGGAAATGAATGATCAACACGAATGTGTGCATGTGGCGGTAAAATTCAGTAGAGAGTGGGCAGGTGGGTGGGGGTATCGGTAAATTCACACCTGGAGGGCACATGAGCACACCTGGGGAGTGGACACAATTATAACCTTGACTCAAAGAGTACACAGGTAATGCGTGTAACCAGAACATTTGTGCCCCTGCAACATTCTGAAATTAAAAAATGTATATATATAATTCTGTCACAAAAATGGGAAAAAAAAAACCCCAACCAACCAACCAACCAACCAGTCTTTTAGGGGACAGTGTATAGAGAAAATGACTTGTGTTTACAGAATACAATTTTATGACAGTACACACTTTTGGAGAAACTTTGTGACCATGTTACTTCTAGCCATTTTCCCCTGAACTGTGTCAAAATTAGCCTCTCAGAGATACAATCTGACGACTTAACAGCAGCAAAATACGCAGAGAATACTTGGCCTTTTCCATTCACAGTATTTTCTTTTTAGTACACACAGCTTCTAGAAGAGGAATGGAACCCAGCTCAAACAGACTTTCTCCTCAAAAAAATGGGCATACTTATTTTACTGCAGACAATCTCAAAGCAAAAACAAGAAAATGATCCCTTTTCCAGATGTTGCTGATAGTTCGTGCAGGCTGGGAATGAAAGCCCACGAAATTCTATTTTAAGTAGTAACTTAATATCAAATAGACAAGTTGGCAGTTGTGGGAATATTTTACCTTGTTAACAGCACTCAGAGTTGCCTTTCATTCTATAAACTTCCTTTTCCTTTTAAGAGGGAATTTATACAGTTAAATAGTTTCAAATCATTTATTTTTAGTTTCCTTAAGAGAAGCATATGTATCTTGTTTGTATTAGTTTTGGGGGGATTCCAAGAGAGTTGTCTAAATTTCCTGCATTTTCAGCAGAAAATAAAACCTTCAACAAAATTAATGGGATTTTGCCAAAGGGGGGAGAAGAGGAGGAAGTGCACCGGCAAGGTCCTCTTTAAAGTGAACACGCCAATGGCCTTCAAAGCCAGTCACTCCGTGATAGATGCCTGTTATCTTTAGGTTGTTAATTCACTGGCACACATACTGAAAAACTTTGTGACCATGTTATTTCTAGCCAGAACTGGATTTGTCTCAAAATATTGAGCTTCTGAGAGAGAAGTAGGTTTATATTATACACAAATCACAGCTGATGAATCAATCCTGTGACCGAACGAGACACTGGCAACCTTAATGAAGTGGTGGGATGGCAGGCGGTGAGGAGAGAGCGGAGTTAGGGCACCAGTGGGCTTGTGTAGAGGTAAAACTACACGGTCTTTTATCCATTCCTGGGTCGTGGTCTGCACGTGGCCCACGGCCTCAACTAGACCTTCAAGGTTGTCCTTTAACACACACTGCTGGGAAGGTGCGGGAGGCAGGGGCGAGGCGATGGTGCTAACTGCACATGATTTTCTATATCTGGAAAAAAGCCAGAACTCACAAAAAAGGAATGTTCTGATGGGACTCTAACTAAGTTGCATCCCCCCCAAATAAGATTACCACACTAGGCCACTCGCGCTGGGTACAACTTGGGGTACAGGATAAAGTTTCTCCCCTCTCCCCAGGCCTCCCTGCTGCCAGAAGAGAGTAAGCGGATGCTGGAACTTGGTGTTTCTCTTCTTTAAAATATAATGTTTTGCCTTAAGAAGTTGTGTTCTTTTTCATTCTTCTTCTTAATAGAATATATTGGTGTTTTCTTATAAAAAGAAATACCTTTCTACATTCTAAACAAAGTAAAATAATATTCTAGGATGTTCTCTTTTGAATGGCTTTGAATTCCTGCCAAGTGCCTCTGCTCACCCGTCTGAGGTCCTACAGCTCCAGTTCAGTTCCAGCTCTACACTAGCTGGGTGACCTTTGCAAAGTGATCTGAGTTACAGTTCTTATTTGCAAATAAGTGCTTGTATGATTTTTAAAAATCCTCTTCTACTGTCAAGTCTCAGCTTCCTAAAGTACTCAGAAAATACTGAATTTAGAAAGCAAATTTTATGAGAGTAACCGGAAATGTAATTAGTGTATAAAAGTATTTCGGGTAACTTCAAACTTGAGGAAAATTCGGTATTTACTTTAGATTACCCACCACCTTGAATAGAGTCATTGTTGGTTTTTAGAAGGGGAAAAAAAAAGTCCAAAAACCTTTGAAAGTAAAAATGTACAAGGCTACGTTCCAAAATAATCATTCTCTAAACCAAGGAACCTACTGCTTCTTCTATTTTCAATGTATGTTATTTATCTTTGATACAGTTAACACACAGGAGGGACATGATCTCTAAACTTGTATGCCAAGGATTTCACATCGACTTTAGAGACCTATGATGTTTGATGCCCTTTGCTCATTCTTTCTTGGGAACAACAGTCATGCTATTAAGAAAGGCAGCAACTGAGAACATACAGCGGTGCTATTGCCCTGAAGTAAAGTGAAAAAAGTAGAAACAGAGTAGCTGCAAGTCAGTAGAGAGAAGCTGGAAAAATGCACTCTCGTCTCACTGTTGCCATGAACTGGGCAAGTCGCTTTCTCTAGCCTCAGTTCCTTTAAAAGCAAAATAAATAGGTTAAAAAAAAAAATAATGAATACGCTCCCTAGGGCAGCACAGGAAAGTGTTACAAGAGACCTTGACTTCAGGTTCCACTTAGGATTTGGGAAGTGGCAAAAAGTCTCTTATCCAAATGGTAACAAAAAACCAGATAATTTAATAATCTTAAGTCTTCTTAAGCCCATCAGAATACGATTTTGCAAGGCAACTTCCTCCTTTTTGAAGAAAGATGTATAAACATGTTTGGCGGACCATGAGAGGAAGAGGTGGTCTCCACAGAAGAGGGTCAGAAGAAAGCAGCTAATGTCAAGGAATTCTTAAAGGCTAAGTGTGGCCCGATCGGTCAGTTTGGCAGGCTGAAGCCCCAGATGCAGCAGAGTTTATATTCACTTCATGGCTCTTTCTCACTGGCCTCTACCAGGTGTTCGTGAAAAAACCTGGGTGTGGGGCAAGAGATGGAAGAGATTTCCTCCAGGTGGCCCACCCGTGCAGGAGGGGCTCAGCTCGGCGGGCGGCAGGTGCCAAGACCCACCTGCTCCTCTGAGCCTTCTCTCATACTATGCAAAAGCCGTAAGCTGTGGGGCAGCACAGCCTCTTGGCTTTGAGCACAAAGTTCCAACACTTGTAGGGGAGAAGCAGAGACAACCCATCTGCCTGTCTCTGAATAAGAGGGTGGAAATTCTCTCCCCTCCAGGACACAGGCACAGATTCATTCCTGCTGATGGAGGGATAAAAGCAAAAACCTAGCCCTGGGTTCTGAGGCAGGAAAGAAACCCAGCAGGTTCAGGAGCCTGTGCCTATACCAAGACCATGCAGAGGTCTGCTGGCACCGGGACGGGAACAGGAATGCCGAGAAAGCCCCCACCTCTAACACTCAGGCACACACAGGGACTCCCCAAGATTGCGGCTGGACTAGGACAACGGAGAGACCTCTTTTCTAACCCTGCTGCAGGGGCTGCTGAAAGCAGAGAGTAGCAAAGGAACACTGGAAAACCTTGAGGCCACAGACCCCACTGAAGGAACAAATGCTGGGGGAATCTGAAATCAGCGGTACCCTGAGGATACAAAACTCAAAATCTGCTTAGGTCTGAACTAGAATGACCCAACTCCACATTAACAGTTTACCACTTTTTTTTTTTTTTTTTTTTTGCAGTTTTGGCTGGGGCTGGGTTTGAACCCACCACCTCTGGCATATGGGGCTGGTACCCTACTCCTCTGAACCACAGGCGCCGCCCCAGTTTACCAATATTTTTCACCTCAGATTCTGTTGTCCTATCACAATGTCCAGCATTCAACAGAAAATATGAGACACACATAAATCATAGTCCATGAGTACAAGGGCCTGTATGACTTGGTAGGCACTATGGCGAGTGCTGGGATGGATGGCTGATCCAGACGCATTAGAACCCTCACACAGGTCACCATTTAGGAGAGAGAGACCCTGTGAAAAGACGAGTGCTTTTGGAGTACCTGGAGCAGGGCAGAGCTGGGGGACATGGGGTGGGAGGGGCAGGAAGGCTATTCAACAAGTGGGGAAAAAAACAGACAGCCTACAGGAAGAAAAATGCAGCATTCATTATGTGAAAATTTAAATCTTTTAAATTAAAAAGGAATCCCACAAAAGGAAACCAGATTAATGACAAGTAAGAAAATATTAGCAACATATGTCTCAAGGAGCAAAAATAGATAAAGAAAGCCTACAAGTCAGTAAGAAAAATATAAATAGCCCAATGGTAAAATGTTATCGGGACTCCAGAGAGGCAGCCACAGGCATACTTAAAAATGCACAGCCTTACAGTCATTCATAATTAAATAACATTTGGACAGTAAACAAAATGTTCCCAAAGAAGGGAAAATTAAATGAATAAGATGGAAAAGAGGAAAACTGCAACAGTAAGTAAAGAAATACATTTGTTTTTACTAAAAGCAAACAAACAACAGACAAAATGCTGAACAGAAAAAACCCGCAAATACACAACTTCGGAGATAAAAAAGAAGATACAACTCCAGACAGTGAGGACACCCCGCTCTTCCTGCCTGGCACACCACCTGCTCCCCGTATCCTCACAGGACCTTTCCTCTGTGAACAGTATGCACGTCTCTGTCGCTTCTTATAAGGACACCAGCCCTACTGGATCAGGGCTCCGCCCTAATTGCCACAATTAACCTTAATTAACTTGTTACAGGTTCTATTTCTAAACACACTCACATGGGGGTTAGAGCTTCAGCATACGAATCTGGGGAAAACACAGCCATCATATCTTCAGATATATGAAGCGAATAGTATCCCCTATGAGGTATTCTCAACAAGAAAGAAGAACACGAATCCATCCCAGTCTCTAGAGCTCACTTCCACTTACAGTAAGTATGAAGGACAGAGAACGAGCTCAGTAATACAGAAGGACATAGCAGGGTACAGAAGATTCTGCAGGACAAAATGGTTCAGCGTGATCCTGGAGGGGAGATAAGGAAGGGGAATTGCTCTCAAGAGAGACTCGGGAGATTAACAACCAAATGTGTGAATTTTACTTGAATTCTGAGTTGAACACATTGCCAATAGCCATTTTTAAGACTTCGGGAAAAATTTGATTATGCGTTAGATTACACCTAGAAAATATTGCTACTTTTGTTAGATGTGATAATGATATGTAATTATAAAAGAAAATATTTTTAGAGATGCACTGAAATATCAAAGAGTAAAATTCCAGGATTTATTTTAAAATGCTTCTGTAAAGGAAAAATTAAAAGTTCAGATAAAACCTAATTGTAGACTCTAGGTAATGGGAATACGGGGGATTCATCAAACTACTTTTGTATATTTTGAACTTTTTTCATAACAAAATATTTTTTTCAATTGATGATTTAAATGAAAGGGAAAATCTTCTAGAAAACTATTATTTCCTCATCTTTTAAACCTATGATCAAATAAAAAATGTAAAGAGAAAAACTATAAAGAAAAAGAAAAGTCTATCATAGATACACTATAAAAAAGGGGGGTATTATGTTCATATGGTTTTATGAGTAAAAGCCTTCAGAGCATATATGTATAATTACTCTGCCACTTAAGCTTTTAAACAGGAAAAAAAAAGGTAGTTTCTCATTTTGTTCTTCCTTAAAGGGGGTTGACATACTATAATTCCAAAATCTGATAAAGTTAGTTTAAAAATAAAAATAAAAACCAATGTCAGTAAAATATTCAATAAAGCATGAGTGTCAAATTTGACATTGTCCTAAAAAATGCTACACCCCAAGTAGTTTCAAGAATTTTGAAAGAGTGCAATATTAGGAAATCTACTGAGTAAATATCCAAGGGAGAAAACGAAGTTATGATCATGTTAATAAATTTTAAAAAGGAAATAGAGAAAGTCAATAGCACTTCTCATTGAAAAAACTGGTAAAGTTTTTTTACAGGCTCATGCCTGTAATCCTAGCACTCTGGGAGGTCCAGGCAGGCGGATTGCCTGAGCTCACAGGTTCAAGACCAGCCTGCATGAATGTATTCATGATCTGTGTGTATTTGACCTAATAAAAAAAAAAAGCCAAAAATATTATAATGTTATACCATTTTTGCCATATCATTTTTTGATAGTTAAAATAATCAAATAGTTGTTATGAAATAAAAATAGTTGTTAATTCCTAGTGTTGTGAAGGAGAAAGTAAATGGATATTCTCAAAAGAGTATCAATCAAAGTATCATCTGAAACTACTTTTTCTATTGCTTCTCGGCCTTTGGGCTAAGATCAAGTGAAACTACTTTTTCAGGGATCAATTTATACAGTGTACTAAGAGTCTTAAGAAAATATGAAAACATCCCCCCTCTGCATTTCTAGTGTTAGAAATTTATCCTAAGGAAGGCCAGGCATGGTGGCTCACACCTGTAATCATACCCCACTGGGAGGCCAAGGTGGATGGACAGCTTGAGCTTAGGAGTTTGAGGTTGCCATGAGCTATAATGCCATTGCACAAGTAAGACTATGTCTCAAAAAAACAACAAAAAATTTATCCTAAGGAATTAATTAAAACTATGGCCAAGGATTTAGCTTTCTGAGTGTTTATTATATAATAAAACATTTTGATCATCCCTGAATTAGTTTTCTATAGCAACCACAACAAATAACCACAAATTTAGTGGCTTAAAATAACACAAAATTTATCATCTAGTGATTCTTCATTCAGATACATTTGGTTCCACTGGGTCTCATGAGGTCAAAAGCAAGGTGTCAGTTGGGTAGGGCTCTTTTCTAGAGGTTCTGAGAGAACCTCTCTCTTGTTCTGTTTCCAAGTTCATTGAGGTCATTGCAGAACTGAGTTTCCTTTTTTTTTATCTTAAGAATGGAAAAAAAAGTATCCAATGTACTCAAATACTACTATGAAGTCAATATATAACCATCTACACACTCATATGAATGGCAAGACATAACTACAGTTCAGAAATTAGAAGGGAAGAGGAGAGAGGAGAGGGGAGGGAAGGGGGGATATGGGTGGAGGGGAGGTATCTGGGGGGACCTCACCTAATGTGCATGATGCAATGGTACATTTCAAAACTATTAAGAAATGAGTGTAATTGTGATGGATGTGTTACTTAGTTCAATGTAAACATTTCATATTGTATATCGAAGCAGTACCCTGAACCCCATAAATGTATCAATGTACAAAATTATGATTTAATGAAAAATTAATTTAAAAAAACAAAAAAGTAATGGAATAAATATCATCTTCACTTAGTGGGCATGAGCAATCTCTAGTATTTTTTGGCCAATATTTCCTTGCTATCTCGGATGACAAGATTACCTTAATTGTGAAAATTCTTTCAACTATCTCACCTTATGTGTATTAGTAAGCCTTATTTTAGGTATACCATGAGGGGTGAAGAAATGTATAAAGTCATGGTCATTGTCCATGACTCTAGTTTTATGACATGTTCTGGGAAAAAAGAATTCCACATATGAAGAAGTTTGACTTCCTTCTTGGACATTTACAACATATTAAAGGCCTTGAAAAATTAAAAAAAAAGAGTGACCAGGGTCTCACTATATAGTGTCACTCTGGTCTCAAACTCCTAAGCTCAAGTGATCCTCTAGCTTTAGACTCCAAAGTAGCTGGGATTACAGGCACCTGCCATCACGCTGGGCTTCCCGTATATTTAACTGATTATCAGCTAGAAGTCTGTGTGCCTGCATTCCTTATCACACTGCTCTTCCATTGTCAAACTAGTAACAGTGTGTCAGATGCCACTCAGCTATGGATCTATCTGAGGTCCCCTTCTGGCATCTCTTGCTTCAGTTGGCGACAATAAGGTGATAGTTCTCTACCTTTAAGGGCCCATGTACCCTCCCGGATTAATCAAGATCTCCCTCTTTTAAAGTCCATAACCTTAGTTATATCTGCAAAGTCCCTTCTGCTCTGTAACTTAACCTGTCCATAGGTTCTGAGAATAGGATTTGAATACTTTTCAGAGGCCATTTTTCTGTTGGACACAATCCCACACGTCCATCCGTAGCTGAATGGTTAGATAAATTATAAAACATCTGGACAAAAGAATACCATGGAGCTATTAAAATGATGTGTCATGCAACTAAGTTTCAAATGTATAAAAATGGGAGAGGACTGATGGAAAAACTGTGACATGAATAGACGGTGATAGGGCAAGTTCAGGGAAACATTCACTGGAGAGTCTGGGTGATGGGCATGTGGGCATTCACCATAAAATTTTCCAACTTTTTTGTATGTTTGAAAAATTTCATAATAAAATGTTGGGACAAAACCAATTAGCTCAGTGACCTTTCAAGCTCCTCGCCCTTCATGGTTCTAATGGTACTCAAACTTCACTGGGTGAAAACCTAGGTATTTGTGAGGATATTTCTAGCAAAGCAGTAGGAAGCAAGCTTTTGCATATGGTTTATGAGGAGATTCTGTCTCAAAGAGCACTAAATGTCACTTCCCTTTATTTTTCAAATAATTAGCAAATTAAAATAGAAAAGCAATAGTGTAATGTGAATTGCTAATGAAAAACCAAACCATTTCTTATGCTTGAGGAATTTTTATTTTCAAAAAAGAAGTTCCCTCTAGAATAACACATAAAACTAATGATGTCTTGATTTAATTACTTCTAGAGGAGAATAAACAAATATACCTCACAGTTTAACAAAATTTGACAACACAGATCCTCAGTTGATTGAAATAGACAAACGGTGAAATGAACATAAAATAACCACCAAAGAATAAGATCTCACAAACCTTGAGAGTCACTATCATGACATGTGGCCCTGTCCTAAGCACCTGAGAACAGAAATGAAGGCTATAAATTAAGATGCAGCCCTTGTCCTTTATTTTATCTTGGAGTTAAAAAATCCCGTCTAGGTTTTAAGGCAGAAATATCTCAAAAACTTTTTCAAGATATGCAAAGAATCTGACTTTTTTTTTTTTTTTTTTTTTTTTTGAGACAGGAGCCTCAAGCTATCCCCCTGGGTAGAGTGCCATGGCATCACGCTCACAGCAACCTCCAACTCCTGGGCTCAAGCGAGTCTCCTGCCTCAGCCTCCCAAGTAGCTGGGACTACAGGCACCCGCCACAATGCCTGGCCATTTTTTGGTTGCAGCCATCATTGTTGTTTGGCGGGCCCGGGCTGGGGATTCAAACCCGCCACCTTAGGTGTATGTGGCTGGCGCCTTAGCCGCTTGAGCCACAGGCGCTGAGCCAAGAATCTGACTTTTAAAAAAGAAAGAAAACTCAGTTATTTTCACTGGGAAATAATATTATAATTGAGGGGGCTGAGCCTCACACCTACACCCACTGTCATTGGTCAAATCAGAAGCAACTGGTCTGTATGTAGGAAAGATCCCCATTTCGTGGGACACTGGCCAAGGTACAGAACAGCAAATACTGAGGCACAGGAGTTAGGAGCTCAGGCTCTGTGGCCAAACCTTGACTTGCCTTTGGATCCCTCTTCTCCTAGTAACTGCTTTTGTGACCTTGGGCAAGAGTCTAAACCTTGATTTCTTTGTCAGCAAAGAGTGGAAATGAGATAATGAATATGTAAAACACCTACTCCAACACTCAGTACAGGGCAGCGGCTCAAGAAACTGTTGCTCTTACTAGTAAAAACAATAGTAATAGAGAATGAAAGTTTGTTTCTTATTAGATAGAGATGCACTAGGAAGGTACATGAATGCTATCAAACACTGAGAGGAACTGATTTGTACTTTAACACCTACTTACAGAGAAGTGTTTCCATCATGCTGAAATTTGAATTTTAGAACACTGATGCTCTAACCTGTGAATCTGAGATCTTTAAGAACCTATATGCTATTGTTACACTAAATGGTTATTCTCCTTAGGAAACATTATGTTAAAAAAAAATTCCAAATCTAATGCAGAAATATAAGTGACCCCTGATTGAAGACAGTTTGATTTGAAACTCACTGCATTATAACCATAACCCATGATAATGACCCCAAATTTTTATTTATGGTGGCTGATGTATGGGACTAAAGCCTACATTTTGTCCAAACAACTGCTAATGCTCATGATTCAGTCAAGGTCAATGGCAGTGAGGGTGGCTCAGTCTGCTGTTAAAAATAGAGCAACGGATCACTAATGTTGCCATGGAAACTGCATATTGCCCAGCATTTACCATTCAAAAACTTTGGGAGGTAATCCTGTATTAAATTTGCAATTTACTTCCCATGGCAGAAACTAATTTTAAAACCAGTTTGAAAGGTCTGTAGAGTAATGAAGAACGCTTACTATAGTAAGAGCTGCTACAACATGTATTCAGCACAAATGGCACTGGACATATAATTTCAAGGCCTCAAAAGCACCCAAAAGCCTATGTGTTATATATACCCCGCTTTTTAGCTGCTGGTGTTTGTGATTATATGGTTATAAAATAAAACTTTTTCATTCACATAATCTATTTTTGTGTTTTTATGACACAAAATTAGTGTTGAGATGTAAATATGTGTAATATTTAAAAGGGTCTGACTTAATAGCTCAACTCAGGACCATATTCTTAGCAATTAGTAAGTTATGAGTTAGGGGACTGCCTGTTATTCTGCTATATGGAGCCAATTCCTTTGGGAGAGACAGACGAATGCCTAATTTTATTTTCCTGATGTTTTTCCTGGGAAGTTTTTGAAAACAACTATGATATGTAAAAGATGAAATCTAAATAGGAAAAAACTCAAACTCTCTCTTTGTTTTTGGAGACAGAGTTTCACTTTGTCACCCTTGGTGGAGTGCCATGGCGTCACAGCTCACAGCAACCTCAAACTCTTGGGCTCAAGTGATTCTCTTCCTTCAACCTCCCAAGTAGCTGGGACTACAGGTGCCCGACATAATACCTGACTATTTTTAGAGATGGGGGGTCTCGCTCTTGCTCAGGCTGGTCCTGAACTACTAAGCTCAGGCAATCCACCCAAACTCTATTTCCCAGAGTGCTAGGATTACAGACGTGAGCCTCCACGCCTGGCAAGAGGCAAAAGCCTACAGCAACTGGTATTTCCAAGTGGTCTCCATCCAAGTACTAACCAAGCCCAATCCTACTTAGCTTCCAAGATCAGACAGGGTGGTATGGCCATAGGCCCAAACTCTTTTTTTTTTTTTTTGAGACAGAGCCTCAAGCTGTCCCCCTGGGTAGAGTGCCGTGGCATTACAGCTCATAGCAATCTCCAATTCCTGGGCTCAAGTGAGTCTCCTGCCTCTGCCTCCCAAGTAGCTGGGACCACAGGCGCCCGCCACAACGCCCAGCTATTTTTTGGTTGCAGCTGTCATTGTTGTTTGGTGGGTCCGGGCTGGATTCAAACCCATCACCCTAGGTGTACGTGGCTGGCGCCTTAGCCGGTTGAGCTACAGACGCCTAGCCAGGCCCAAACTCTTAATATAACCTGAAGGAAATCCTCCTTTCTGAGGCAAAGAAATAGTTGATAGTAAGGTAAAAATGCAGAAAAAGGCCATTAAAGGAGTGATCTTAATTAAAATTTATTTGACAAGAAGGAATGTGGCCCCCAACAAACACCCCCTTTTCCCTATTGTACTTCTTTAGTCTACTTATGCATAGTGTCAATTTGGGGATAAGAAAAAGATTTTCTGAGGAAGACGTGAAATGCAAGTAAAAGCCATTTTATGGTAATGACAACGCTACACAGTACTCTTGCCAGTATCACCTGGTAACATTTCTCAAAGTATTGTGGCAGTATAGGAAGTAATATAACGAAAATGCAGCCTTTTCTACAATGTGTGGACTGTTAAGTAACGTTTGTGTGCAATATTCCTATTACCTGAACACGCTGAAGAGCCTGCCATGGAGTCACCTCTCCTATGACCAAAACTACCCAGAAATGTCTCCTTCTGGAACCACCCTTGAGGTGGTGCCTTGAGGACTCACTGAGTTAAACAAAGCACTTGGAAGAGAGCTCGGCACTTGGAAAGGAGCAACAGAGCACTTTCATGGTCTCGTCCTGGAGAGATGGAAAGAACATTGGGCAAGAGTCAAAAGACCTCGGCTCTAGACCTAACACTGGTAAACAGTGGCTTCTGAGATTGATGAACTCTGTTAACCTCTCGGAGACTTTTCTGGCTTTGTAAGTAGAAATATAATGCATGCCTACACCCTAAAGTTATAAGGACTGACTAATTTGAAAATCCCTTCTTACCTGTAAATGCTACAGAAATGTGTAATCAACTGTGTGAACTGAAACTGAAGTTTTGTCTTCGAGTCCAGAAATGCTGCCGTTTCCTAATTTTGTTTGAATGCTAACAGCAGTAAGGTCAGATAATTTAGCATCAGCTAAAGGAAGTGGCCATAACTTTCTCTGGTCAGCTGTACTGTGAGTTTGTAAATAAGAAACAGGGAATCTCAGGTTTTCTTTAAAGGTAAACCATGCTTTCCCTAAGATCCAAAGTCGGAGATATTATTAGGCACCAACTCAAGCGGGGCAGATCATACACACTGCATCACTTATGCCTCAATCACAGAAAGAGGGTGTAGCAGTCTTCAAAACGGACATCATTTATTTAACTTTGGCAAGCGCCTAAATGTGCACAGGACAATTGAGAAAAGTCTCTGCCATATTTTATCCATAAAGCCAATTATCAGCTAAAAGGTCCTGAAAAAACCACTTGGTTTTACCAAGAAATTGCACTGAGAGTTAGGTGAACAAGAACTATCATATATCCAAAGAAAAAGAAAATGCTTGTATTTTAGTAATTTAATTGCCTTCTTAAAAATGCCTCACCAAGCAAAATTTTTAGGAAGCAGATTTTCCTCCCTCTATGTGTGAGAAACATGTTGTGACATTATCTGAACTAATTTTCTGGTTATTATCCAATAGTCACTGCCTCCTCTAACCCTCTGGTATGTCAACAAACCAAACAGAAGAATGATTATAACCTTCCTAATGGCTTCAACTTCATGTCAATTAAATTTTAAGCAAACCAGATGAAGAATCACACATGTTAAGCAAAAAGAATAAGAAAACTGAAAGACAAAGACACAGAGGGCAGAACTAAAAATACATTAACTGCACAAACAAAAAAATCACAGTTGCAAACGGCTTTTTACAAAAGATCCCCCAACAGTTGATATCTGAGTTTTCCTTGCACCTCCTAAGAGCTCTGATAATACGGATGCTGAACACCTGCCCAGTGCCCGGGCTTCACTGTAATTTACTGGCCTTGGTAGGTTTGGTTCAATATAATCCAGGCAGGTGGGAAAGTTTTATTAACTCCTTCAAGTTATCAGGCTAATTGATGCCATTTAATCAATTCTCCCAGTAGCTACCAATTAGCCACCACAATATCCCCAGATGAAATGTGTCATTCATTTAACAAATCCTGAATGGCTGATTTTATGAAAAGGCTCTGTATGAGGTGGAGTTTAGAGTCTAGTGGGAGAGAACTGGAAATTGTGGGAAATGCTAGGAAGGCAGAGAACAGGGAGGATAAATAAATACGATTTAGACGGAGACTTGAATAAAGCAGCACAGGAAGTGTCCCATTTAAGACTTCATGTTAGAACAATTTCAAGGGTTTCAGTCAAGTGTCATTAGAGAGTTCCAATTAAAAGAGGAAAAATATCTGAACTAGGAGAAAAGGCTGAATTGTGGAATGCATAATTTATGAGCAATTTTAGACACTCCCTTCTAAACTACCCAAAATCTGTCTGTGCCTTATAGAGCGAGGGTGCCGATGAGGCTACTACTCCACGGGCCACGACTTAGAGAAAAATACATTAAGCCCAGTTTTGAAAATGATTTTACATATTTATTGTACATTAGAAATGCTTTCCTGTTCTCATTTTTTCCCTTAAACTTTTGTTTTTAAGTTTAATTTTTGTTAAAGTAATGAGTATAGTCTGAAATTCAAGACCAGTGCTAGACTTATACAAAGAACAGTCCTCTGAGTCATCCTTTCCCTTCTCCCAACGTCCACTGACTCCAAGCAAATACTTTGAACCACTGTAGCTATTTCCTCCAACATTTGCCTTCTTATTCTGGAATAATGTGTGTGCTGGTATTAATTTTCCTTTTTATAATTTTCAATTATTTATATACTTTTAAAAATGAGGCATTCCCTCTTCTAAGTTAATTTTAGAATGAGCTTAAATTTCACAGATTTACTAAACTGTGAGAATATCCACTTTCTAAACCATCATAAGCTAAACTGTTGAAAGAAATGAAACCAAGATTTAACCAGGAATCTGAGAACAGGATCATGTTTAAAATTTTATGATTCTGCTTTGAGACAATGGCAGTTAACCACATTCCCGTAGAATCATCATTCCCATAGAACAGTGGTTCTCAACCTTCCCAATGCCGTGGTCCTTTGATACAGTTCCCGTGAGGCATGACCCACTGGCTGAGAACCACTGCCATAGAATCTGTGGTATAGATGAGCGTGTATAAAATGAAGGAGACAGAACGAGTTTCTCGTGTCTCATGGGAAAGCCTGGGTATGTGAGAGTGGTGCATTCTCCAGAGCGACCTCTAAATTCACTTAGGCCTCTCTTAACTGCACCCCGTGGCCATTCCTTTTGATTAACGAATTTATTTTGTAACTAGTTGCACAATATAATGAGTCCTAGGTTGTTGTTTTTTTCTTTTCTTTTCTTTTCTTTCTATTTAAGAGTGTAGCACTCCCAATAGACACAGCAGCAAGCCTGCTGGCTTTCTCTCTTACTCCTGAGCTATTACATTTAATTTGTGTGCTTTTATAACTTTGTACTTACGCCCACAGGCTTTTGAACAATGGACACCCATTCAATAAATCCAAGAAATAAATAACTTGATGATTCTAAGTGCTTTGAACTTAGAATGTATGTATCACCACAGATACTCAATGGACAGAAGGCTCTACATAAGTAATATAATAGTAAGGACACTAAGATAAAAGATTAAAAAGGAAAAATAGTCTAAAGCTCGTTCAGAAGACACACACAAAGTTGTCACCCTTTGTTACACACCCTCATTTTCCTCTTTGTACTCAGTTCTCAAAACTTCTGTATTTTTTGATAGGAAAATAACAAACATTTGTAAAGAAAAACACATTCATATATACTTTCAAGGAGCATTTCCTTTTAACCAAGTATGGGCTGATCACTGAAAGGCCTATTATAGAAAGTAAGATATACTTAAATACACCCTGCAATCTCATGGAAATAATTCTAATGCTATGGGGAGGCCATCTGGAACTTCCTCTAACCTGAGATATGAGAATACATTTTGGCTTTAATATTTCTCACTTGGTTTATTAAGCATAATTTAAAGTCCAATACAGGTTTAAAAAATCAGGACATTGAGCTACTATGAGGTTCATCATTATAAGCTATTATTAAAGCACTGATATGAAACATGTATTTTAAACATGTTTATCCATTATCATTAGTCCCTACAAGAACTTCATAAAGTTAGGTATGCTAAAACCAGGAACAGGGGTATAAGGCACATTCTAAGTAAGGAAGACTAAATAGGAGATTGAAGATAATTTCTCACCCACTCTTAGATTTCTTTTTTTTTGAGATGGAGCCTCAAGCTATCCCCCTGGGTAGAGTGCCATGGCATCACGCTCACAGCAACCTCCAACTCCTGGGCTCAAGTGAGTCTCCTG
>NW_003852407.1:3935174-3959636 GCF_000181295.1 Otolemur garnettii | reverse complement strand
AGCTTGAGGCTCCGGCTCAAAAAAAATAAATAAATAAAATAAATAAAACTTAAAAAAAAAAACAACCCATTTTACACATCCCTGGATACCACTGCTGTTTTGCCAAATCCATTTGACATGTTTTAAGCCTCATCTTATCCTCAGTGCTCAATCCTTGGTTGGTTCACCACGTCTTCTTCTTTAGGACATGCCTCCTCATTCCTTTTGTTCACATTTCCTCTCCTATCAACCTTCTGAAGGTTGGAAATCCCTCAGAGCTCTGGGCTGATATCTCTTTCCTTCTTACTATGCTCTCATCAATTGCCATGACTTGGAATGTTTATGTTAGTGACACCTTTACTTCCATCTGCAGCCTACCCTTCTCCTCTGAGTCTCAAGCCACTGTCATTTCTCACCAAGTTGATTAACTGACCTCCCCGCCTCAATTTTTACCCCTTTAAATCACTTCTCCAAAGAACTTTTTGCTCAAAGGCACCTCGGCCCAGGGTATGTCACTATTCAAAATCCTTCAGTAATTTTATGCGGAACTGTAAGTAACATCCCAACTTCTTATGATGAGTGGCCCATCAGGCCTGGCATGACCCTACACTGACCTATGCCTCCAATCTCATCTACCACTACCCTCCCCACTACACACTCCAAGCCACACTGGACTGCTTCTGGTGTCCTGCATAAACAGAGCTGTGTTCTGCCCCCAGGTCTCTGCACACATGGTCCATACCATTCTATCTTCACTCTTTAGCTCTTATTCATCTGTCAGATCACAGTTAAATATCACTTTCTCAAGAGAGCAAATCTTTGGTCCTTTAAGCCCGAAATCTGAATTAGGATTCTTGTGATTCTCTGTAAGACCCTGTTATATTCCACAGCTCTATTTGTAATTGCTAAATGCTCTCCCCACCCCAGCTCCTTGAGGTAGAGTCCACGTCTGTCATGTATCACCACAGATACTCAATACCTGGGGCAAAACATGGCATGGGTAAAATCAATAAATAGGTTTTAAACATGTTTGTGGATGATGGGCTCCCTGAATGTACTGTTTTACTTTTGTATCTATTATATTTTACCCTCCTTAGAAGGCAATTAATTATAGCTAATTACAATTAGTAATTAGGACTATTGTGCTTATTTTCAGATGTGGAAATCAAAACTTTTAGAAAGATTAAGCAATTTCCTTACTATTCCATAGCTATTAAGAGACAACTAGGATCTAGGTATTTCTAACTCTAGACTCTGTTCTTGGTTGGGAAAAGTAAAGCTCAGACATATGAAGTGATTTATCGATGACTTAATAAGAATTTGAATGGTTTGCTTTTATTCTGAGAATGAGAATGCAGATTATTATCTGTTGAGAATACAGATTTTCTACAATCATTTTAATTTCGGTAGCCCCACTTTATAGTATTACGACTTACAGGTACCTCAAAAACAATGACCATGTCTTCTAGCATCACGTAAGTTCCATAAATGTTTACGTCATGCCAAATAAGCTTACATAATAGTGATGACGCTACAGTGAGAGAACTGTCATGCAGGATTGTTCCATGAGAAGAAATAAAGCAATCAGTATGATGAAAATTAGTGAAAACAAGACCCACAGACTACAGAGTTTGAAGGGATCTCAGTAGTCACTGCCCTATATTTCTAGAATCAGTTTTAGAGCATTTTTGTTAGATGCAGACCTCATTTCTACTATACTTGAATCTCCAGTGGAAAAGGCACAGTACTTTATCTATTTGCATTTGGCATATAACAAGTCCTTTTTTTTGGAGACAGAATCTCATTATGTTGCCCTCGGTAGAGTGCTGTGGTGTCACAGCTCACAGCAACCTCTAACTCTTGGGCCTAAGTGATTCTCTTTCCTCAGCCTCCCAAGTAGCTGAGACTACGGGCGTCTGCCACAACGCCTGGCTATTTTTGTTGTTGTTGTTTTAGTTGTCATCGTTGTTTAGTTGGCCTAGGTTGGGTTCCAACCTGCCAGCCTCGGCGTATGTGGCCAGCATCCTACCTATTGAGCTATGGGCACCGCCCAACAAGTCCTTTTTGGTGTCATATTTTCAGGTTGCTAACAAAACAGAAGGTTAACCTGAGCACCACTATTCTATTCTTAATCTATTATAATCAGCAACACTTCCTAAGTGGAAGATAAGGATCTATTGATAAAATACCAGTGAAATTAAAAAAACGATAAATGCTAAAATTTTAAAAGTTAAGAAAAACAGCCATAACTTAATACTATATTCTAAGATCTATAATTAAATCAGAAATAGATTGTTCTCATCTTCAGACAAATGTGGTCCAGGAAGGATCTATGGAAAAGACCTTGCTTTAGCTTCCATTCTCGAACAATGATAATCATATTTGACGAAATACAAGCACGGTATGATTATACCTATCATTTACTAAAAACCTACTATGATCAAGACATCATGCCAAGAATATTACACACACAATGACTAAAATTTAATCCAATCTAAGGTCATTAACAAAATATTTACTAACCAAGACACCAGCATAGCTATTAAATGCTAAAACAGACAGTTAAGTATATCTGACTTGTAGTATAAGCTTAGTTCATTAACACCACATTGCATTGGAAAGGGAATTTTTAATAAACTTCTCAATAATAAGCTTTGGTTTTCAGTGAGAGGAGAATAAAGGACTTATCTTCCTATTTCTCAGGTGGTAGAAGCTGCAGGCGTGGTGCTAATGACCACTAATACTTACATAGCGCCTGTTATATGCCAAATACATATTCTGCTGAATATTTTCTAGGCATTATTTCATTTAATTCTCATAACAATTCCATGCGCAAGGTGCCATTACTTTTACTTAATAGATGAGAAAACTAAAGATTGGAGGAGAGAACTGGTTAAATCCAGTTCTTTCAGATTCCAACATTTAAAAAAACTGTGGCAAAATATGCATGAAATTTACCATCGCAACCATTTTTAATTATACAGTTCCTTAGTGTTAAGTGTATTCATGCTGTTGCATAGCCTCTGAGTTTTTTATTGGGAAATTTCAAATGTATAAAAAAATAGATGGAACAGTATAACGAATCGTTCTGTACCTATTACCCACCCTTTAACAGTTACCAACTCATGGGTAATCTTGTTTCTTTATATTTATCCATTTCCTTCCTCAAGTGTTATTTGGAAGCAAAGTCCAGACATATCTTTCAACCATAAATATATTGGTTAAGTATCTCCAAAAGATAAACATACTTCTTTAAAGATGTAAACAAAAAAAATGAAAATGTAAACATAATGCCATTTTCACACATAAAAAATAGTAATCCCTGAAAACTAGAAAATACACAGTTGATATTCAATTTTCTAAGTAGTTTAAAGTTTTTTTAGAGACAGTTTGTTAGAACAAGGATCCATACAAAATCTCTACAGTGGGGTGGCGCCTGTAGCTCAAGCGGCTAAGGCGCCAGACACATACACCAGAGCTGGTGGGTTCGAATCTGGCCTGGGCCTGCCAAACAATGACAACTACAACCAAAAAAAAATAGCCGGGCATTGTGGCAGGCGCCTTTAGTCCCAGCTACTCAGGAGGCTGAGGCAAGAGAATGCTTAAGCCCAGGAGTTGGGAGGTTGCTGTCCTGACACCACAGCACTCTACCCAGGGTGACAGCTTGAGGCTCTGTCTCAAAAAAAAAAAAAAACAAAAAACTCAACAGTACAACTGGTCTTTATTTAAAGAGTTTCTCTGTTCTGAGTATTTCCTAAAAACTTGTAGCTAAATCTAGAGATTTGATCAGATTAGTGTTATGGGTTTTCTTAAAGAAAGACTACTTCATACATGGTGGTGTGCTCTAGTTCAGAAACATAAATGTATGGTGGTCTCTTTTCGCAAGCTAGCCAGCACTAATGTCCAATGTTTGAATTCACTAATTTATTAGAGTTTCCAAAATGGTGATACTCTAATTATGTCATTTCTTTTTCAGTTATTATCTGTAACACTTTTCTAAAGAGAAACTTCCCCTTGTCTACTATTTTCTTACCTGTTATTACCTTCTTATATGAAAGGCAGTATAAATCTCTTTTAGTGGGAACCTGGTTGCTGGGAATGCTCAAAGCTATGTCACTGGGTTGGTCACTATTTTCATGAGTTCAAAGGACAAAAGTAGAATGACTAGACACTGCTATTTTAAATAAGTCCATGCAGATGCTTCCCATTCAAATCCAAGATCAAAGGATTTACTCAATCTCTTCTATTTTATACCCACATAGGACATTCGCATGCCAAGAATCCAGGTTCCCAAGGACAATGGGGAAAACAAAATGGAATATTTCATAATTACTCATCTGCTTTATTAAACTCGCATTACACATGTTGGTCTTGAAATAACAAGAGTAAGGTTTCTACACAAATATCATTAGTAAAAACAGTTTGATTCTTCTTTGTCAGTTCTGTCTTTAAGGTACAGCCTGCTAGCAATAAAGAGGCACTGAGATGTTTGGTTATGCCACCGACTTGATACACATTTAGGCTTCTTGATTTCGTTTAAATTTTAGAGATTACTCTTTTAAATTTTATTTTATAATCATGTCAAATACGCCTGTGGTTCTTAAGTATTTCTCCCCAAAGAAGGAGAAATATTCAAAGACACATAGTGTCATTCTTCCCAGTCACTTTTACCCTATTTCTTCACTATCTTTATAGGTAATTATTTAAAAAAGGTTTTATAAGTTTGTCCTTCCATTTCTTTGTTTTTCAATTATAAATACATACAAATGGCTATCACCAGCCCATCCTGAGAATGACTACGTGGTGGCAGACGGCTCCATATAGAGGCATTTTTCATTCATTCTCATACTGCGTGTTTCTCTTATCGTGTGAATATACCACAGTTTATTCAACTAGTTTTCAACTGATGAAGTTTTAGGCTGAAGATTAATCAGTTTAGTTTTAAAGTTCTCGTATATTTACATGTATCCAATTCTTTTATATAAGAAACCTTCATAAAGGCATATGTTCTTCACTATATAAGAATACATGTGGTATATTTTATTTGCTTTCTTTTTATATTGTTCTTTTAATAGTTACCTTTATGTGAATAAATTAATATAATTAATTCCCTTGGTCCCCCCTTTTGACTGTCATTTTCTATTGGTTCCCTGTTATAAGTACTTTTGCAATTAGCTAGGTACCTCCTCTTCTCCCAGCACCTGATTTGAAGTACTATCCTAAATCCCTTTGTATGTATCCAGGGTATCCTCACAGAGATGATGGAACCATCAGGATGCTAAAGCTAAACAAACCACACAAAAAATCAACTTTTAGACACATTCTAAAGGCGAAAGAATCAGGCTGAGAATGGCAAAGTATGAATAAAGTTGCCCAGGCTCATGGCAAATTAAATGTAGTTCAAAAACAGAACTCAAGGTGGCACCTGTGGCTCAAAGGAGTAGGGCGCTGGCCCCATATGCTGGAGGTAGGGGTTCAAACCCAGCCCCTGCCAAAAAAACTGGAAAAAAAAATAGAACTCAGGTCTTCTAGATCTCAGTTCTATCCAAAACTTTTCTGGGTCACTCCTCAGTAACCATATGTTCAAGATGACTATAAACATGATCCAGCCCGTCTCCTTTTTGGCCCAAATCACTTGTTGGGGCTCCTCGATGCTCCTGCCTCAAGGTCTTTGCACTGGCTGTTCTGCCTTATTAGGTAACTGCCCCTACTTGGTTCATTCTCTCTCCTCCTGCAGGTCTGTGTTCCAATGTCACCTTCTAAATGAGGAATACACTCCACTGACCACCCCCTGACACTGCTACCTTCCCATTTCCAGCCTTCTCAGTCCCTGCTTTACTTTCTCATGGGATGATCTTTTAACATTTTGTATTTTGTTCATTCTTTTTTTCCTTTACCCATGTATACAATAATATCACCTTGCCTTAGAATGTAGGCTTCCTGAGGACAGAGATTTTTATTGTCCAGAGCAGTGCCTGGAACTTAGCAGTTGGCCACTATATATTTGTGAGATGAAAGAAAAGGGAATTTCAAGTACTGTTACAAAGTGTTTTTATATAAGCATTATTCTTTCATAACTGTTATTTGTAACTGTTAACATAGAGAATGTTTATAATTTATGCAGCATTTACAATGGGTATGTGAAGTGTAGGACTGGGATTGGTTAATGAGCTATTTCACAGTCAAGTTTAAAGTACTACTAATAATGGAACAACAGTGACTCTTACTCTAATTTGAATTAATTTATCAGTATGAAACTTTAGAGAGATAAACCTGATTATTACAGGCTCAGTGATGTTTAGTTTTTGCTATGGAGTGAATATTTATGTCTCTACCCAAAATCATATGCTGAATCTCTGACCCCCAATGTTATGGTATTTGGTGATGGGGTGTGTGGGAAGTACTAGGTAATGAGCCTTGGGCTGATAGATTAGTGCCTTAACAAGAAGAGACACCAGACATGTGAGCATACACTGAGACAATGGTTGTCTGCAAGCCAGGAAGAGGGTCCTCACCAGAACACAACTGTGCTGGCCTCAAAAACTGTAAGAAAATAAACTTAAGTCACTCAGTCTATGATATTTTATTATGGTATCCTGTGCTGACTAGTACAGGCTTAAAATATAACCCTACAGAGGATGAATCAGTAATTCGATTGCTTAGCTAGCACTGTATGTTAAAGGAAAATAGACAGGTTTCTGAGCAACACTCTTTATGACGTCAAGCAAATTACACATTGGAGATCACAGAAGATACTAGGGGAGAGATTACAAGTGACTCAAATGTGTGAAAAGAATTAAACATGCCTGCCCTATTGATTATTAAACAAACATGCTAAGTAATTCCATTTCTGTGATTCCAAGTACATCTGAGGATTGAATGTTTATTCTTAAATGTCAACTATCCAAAAATAACTGCTTTGTTGAATTAACAAATAAATCAAGAAAACTAATACTCTCCAATCACAGACTGGCCTCTAACAACCATCAAAACACAAGTTAACTGGCTGTTCTACTTTCCAAAGTATACCACTTCTCAATTCCCAAGATCTCAAATTCATATTGCAGAAACTCAAAGAATTTATGAATATATTAAGAAACAATTTAGGGTTTAACTTTCTGTTCATTAAATTTTCTAATAATAACTCTAGAAAAACTTTGATACTTTTCATGTTCATTCTCTGCATTTATAAGGTGATCCTAAAATATTCCTGTAAAGATTCTTAAGAATTTTTCAGAAATCCACAAAATTTCCAGAAAAACAGGCAGAGCTGAATCCTCAAATCCAACTTGTTTTCAGAAATTAAATGAACCAAGGAAATGGTTGAATTTCCACTCACATGATGAATAAGATTACTCATTCTGAGGGTCTTATTTGGAGAAACTAAAGTGCCATTTATAAAACATTTGCAGCTTTGACTATAATCAACTGTAATAATAAGATATCAGCTCAAAAAAATTCTTTTCATTTAAGCCTCTTTTGTAATACTGCTTTTTAATAACCCTCGTAATAGCTGAATTAAAGGACCCCAACAGAAATCATTCATCCCACATAAAACAAACATTGCCTTTTCTTCTTAGCTTTGTTTTACAAGCTACATTATTTCCAGATGACGCTTGAGGGGACTATGGTTTCAAGAATTAGATGCTTAAATAGACAGCTGCTTTCTATTTGCCATGTAAATCAAGGATAAATCAAAGAAAATTCCAAATAGTAGACTTCTTTTCCTCCTATTAGGAACTACGAACTCAGGCAAAAAGAGAGAAAGGAGAATGAAAACAATAAGATGTGACCGAACAGAAAATTAAAATAAGAATTTCTTAAGTAAAAGGAAATTTGGAAATATTTCAGGAAATGGTGTTTTTATATTAACTCTCTACAGCAGTAGGTAAGAATTTTTTTTTCACTAGAATGGAAGGGGGGGGAACCATGATCACTGGTTTTTATAAATCTATCACACATTACTACTGAATTTAATATGCATGGGTTATTTTTCTCTGTATTCTTTAAACCTAGCTTAGAAAGTTAATCATTGCCAGACTTCAATGCAAACACATCCTATTTCTCTTTATAAGCCAAAGAGAGGAAGGAACATAAAAGTTATTTAAGTATTTTTAATGAAAAAAATTTAAAAATCCTTAAAAAGAATATTCTTCTTTATTCCATAAGAAGGGACAGGACAACTTCCATCTTCAGAAGTCAGAAAAGTCAATATTCTTTCCCTCAACTGAGGTGTGCTTTTAAGAATAATGGTATTTTTTTTTTTTTTTAATAAGAAGGAAGCCCTCCCACTAAAAATTATCCTGAGAATCATTCTCAGAACATTTTAGGAACTCCTAGTTCCTGGCCAAGTTATAACCAACCATGAAAATTAGTCTCTTGTGTGTGAAAACCCCGCACTGTACCCCAGAAGTGCATTAATGTACATAGTTACCATTCAATAAAAAAAAAGAAAGAAAGAAAATTAGTCTCACTACATTTAAGTCAGGCCTAGTTTTAATTAGGAAAAAAGTGGTAGGCGGGGAGCCTGCTTACTTGCTAGAGAGTATTTATTTGAATTTGAAAATCAACTATATTGGTACAGCCATTAGGAAAAACATTACAAAGACCCCTCAAAAAATTAAAAATTGAATGACCAAACAATACAGCAATCTCCCTTCTGAGTATATCCCAAAGACCTAAAATCAGTATGTCAGAGAGATAGACGAGGGGTGTCTGGAAAGTATCCAGGCTCTGCTATTACTACTTTTCATATTGCACAGCTGAATACTTTTTGGGCAGTCTTTATATATACTTTCATGTTCTTTTTCTTTCTTTCTTTCTTTTTTTTTTTTGAGACACAGTTTCACTATGTCACCTTTTGTAGAGTGCCGTAGCATCACAACTCACAGCAACCTCAAATTCTTGGGCTCAAGCGTTTCTCTTGCCTCAGCCTCCCTAGTAGCTGGGACTACAGGCGCCCTCCACAATGCCCAGCTATTTTCTTTTTTTTTTTGTTTGTTTGTTTAGCAGGCTCGGGCCAGGTTTGAACCTACCAGTCCTGGTGCAGGTGGCTGGCACCTCAACCACAGAGCTACGGGCTCCGAGCCACTCTTATGTTCATTTCAGCAGTATACATAAGAACCAAGAAATGCTCAGAAACTAATGCTCATTGACATTAAAAATTAATGTTAAAAAAATATGGTAAGTACATACAACGAATATTATTCAGCCATAAAAAGGCGATGCTATCATTTGCAACAACATGGATAAACCTGGTGGACATTATGCTGAGTAAACAGACACAGAAAGACAAATACTATAGGATCTCATTGACATGTGGAATCTAAAATAAGTCGCAATCACAGAAGCAAAGAGGAGAATAGTGGTTGCCAGGGACTGGGGTGGAAGGGGAGATGTGACTCAAAGAATATACATTTTCAGTTAGGAGAACAAATTCTGTAGATCTAATGTACTGTATGGTGACTGTAATTAATACTGTACTGTATACTTGAAATCTGCTAACAGTAGATCTCAAGTGTCTCCTCACACAAAATAGGTAATTGTGAGGTGATGGATGTGTTCACTTACTTGATTGTGGTTAATCATTTATGATGTATACATATATCAAATCATTACATCACAGACCTTAAATATATATCATTTTTACTTGTCAACTGTGCCCCAATAATCCTGGGGACAAATCAATCACACTAGAGAAACTTACTGTTGCCTAGTCAATATTGGGATCTATGTACACTCAAAGCTGTTGGGCTAGGGATGGTCACCAACTTTATTCACAAGATGGGGCTCTAACGTGGTTTTTTACAGTTTCTTATGAAAGTAACTATAACAATCTTGATACAGATTTTATAATCCTCCTTAAAGAACTGGTTGATTCCAGGGCTGGGGCAAAGAAAATACTGACCTGGAGCATCTTAAGGGCCAAAAAAAAAAAAGGGGGGGGGGAGGACGTGACCTGAAAACACTCCCAATGGCCAAAGTGAGAACATCTTAAACAACAGAAAAATGACAGTACTGAATTATAAAACAAAGATAAAAATAAGTATCTATGTGTCCATACGGAAGGAAGGAAGGAAATACACTGGGGAGAAGTGAAAAATCTTCCTTGTATAATGAGAAAAATAGAAAATCGCTGACATATGTTGCAGGCACAATCCACCCATAGGTTCCAAAATTTGCGGGAAAATGTTTAAGCATAAACAGGATATTGGCATAGTCTCAAAGTCTCCCCCAAATATACACAAGGGGGGAAATAACAAGTTAACAGTGAAAAATCTTGGCATACATCACCTTAGCAAAATGCTCAAGGTGAATATCACCAGTAACACATCCCAACATTGTGTATTCCCAGGCATGATGAACTGAGAAGGACACATCACCTCTTCCTGGTCCTTCCAACAATGCATAATTTCAATCTAATCATTACAAAACACCAGCCAAACCCAAAGGGATATTCTACAAAATGACTAATAGTCTTGAGAGTGTCAAAGTCATGAAAGACTAAGAACACGTGACAATGAAATTTAACGTGGGATCCTGGGTTGGGTCCCAGAAAAGAATAAGGGCATTGATAATAAAATTGGTAAAAGTCAAGTGAGATTTATAATTACAGTTAACAGTACTGTACCAATGTTAATTTCTTAGTTTCAATAAATGCTGCAGGCTCTGTAAGATATTAACAAAAGGGAAAACTAGGTGAACTATATATGGAAATTCTTTAAAACAACTCTGTAAGTCTACAATTAACTTAATAAGGGAAGAAGAGGGAGGAAAGTGAGTTATGTGGATTCTTGACAGAAATCTAAGATCTATATCCAAAAAGAAGATCATAAAGTAAAAATTAGTTTATCCTTTCAGTCCTTCACTCCAGCTTCCCAGAGGTAACCATTATTTAATAGCTTCTTGTGCGTTATTCCAGAAACTTTTCATGTATATTTTCAAGCATACATGTACATATAGCCTATACACTATAAAATGTTTCTTCAGTGGTTTATATATCACGGATATCTTTTCATATAAACCCATATGGATCAAACTTATTTAAAAAAATAACACTGGATAAATTTCTACTTTATATACAAAGTCTCTTACTGATGGATATTTTGTTCGCTTCCATTTTTTTGCTCTTAAATAAGTGAAAAACATACATGCCTTTGTGTAACTGTACATCTAACTGATTATCAGCAGTTTCTAACGTCAAACTACTATTCAAAAAGCATATTTTGGCTCCTTAAAATGTGTTCAAAATGTAAAATGTATTTTCCTACATTTACTTTTGTGACATAACGCCAGCCAAGTTGGTATGTGCTATTATACCCAACAAAAATTGTTTCCCAATGCTTCAAGCATTGCTTTCTTTTCAAAGACTTCACTGAGATATAATATAGACATATTTGCCCATTTAAAAAATTTGTTATCTTTTAAATACTGTGTCCTAAGAGTTTTTTTGCACATATTCTAGATACTAGCCCTTTATCAGATAGATGATTTGCAATCTTTTTACCCATTCTCTGGATTTTCTTTTCACTTTCTTAATCACATGATATGAAACACAAAAGTCTTAAATTTTGATGAAGTGCAATTTACCTATTTTTCTTTTCTCATTTATGTTTTGGTATCATCTAAGAAGTCTTTCCCTAATCCAAAGTCATAAAAGTTAACTCATATTTTCTTTTAGCTCTTCCATTTAGGTCTACGGTCCATTTTGAGTTAATTTTTGTGTATGGTGTGAGAAGCGGTGACAGTTCTTGATCGTTTATTGCACATGTACAATGAACCCAGTCGCAACACTGTATTATTTTTTTCCAACTTCTGTGCCCTGGTTGAAGCATAACCTCTGGAATGTTTTCTGACCTTATCCTCTCTTCTAAAAAAATATTAACTAGCTCAAATTTCTTCCCCTTTTAATGAAGACTGCCACAATACCTCCCTTCCTTCCCCAAAGCTGTTCTCTCGCTCTTCTGACATCTTATGAGTTCGATTATAGATCTTTTAAAGTAATCCCCAAACAGAAGTTTTGGTAATATTCTGATTAACGTCACCATCGCTAGAATAAATGAATGTAAAACCAACAACTAAAAGCAATTCTTTCAAAAGTGGTGATATCTATAAAGAAGCTATTTTAATAGAGGTAAGTTTCATAATTTCAAACTTTTTGGATATGAAAGTATAATCAAGATAATTGCTCCTATATTATGTGAAAGCTAAAGTTTCTATCTCAGCCTTTAAATCTTCTAGAAAAATCTTTAAGGGACAATTCTATCAAGAATTAATACCACAAAATACAATACATACGAGAGAGAGACAAAGGGAGTGAGGGGGAAGGTGAGCTTAGACTAGAGCTCAGAAAAGGTGCAGACATTGTACAAAACAAATGGCTGAAGATGGAGTTTTCAATGTTACCTAATATTACTTGCTGTCAACTATTGAGTCACATAAACTCACAATCTGAGTTAAAGAGTAAACACTAACAAGGAATCTTAATAAAAGAATGATCTAAAAAGGATGAGGAAAATGACAGAAAACTCTTTGAATTGAAATTTTCTCATCATATGGAGTCCAGTCAAAATATCCCAAAATACATTTTTAAAAAATGAAATGACTAAAAGCAGATAGAAACGTTACCAAGTCTAGAGATAATTAATAAAAACTATCAATTTAAAAGATGACACAAATCATGTATATAAAGGGTTAGCACTATCTTAGGATTCTACACAGAATGATAATGGTAAGTAATCACTTGATAATAAATAGATTTCAAATGGATGGTTTTTATTCATTAGAAGTTTTAATCTAAAGTAGTAAACTTTTAAATTCAGAAGAAACTGAGTAAGCTGTTACATCTGCTTGGAATTAAATGAAAAAAAAATGATATGACTACTTTTTGAATAAAAAAAGATCAATCTTGACATAAAGATCATGGAAAAATGAAGAAATTTAATAAAATTACCCATGTCTACTACATGTTAGAAATTAATCTTTGACTAAGAAAATGGTCAAATAATTCTCTGTCACATATACATGACTGAGGCCTATGCCTTCCAATGTGGGACACCTGGACAAGCCCACGAATGTGCTGAGTTGGGCTTCATCCTCCTCAACTGATGCATTAATAAGTCTAACTTTGCCAGCCTAGGATATGACACTCACTATGCTTATAATATATATCCAATCCTATTGGCAGAGAGAAGAATAACACAAGTGGAATAATTACAGAACATAAGAAAGCATATATTTAACGGGGTGTATGTGTTTTTATGTGAGTTGTGTGTATGTGTATAATAGATCATACAGTCCAATGGGTCTAATCATTTGGTCTCAAAGCTCCTTTATACTCTTAAAAAAAAAATCAGTGATCCTTTTAAAAAGCTACTTTCACACAGATTGTATACATTGGTATTTACCATATTAGAAATTAAAACTAAGAAAAACTTAAAACACAAGAGTATGTGAGAATACATTCTACTGTCTGTCAGAGAAATGACATTGTAACTCATCATGTAGCCTCTGGACCACACCCAGGTACAGCTGTGAAGGAATAAAAGTAAAAACAAGACACTGAGAACCAGTATAGTATGTAAATATATAGGTTGGCAGTATTACACTTGCTTAGCAACTCAGTGATGGATTTTTCTAATTCTGGCTCCTAATTCTTTTTCACCAGGGTCATCTGTAGTTATACTTTGGAGCTTGATAGTAAGGGTCAGTCCTACAGAAAGATTCAAAAGCTCTTTGATAACCTAGAATAAAAGTTAGATTCTTCTCAAGTACAGAACTCAAGTAGTTGCTGACCATTAGAAATTAGGAAAAAAAGAAATTAGGGAACCAAACCCTACATGACACTGTGACAATATTCATGCCTTAAAAACCGGAGGTATAGTTGAAAAAGTAACCATAAGTCATTTATTATCTCTGTTTCATTTTCTGTTATTCAGATTCTGTTGTGTATGGTTAAAGTTTGCCTGAAAGTTTCATTTTTATTTTTAAAAAATTGTCTCCTGTCCCTTTAGTCACTGAATTAAATTTTACAAAACCCTGATATACAGACAGCAAAGCAACTGAACTTGACTTGCTCTCCTGAACACCTGTACTGGCCCTCTAGAGGCACGCTCAGGAGTGCACAATTTTGTTTTATTTCCCCTTAAACAGCTAGGGCAGTTTCCTCATTATCTAGAACTTGGGTGAAGGTTTTGGCTTTCAAGTTTCCCCTGAGCTACTCAGACAAACATGGCAGTCCTAAAGTACTAACACTAATGTTTTTGTAACTTGCGATTTGCTTTCTGTGCTGTTACTCCACTGATGTGTGAATTATACAGTATAATGAGGATAAACATTTTCTTAATAAACTCAGAAACCTCTAGGTAGGCTGAAAGTACTCTACGTACCACAGTGAGAAGAAAAACATGTACTTATTTTAAAGCACTTATTTAAACTCTTTGCTAATATAGTTCATTCAATTTTGGTGTAGCAAGTGTGCATCTGGGAATCCACTGCTACATTAAGACTTTTTCATTTTCCTTTTCCATCTTTTACAAATGGTTTAAAGCATTCGTCCAGGACGCAGAATTTTATGTAGCTGTTGGCAAGGACACCTAATAAGTAAAAATTCTGGGGAAGCAGGGCAGTGCCTGTGGCTCAAAGAGTGGGGCGCTGGCCCCATATACCGGAGGTGGCTGGTTCAATCCTGGCCCCGGCCAAAAACTGCAAAAACAAAATTCTGGGGAAGCAAAAGGGAGGAACGTATTCATTTTCCTAGTGAATGACTACTTTAAAAGAAAACATAGTTTCCAATGTGTAGATCACTTCTACACAGTGTTTTGAGCAATGGGAATGACCAATAATAAAACACTGAGTTATCATGAAAGAACATACTATGCTTATTGGTAAGGTTACTACTGTTTTCTTTCATCACTTTTCAGATCCACGTCAGAAGGAGTGATCCACAGTCGTCACTGTTAATCAGTGCTAACCACTCTCTTCAATATAACTCTAAGGGAAAGGCTGCAAAAGTCAGGTTCATAATAAACCCATTTGAAAAATGTTGTGATTTGCAAAGTCTCATGCAAACAATGTTAAAATAAGAACTATCAGCGACATTCCATCAGATGCCCAATGGAATTTTCCTAGTATTTCTAGAAAGCAGATGCTTTAAGAAATTCATTTTTATTTAGTGAAAAGTTCATGCAAGAAGAAAATAAGTCAATCAGTGATTCTAAAACCTGTAAAGTTCAATAACAGAATTCACATTGCTGTTACAAATTCAAACCGTCCATTCAGTGCATAATCACCTCCATGACTGCATAATACCGTAAAATATGCCCTACTTCCTCAAAGGAATATCAGTTTTGCCCCAGGTGGGTTTTCCAAAAAACTATAAGAAAGAAAGAATTTTTTTTGAGACAGAGCCTCAAGCTGTCCTCCTGGGTAGAGTGCTGTGGCATTACAGCTCACAGCAACCTCCAATTCCTGGGCTCAAGCTATTCTCCTGCCTCCACCTCCCAAGTAGCTGGGACTATAGGTGCCTGCCACAATGCCTGGCTATTTTTTGGTTTTTGGTTGCAGATGTCATTGTTGTTTGGCAGACCCAGGCTGGATTTGAACCTGCCACCTTAGGTGTATGTGGCTGGTGCCTTAGCCACTTGAGCTACAGGTGCCAAGCCAGAAAGTGTTTTTTATATCGTTGTCATAGCAAACGTGGAATGAAGTGAGCTGTTAATGCTAGTTCTTACAACAATTTTTTGAATATGTAACTTTGCAGGAAAATCTTAAAAGGCTTTTTGGAATTATAAACTCAATACCTTACTGAGATGAAAGAGCATAACATAACACACACAGAATGTAAAATAAATAAATGAGAAGAAAAACAGCACCAGTCAGGCTGTGGCTGCATTCAGCTATCTTTGTTTATCAGCGACTGGTATCTGGGCTGGGTGCTGTTCCCACAGCCTCATATCAGCACAACCACGTAGAAATGAAACAAACCCCAGGAAGCAAGCAAAGCAACTCTCCCGCTGTCTGGAATGCATCATCACTTCAAACTCAGAACTTAAAAATTCTCTAATAAAGTTTCTAAATGTCAACCCATTATGTGTCATCTGGCGATTTATGGAGGTCTTTATTAGAGACTGTTGAACTTCTCCCGTGGTTTACGGTAAAATAATTTTTAGCATCTCCATCTAAGCCACATTCCAAAATATAAGAAATGTCATACAGATAGGAGCATGCCCTGGAGGAACTCGTAATGCGTGCTCCTTCCTAGTGTTACATAATGATCCCCCAGGCTGCTTCCATTCTATTCCATCTGCATCCTCTAGGGCCAGGTGGTGACTTAGTCTGTTTTCTGTTGCTTATAACAGAATATCCGAAACTGGTTAATTTATAAAGGAAAAGAATTTATTTCTTACACTTAGAGGGGCTGGGATGTCCTAGCTTGACAAAGAGCCATCTAGTGAGAGCCATCTTCTTAGTGGGGACTCTGCAGCGCTCCAAGGGCATCAGAGGGCACCACCTTGGAGTTCTCTCTTCCTCCTCTTATAAAACCTTCACTTTCCCTTCCCATAATAACCCAGTAATCCATCAACCCACTAATGCATTATGAATGGATGAACCAACTCACAAGGGTAGAACTCTCATGATCTAATCACTCCTTAAAGACCCTACCTATCGGCTCAGCGCCTATAGCTCAACTGGCTAAGGTGCCAGCCACGTACACCTAAGGTGGTGGGTTCGAATCCCCAGCCCGGACCCGCCAAACAACAATGACGGCTGCAACCAAAAAATAGCCGGGCGTTGTGGCGGGCGCCTGTGGTCCCAGCTACTTGGGAGGCGGAGGCAGGAGACTCGCTTGAGCCCAGGAGTTGGAGGTTGCTGTGAGCTGTAATGCCACGGCACTCTACCCAGGGGGACAGCTTGAGGCTCTGTCTCAAAAAAAAAAAAAAAAGACCCTACCTATCAACACTGCCACACTGGGGATTAAATGAAAAGAAATGTCATGGTGATAAAATTCCATAATTAATGGTAAAGCAATAGTATATAAGCATAACAGATAGTGTTTTTTCTTTTAACTCAGTTAATACAATTTTTCTTCTTCCATATTGAAAGGTGGTGACTCTATGGGTAAAATGAAATGTATTTCTAATATGTAAAGTTAAACTTTATGTACTGTTAAACAGTTTTGTGATTAATGGGAAATTAAAAACATTTTTTGTTAATTATTAGGATATTCCTACTGGCCTTGTGTGGCAGGTTCTAGATATTTCTTACTCTATATATATTCCATTTTTATTTCTGATGCAAAAAATGATTTCTTTGGCACAAGAAGTTTATTTTACTTTGCTTGCCAATAAATAGGTGGCATCAATTTATAAGTATGTAAAGTTTATCATATAGTCACACATGAGTTATTATGTTCATCTTTTGTTCTTTACTTTCTGCCATCACTTCTGGCTGGATAACTGAGTTTGAATTAAGAAGATAGGGCTGTGATCAAACAATAAAATCTAGAGCTGGAGTTGTAACTTTGGATTGTGTTACATCAACACTGGTAATGTTGGGAACTAGATTTCCTAGAGTCCATTCCACTTATAGTTGGACTCTGTTAGAATTCATCAATTGCCTAACTATCATGAGATCTGGAAGGCAGAAGTGAAGGGGGCATTAGTCATACTTTGGAGGTACCACACAGCCAGACACAGATGTAGCACATCCTATGTGGATAGCTGCTTCCAACCAGTGTTCCTGATTCACTGGCTTCCTAACCAAGAGTATCCCCCAAACCACCACCAACCACTTGACTTTCACTTCCTCAACAGTGTAGTTGTCTCCAGATGTCTCCAGAAGCTCTGCATCAAAGATCTACCTACAATTGGGATTTTCCTATAAACCTTAACGTGTGTACAAGACAACTTATTTATTTATTTAATTAATTTTTATAGACAACGTATTTAAAGTGTTATGGTTTGGAATATTCTCTGATGCTCTGACTCCCCCAGGCTATAGATTAAATTGGCATAAGTTCTAATTTATAAATATTTTTGTTTATGTGTTCTTGAGTCAGTATGACAGCTATGACAATGCCATTAAAAACAACTAAGTGGGAGCTCATTCCTTTGCCACATTGTGCAGTGACGGCCTCATTCAGTACTTTCACGAGATTACAAGCACCGTTCTTTTATCAGGAAGAATGTGAGTGTTTCCTGTTATAGCTGAATAAACTATCTTAGTTTCTTTTTAATTATGCTTGTGATTAAAAACAGTATGCATTTTTTTTTCTTCAAGAAAAAAGAAAAGAAAACATGAGCTCTGGAGGGAACATTCAAACCCTAAGAGGTGGTAAGCTCTTCATCTTTAAAGTAGATGGAACAAAGGCAACATGTTACTGCTGTTCTCTTCTGACCATGGCTGATAAGACTAGAATTGCATACTGATAAGACCATAGCCAATGAGATTCTCTTTCTCAGGAACTGAGAATTCAGATTTCAAGATTCTGCTTAACTAAAGGCACTACACTCACTCACTAGGACATGTTATAGGTTGATGGGAAAAGGGGAAAAGCTGGGGTTGCTATTTAAGGTCCAAGTAAGCAAAGAGAGAAAACAATGGAGCAGAGAGCAAAAATAAATGGTCCCCAAACTGAACATTCCTGAACCCAATGGCTTTTCAATCTCAGGTTCCAGTTCTCTGTGTAGTCCAGGTGTATTTCTTTCCCTTAACTTCAGTGAGAAACCTTTACATACTCCCTATATATCCCTCCTTTTGTTTTTGTGTAATTAGTTTGAGTGGGTTTCTTAACTCAGATTATCAAAAGATTCCTAATTATTATTATTACTTTTTTTTGAGATGGAGTTTATTTATTTATTTTTTTTCCAGAGACAGAGTCTTACTTTGTTGCCCTTGACAGAGTGCTGTAGTGTCACAGCTCACGGCAACCTCCTGCTCTTGGGCTTAGGTGATTCTCTGGCCTCAGCCTCCAGAGTAGCTGAGACTATAGGAGCCTACCACAAGGCCCGGCTATTTTTTGTTGCAGTTTGGCCAGGGCTGGGTTTGAACCTGCCACCCTTGGTATATGGGAGCAGCACCCTACTCACTGAGCCAGAGGCGCTGAGATGGAGTTTTACTGTTGCCCTCAGTAAAGTGCCATGGCATCATAGATCTCTTAACTCTTGGGCTTAAGCAATTCTCTTGCCTCAGCCTCCCAAGTAGCTGGGACCATTGGCGCCCATCAGAACACCTGGCTGTTTTTTGGTTGTAGGTGCCATTGTTGTTTGGCAGGCCCAGGCTCAGTTTGAACGCGCCAGCTCTGGTGTATGCAGCTGGCTCCCTAGCTGCTGAGTTATAGGCACTGAGCTCAAAAGATTCCTAATTATTAATAATCATTGGTTTACAGCTGATTTTCTTCAACTACTTGTTAACCATCACTTGTAATTATTTCCCTTGATTTATTACTCCTTTATTTGTGTATTAGAGATTTATTAGGCACTTAGAGCACAGATTTTGAGAAGAGTATTGTTATTTATAAACTTAACAATGAAAAGAAAAATTTAATTGATGAAATAAGGTAAGTACTTACATAATCTGGCAGAGGAACATCATTAGAACTCAGCGAACCTCTCAAGGACTGAGTGGCTTGTTCCAGAACTTTGTTGTGTTTTTTAGACAGCAAAGAAAACAAACTGAAAAAATAAACAAAAATACAATTACATTAAAAGAACTAAGTCTCCCTTTTTCTAGGTCTTATATGGAATTATAAACATGTAATTCCACAGCATGTCTATTATTCTAAAGTATACTTTTTTTCCATGCCCATGTTAACAGGAGAATCAACAATATCATTTATATGAGAAAAAATGTAATGAAGATGCTGAAATTAAGGTTCTAAAAAAATAAAATTATGTTGAAAATAAATAAAATTATATTGCAAAGGTAGGAGAAATTTTCAAAAGATTACTATAGTAAAAAGAATAGTGGTGAGAACCTGGGATATGTACTATAATACTAACTCAGTGTAATCAATACTATAAATCACTTGAGCTTATGTATCTTCTCATCTTTCAAATAAGTACATAGGATTAGATTATTTCTCTAGTGTAATATAGGATCTATTATTCTGTATTACAGCTTTATGCTCTTATGTCTCAAAAAGAATGACTTTATGTTTTGTAAGATTGTGCTTGTGGACATGATGGACTAACTTGTACTAGATTAACTCTTCCTCTGTAAACAATTAAACAGAAAAAAACCCCGCCTGTTGTACAATATCTAAAGTACAGGATTATGATCTCTTGAAAAAGGGAGGTATACATAAAACCATACTGGTGAGCTTCTATCTCTAGAAGAACATTAGGCTCTGGTCCAGAAGGGTGGGACCTGAACAGTGCACAACACTACTGTACTAGGCAAAGAAGACAGAGATATGAATGTAAGGCTGTTGTGGCAGCTAAAATCTGCAGGGCCAAATACTAGAGAGGAAAGAAGTATAAGAAAGGAGGTCTAGAAATCTATTATCTTCTTGATCCTTTGGGTAAATACTAAGCTGTACTAAGTGCACAACAAGACCCCACAAGCTGTAAACTGAACAGAGATTATGGAGGTCATAACAGACTGAGGGATACTGGAGCTCCAACCAACCACTGGATAAACTCCTTGAACATCAGCATTCAGTCGAATTCTTAGAAAGGCCATGCTTTAAGAATAGGGCTCTCTGATCTAGAGCATAGTCCTTCATCTAAAGAGTCACCCTAACAAAGTAAAACAAACAATCTTCAAAGAACAATGCTGATTTATATTAAATGTAAATGGACTAACACTCCAGTTAAATGTCAGAGATTTTCAGATTGGATAAAAAAAGTAAGACTTACTCACATGTTGTTTAAAAGAGACACGCTTATAAATTTTAAGACACAGGTAAATTAATAGTAAAAGGACACAAAAAAGACTTACTGTACAAACACTAATCATAAGGAAGCTGAAATTAAGCTATCTTAACTTCAGATAAAGTAGGCTTTAGAACATTATTACTAGAGATAAATAAAAAGATTTTATAATGATGAAAGCTAGTTTACCAAGAAGACATAACAATCCTAAATATGTGCCTAATAATAGAGCTTCACATATACATATTATAATTATATGACCTTAATATTAAATATTTTATCTCACAAATTATGAGTTACCATAATGAATAAACATCCTCTACCATCATTTGGTAGATTCTTTCCTTTCTCTAGAATCTTGATCCTGGTCCCTGAAACCAGAGTAAATGAAAAGAGCTTCCTCCCCTGAGGCAAAATGGATTGGTGTGCAGTCCTGAGACATGAGTTATTCGGGATAGGGAAACATTTATTTTCATGACTGCTAATTGGGAAGAGCTGGGAGGGCTCCTGATTGAGATTGTTTTTAAAAATGACTGGTACCCTCTTCTGTAATTGCAGCAACTATAAAAATTGTATTCTACTGGATATCTGCCAGCCATCACCACCCCAGTTTTGACTGTATTTTTCCTCCCATTCTTTAATCTGTTCTTTACTTTACTGGGGGAGGCTGCCTCAGACTTTGGAGTTTGCTTTTTTATGATGGATGAATGAACACCCTAATTTTCCTTTCTGTGAAGGTGTTTAGCCACAAACCACTTCATTTTTGTGCTTCAATTTCAAAATTGAAGGAAACTTATATGAGAAAAAAAAAGAATTCTTCTTTGGGTGAGATGGCTAGATGGTAACTCTGGTTCCTTGTACTTCATGTACTTTCCACATAAATTTGAGGCATTATTTGTAGTATTTTTTTAAATGTCAAAAACAATGCTCTAGTATTTCTTAGTGATGCTCTTCTAAAGAAAATATTACTTTGAATATCAATTTAGGAAACTCCTAATTATTTCATATGGTTTAAATGGGATATTTCTAGATAAATTTTTAACTAATATCATCAAAGAAAAAATTATTTAAACACTGGTACAATTAGATACTGTACAAACCATATACAACAGAGGCAATATATACTTTAAGTAGAAAGAAAAAATAATTAAATGAAGTAATTACTGAATGAGTGAGTATCAAATGATATGATACTGGTTTCATGCTAAGCATGTGTCTAGAGAAGAGATTTCTTTGAAATGGAATAGTCCAGTAAAGTTTCATGAAGAGTTTAGGCCATATATAATGCCTTGAAAAGGAGGAAAGATTTATTTGTACAAAAGAGGAAAAATAGCATTTCCAAATAGAAAGCAAAGCACAGAGGCAAAGGTAAGACAGTGAGAAAATTAGAATTAGGGTACTATATAAAGAAGCAGGAAACAGGATTCAATCTACAAGACAGTAGTGTGGTTTTTTCAATCATTTTATTTTGGGGGAGGGTTTTTTCTACTTGGGATTTACTTTTGTTTTGTTTTTCCTTTTTAATATTGAAAATAAACATCATGCTTTCCATGAACCACTGGTAACTAATATTACAGTTTATTGTACATGATTCCAGAAATGTCATGTGCCTCAGGGCATGAATATAAGTGCATATTGCATATACAACCCATATTTTTTAATCCATGAAATAAGTACTATCTGTGCTTTGCATTTTTTCCATTTAATAATATATTCATCTAAAAATAAACAAGAACACCCTCCAATAATTTATTCATTTAACAAATACTAAGTCTATTATTAATTTGTCATTGCAGTTATTTGTAGTTTTTAAAATATAAACATCACTGCAGTGAACATCTCTGCACATAATTGTAACCATGTCTAATTGAGAATATCTATAGGATAAAATCACAAGTAAAACTGATGAGTATTAAGGGTATATATTTTTAAATATGCAAATTATTTTTCAAGAGATGCAAAGCAAACGGTAAAAAATATAGGATTGTGTATAAAACATGTTTACAAGAAAATGCATTAATTAGAAAATTAGTGACATACTTCTATAATAATTGGTTGCAGTAACTTTTCTCAAATAAAAATTTATAAGTGTTTGGAGACTAAAACAACTTGAGCAGCCAGTTCTAACATAGGGTAAGGGAAGAAAGACTCACAGGCATAAACTAGATAAACAAACAAAGAGGAAAGCAATAAATATGCCAGAGAAGTGCCAGGTAAGCCACCGTGCCCTCAGGGCGTACAGCCCCCTCGCCCTCAGGGAGTAGAGCCACCTCACCCTCAGGGCATTAAAGCCACCTCACCTAGGGCATCAGAGCGACTCAGCCCTCAAGGTTCTAGAGCCACTGCACCCTCAGGGCATTACAGCCAGTGCACTAAACCCTTAAAGACTTTTCTCTGAGCAGGTGGGATTATTTGTTAGGGCCTATACTGGGAGAACAGGGGAGAAGGCCCCTGTGAATGTGGGTGTGAGGGGGGTGTGTGCTAGAGGGAAGTTTAGGACAATGAATGACTTCTACTCTTGAAACATTGTTCTGTTTACATAGAATGCTTTCCTTCCTCACTCTACTTTTGGCTTCTCATGAGCAGACCAATGACTGCCAAGGACAAGATTCAGGTCGCCTTTTTCAAAGACACTCAGAGCAATTCAGAAGTGAGGGTCAAGCCAGAAGGAGAAAGGGAAAGATAACAATGGCTCTAACAAATATAGAAAAGACGTGAGGATTAACAAATGAAAAAATCACCAAAGTCTGTTTTCCGCAACTTGACTCTGTACTTGTCCAATATAATAGAAATAGTTAACTTTTCCCCTCTGTCAAATTATGTGATTTGTTTGCTTTAATATGCTGTTCCGTAGTTGCTCTTTAATTTCTGTGCAGGTGAACAATACATGTATGTATTGTAAACATGTTTTTTCATATGCCAAGTTCATAAAGCCTTCATTGTCAATCTGAACATATCATGGTCTAAAATATATTTGTTGCTGATAATTGTTCACTCCCTTTTCTCTTCTACTTTCCTTACTCCAGTTAAGAGAAACTGTGAAGACACAGTATTCCTGGCTTACAAAATAAGAAACAAGAAGTCCTAATTTTAATAAAAAAAAATCTTATTTTAAAGCACCTAAAGTTAAAATGAAGGAGATGCTAACTACATAATTATCTCTGATAAGAACACTGACATTTATATAAAGAAGCAAGGTTCCAGCGGAGTAAACTGCTCATTCGCATTTAATTGTCTTTAATAACCACAAATATTATTGTCCATCCAGGACAATAGCTAAAATAGTGTTGATTTTATGGCACAGAAGGTAAAAACAAAGAAAGAAGCCTCAGCAGCACCAGCTTGCAGAACATTAACTAAGTCTTATTAAAATGCAAATGTTTTATAAACTAAACAGTTCAGAGCACAATGCATAGACAACAGATGTGTCACTGCATGCCACAGGAGCCATTAAAACCTGTGGCTCTATATTTCTAGACTATAAGGAAATCTCAAAAATTCGTCTTCTTTAAAAATTATGGGCTCGGCGCCTGTGGCTCAATCGGCTAAGGCGCCAGCCACATACACCTAAGGTGGCGGGTTCGAATCCCCAGCCCGGGCCCGCCAAACA
>NW_003852407.1:3929836-3934235 GCF_000181295.1 Otolemur garnettii | reverse complement strand
GTTGCAGCCATCATTGTTGTTTGGCGGGCCCAGGCTGGATTCGAACCTGCCACCTTAGGTGTATGTGGCTGGCGCCTTAGCCACTTGAGCCACAGATGCCAAGCCAAGACTTATTTTCTTAAGCAGATTTTTCCCATCTTGACTAAATTTGGCCAGAAATGGTAATTAGCCAGAATGACAAAATGAAAAATTGATGATTTATTTCAAAAGAAGAGCTTTGCTTCTAATTTTAACTTTTATACCTATTTCATAGATAAAATATTTTAAAATGTATATCCTTATATAAATTCAACTACAATGAAAGATCTTAAGTAATTTTTTATAATTAGTATGCTAAAGATAGCAACCTTTCAGAAGTTTTTTGATATTTTCTCTTCTCTATTAAAAAATATATTATGCAAAGAATAGATCTTCTGACTTGAAAGAACTTAGGTTGTCTTTTTCTGTTGCCCTTTCTTAGTTTCCTGAGAAAAAATGCATGTCAAGCAGACAGCAAGCCTATCCAATTAAAAAAAAAAATCCTGTAGCACAATGTCACTAATTTATGGCAATAATTGGGATTGAAATAACACTTAATGAGAAAAAAATTCATTTGGAAAGTGGGATTATCTCACAGATAGCACAGGAGAAGGCAGGATGGCAGTTTAGAAGTTACTGAATTATACAGGTCATAAGGCATTTCCTAAGTGTAAGGAAATTTCCTCTTGGGGAAATCTACCAAATAAAGTTTGTTTGTTATATGTCACATTTCACAAAGGCAGTCCCAGGAAACATTACTGATCATTATTTGGAAAATGCTACAAAATGCTTTCACCTACATTACACTACAATTTATAAGGATGGCATTTTCTAGGTGTTTGAGTCTTAATTTCAGGATCCCAACTGGAACTCTGGGATTTCTTTTTGCTCCACCCCTTAATCTTAATTTAGCAAATAAAGTCAGTCTTTGGGAAGGCCATGGGAACAGAAAGTCTTAATTGGAATTGTAAGTCTTTACTGCTAAATGCCTTTTTCAATATCTGCTAAATCTCAATTACTATTAAAAAATCTTAGAACTGTAAAAACCCATTTATTTCAACTTCCTTTCAACTGTTGTGCACTTCATTACTAATTTATGCTTCCTCTATACATTTAAAAAACACATCTTCCTTTGTATTTTCTTGTATATTTATCCCAACTCTTCTGTGGGACAAGTTCAAAGGGCATAGATGTCCATCCCACTTTTCTTCTTCTTTCAACTCTTCCATAATGCCTCTTATCTATGCTAGTGGTGCCAGTTTCTTCTGAAGAGAAAAAATGAAAAATCTACTGGCTGTTTATTGGTAGATAAAATATCCTTTGAGTTAAAGCTCAGCAATACTTTTAGGAAAACCATCAAACCAAACGTGTATTTACAGTAACTTCACAGGAAACCCACCTCTCCAGTGACTCATCCTTAAATACAGAAGCAGCCCCCCTCTTACCCTCTCTAATCCATAAACCCAAACCACGAAGACAGAACGAGTTCCATGAATGAAATGGTTATCAAAGCCCAAAGGAGAGCTATGGATTTAACTCCCTGGGCCCTAATTCAAAGTCTTATGAATTTAACATAGTTCTCAACAAGCTCAGCTATCAGCTTCCTCAGCTAAAACTTACAAAGAATAAAAGTAACAAGGAAGAAGAGGGGGAAACCAAGATATGGGTGTGTGGAGGTGAGGAATATTTCAGAGTAATGTGACCAAAAAGAGAGAAAGGAGCCTCGATGTCAACGTAGGAGCAAACCCAGAATTCCATTACAGTTTAGTAAAACAGAACCTGTTCAATTCAACAACCCTGCAATGTCAAGACTCAACTCAACTGTGTGCATAACTCATACTTAAAAAGTCGCGGAAGTCTGCAACAGCAAGATCTCTATCTAAAATACCTCTGAAACACTTTCAGGTACTCTTTAAGAAAACATACATCTATTATCTGGAAAACATGTGGAACTCCACATTGCCCAAGGATACCAGATGAATGAGGTATCACTTAAAAAGGATTTTAAAAGATTTGTGGCTTTAAATAATGGAATTATTACAATATTAATAATTTCTAAAATGATAAAGTTACAATGTTTTTATTCAAAATATATTTAACAATACAGAAAATAAACCATAGTGAGCCCCACAAATAACCATTGATTAAATGTCCTTTTAAAATACAGCTCTTCATTATAACTACCAAAAAATTACAGGGGCAGAATTCTATTAGCAGTAGTAAAAGTGCCACCATCTTGTGACTAAATTATAGCTCAAATCAAGTTGAGCATAACCTGATAGGAAATAATCTCCTGTTTTAAGAACTGTGGTTAATGTTTAACAACATAAAAATCTCGGAATTTTCCTATGACCTGGACACAAAGTCATGCTTTGTGCTCCCTCTGCTGGCTCAGTAGCCACAGTTGAGCCCAGTCTTGGGAGACTTGTACAAGGCATTCCCATTAACGTCCTGGAAGGCACTGGTACATTACACTTAAGATATTAAAGATGCAATCCAGCTCCCTCCTTTGAGTGCTGAAGAAAAACAAGACAGGCGACAGAAGGTCACAAGGCATTCTGAGGGACAGAACCATTCTGGTCTTTTGGGGTGGGACCTAGTGCTCCTTCTGTTCCATAATGATCTCAATGTCTTCACGGTCAAGGACTATCACCAAGCTTTATTTTGCTACAAGTTATTTAAAATCTGAAGTTTGATATCTTTGGGTCACACATAGATTTTCCACTACACCACAATTACAAACAATAAGGGGATTTGACCAATGTCCAGGGCAGGCATGTTAGGCTCAAAGGGTATCCCTGTTTCTCAGGTTTCTAATTCCGGAAACCTAATGTAAAACTTCTTCTAATGTGCTTCTCCCATTCCCTTACAAATTGCATCACAATTTTTTCGGTCACCATACAATGTAGCTTCAGGTCAGTACAATACATAGTCATTTGCTGCGGCTGCTGCTGATGACGACAATAGTGTTGATAGTTACTAAAGAATGTCTATTACATATCAAGTAGAGAACTCCGAGTTTTAGAGAAACCATTGGTAAGAACAATCTATAAGGCAGATGTCATTATCCCCATTTTACAGAGGAGGCAGCTGAGGGAAAGCAAATTGCCCATGGTCTCTTTGACATGAGAGTCCCCACTACTTCCTCTTCACCAAACTGTCTTGGTATTTTGTTCATTCTTAATCAAATCCAATAGTAGCAGTGAAAGATGCACCATCACCCCCACCTACTGCAAAAAAGAAAGCTTTGGGAAAAAGACACTTTAGTCAAAGCACAAATCTGTTTAATTTCTTTTAAAGTTTACACCAAAGTGGAGAGGCTTAATGTTTTCCTTACTTACAGTAAACTACATGACTTACAACATAAATGTTAGTATTTAATGCCAATTTACTTTTGTGGAACAGACATATTTAACTATTTGTCAAGTAGTCTGTTGTGTGGAGAACCCAGGTCTAGTCTGATAACAATGCCATTTAGATAGACACAAACAGTCTGGGATTAAAGAATCTAATCTGTTCAGACAAAAAGTAAATATTTATAAAACCAGAATATACAAGTCTGCCTTTGTAGGGAAGAGACATTTGTTTCATGATGGAAGATATAAAATGTTATCTAAATCACGGACTATTTTTATTTAAAATGAAGTTTAAATTCCTTTTGAAAGCAGAAAACTATAGATATCAGTGTCTGCCTTTTTCTCTGGTAGTGATTAGTTGTTATTTTCATGAAAAGGAATCATGTTGAATAAAGTATTTAAAAAGGAAAACAATGTTAAAATGAATATCTTTCTCAATTATTTACCAGTAACCTGTTTGGACAGTACAGATAACAAATGTCAACACTCCAGAAAGGAGAAACTAGCCTACGGTAAACTCAACCTCATAGAATTTAGGGGTAATTGAAAATGAATGTAAATTTTAACCTTCCATAATTTAAACAACGTGACACCTGGGGCTCTAGTCCTACCATCATATGATATTTATGGATAGGAATGATTTTTCAACGGAAATGAAGGATGAAAATAATCTCATTTTTGATGTTACGAAGAAAGGCATTTAGGATCATTCACAAACATTTGTGTTCAAAGACCAGCCTGGCTGGTCTACGATAGCCAAGTGAATAATGAGGACACAAGTTTTCTGTGACTCAGTTTCTTTTCTTTCTTTTTGGCCGGAGCTGGGTTTGAACCCACCACTTCTGGCATATGGAGCCAGCGCCCTACCCTTTTGAGCCGCAGGTGCCGCCCCCCTCAGTTTCTTTATATATGGTGATGAGCATGGTGGTAGCTACTGAATAAGAGCTGCTATGATGATTCAATTGAGAGAATTAATGTTAAAACCCTTAATCGGGGCTCGGCGCCTATAGCTCAACCGGCTAAGG
>NW_003852407.1:3926916-3929599 GCF_000181295.1 Otolemur garnettii | reverse complement strand
AAAAAAAAAAAAAAAAAAACCCTTAATCGGGAACCTATGGAAAAAGCCACCGTCAGTTCCAATTGATTATCGGTATGGAAGAATATGGGCTTTGGGTTATCAGCTATTCCAAATTGTACTTGTTGTATGTTTGCAACAAATTCTAACTTTTAGAAAACACTGTACAACATAAGAGAAAAATTCAAATCAATTCAAGGTCGCGGGCGGAGGAATGAGAGAGAAGGGAAAGGGAAGGAGGGGCTGGGTATGCTCCGACTTAGTGGGCACCTTGTTAGGGGTGTGGCACATCTCTGGGAGGCGGGACACAATTACAAGAGGGACTAACAAATGCAAACACTGTGACCTAATTCTTTGTACCCTCAAATCAACCTGAAACAATAAAAAATGAACACTGCAAATCACGTACAGCACTTCTCTGGGCTGAGTCCTCAGGTTGTTGGCATGAAGTTTCTGTTTTAGAGAATCCCTGGAAATGCCACATGTCATGAAACTGAGGAAACCACCTGGAATCAAGGTTGTGTTGGTGTTGGATGTTCGAAACAAAAGAGATGTGCTATGGCAGGAGTAAGGCTAAGGTGGGAGTTAAGATGATTTTATAAAAGATACTCAAAGCAGGTTGCCCTGGCACGCCATGATTTTGAGATAGCACAGAACTATATTATATGCCAATTAAAAATCTCTGATTTTTATATAACTGTATACGAATTTAATCCCTGATTCCCCAGTAGAAGAGTATATTATCCCTTGTTCTATGAGACACAGACTGGTTGGTTTGTAACAGAATCTAGACATTCTACAACACAGTTTGAGTATCCCTAATCCGAAATGCTTGGGACCAGAAGTATTTTAAACCTTGGAATATCTACACGATCCCTTTGGCCTGAACATCCAAATCCAAAAATCTGAAATCCAAAATGCTCCAATGAACATCTCCTTTGAGCATCGTGTCAACACTCAAGAAGTTTTATTTGGTTTTGGAGCATTTCAGAATTTGGATTAGGAATATTCAACCTGGGTAACACTCATATGTCCAGGATACAGTCTAAAATTATTCTAAATATGATCTTGGCTAGAAGTTTATCAATATTACTGATAGTCTCAAGGAATGAGCTTTTGGTTTTGATTTTTTCTATTGGTTTTTGTTTTCTGCTTTTTATAATTATCCTCCTTATTTTGGGTTTCATTGTTCCTTCTCTTTCTAGTTTGTTAAGGTAGAAGTTGAAGCCATCGACTTGAGACCTTTCTACATTTCTAATACAGGGGATTTCAGATTATACATTTCCCTTAAAATATTCCTTGAATGGCATCCCGCAAATTTTCATAGGTTGTATTTTCATTTTCACTTAGTTTTAAATTCCCTTTCAATTTCTTATTTGATCCAGAGTTACTCAGAAGTATGTTATTTAATTTCCAAATATTTGGGGATTTTCCAGAAACTATCCATTATTGATTTCTGTTATAATTCCATTGTGATCAGAGAACCCAGATTCCATGACATGAATTTTATGACTTGGTTCTTACTGAGGACTTATTTGATGAAACAGAATATGATCTTTCTTGATAAACATTTCCACATGTAAATGTTTTAATTGGAATTTTTAATGCTTGGAGTATTCTGTAAATGTCAATTGGTTGACAGCATTAAGTCTTAAATATTTTTGTGCGTTTTCTGCCTATTCGTTCTATTAACTACTGAAGAAAGAGGTAATGAAATCTCAAACTGTAACAGCAGACTGATTTGTCTATTCTCATTGCAATTCTATTAATTTTTGCTTCATGTATTTTAAAGACATTATTTGGTGCATACACATTTAAGATTACAATAGTCCTCTTGATGGACTGATTCCTTCATTGTTAAGGAAAGATTTTCTTTATTGTGGTAATATTTGTGCTCTGAAGTCACTTTGTTACTTATTAATATAGTTATTCCTGCTTTCTTGTGTTAAATCTATCATTTTGCTCTTAGTTTTCTCTATTTGTTCCTTCTATTCTTTTTCCCCATTTTCTACCTTCTTTTGAGTACTTTATGATTCCACTTGTTTTACTTATTATGTATAATTCTGAACAGCGACCTGGAAAGTTCCTCAAAATAGTAAGCTATGGTACTCACAGGGCTACCCTCAATTCCTCAATTGTTTGCTGTCTCTCAGGGATTAGTTTCTTTCTTATTTTATTTATTTTATTTTCTTGAGACAGAGTCTTACTTTGTCACCCTGGGTACAGCAACCTCAAACTCTTGGGCTCTAGTGATCCTTTTGCTTCAGCCTCCCAAGTAGCTGGGAATATAGGTGACTGCCACAAAGTCCGGCTAGTTTTTCTATTTTTTTTTAGTAGAGACAGGGTCTCACTCTTGCTCAGGCTGGTCTCAAACTCCTGAGCTCAAGCATCCACCTGCTTTGGCCTCCCAGATTACTAAGATTATAGGCGTGAGCCCTGGTGCCTGGCCCAGGGATAGGTATCATTTGTTACCTGACGACCAGTATCTTGAAGGCCACTGTTTCAAATATTGTGTTGGTTTTCCGTTGTTGTTTTAGGTTGCAGGGTAAATCTGCTCCCTGTTACTCCATCTTGATTGTAGGTAAGTAGTGACTTTTGAACATTTAGGTGAAAAAACCCCACGGAGTTTCAGAAAACTTATATAGAAACTTAAGGAACACTAGAGAAAACCAAAGATTTTTAATCT
>NW_003852407.1:3920026-3926472 GCF_000181295.1 Otolemur garnettii | reverse complement strand
AGCACTTATCACAGTTTCTAGTTAACTGTATCCATATCTACGTCCTTCACTAAAATATTACATTCTTGAGCACAGGATAATTTTTTCTGCCTCCTTGATGCCTAGCCCACTGCCTGTACATTTAATAGCTTTGTAAAAACTGCGTGCTTAATTGAACTGAACTCAGAAACAGAAATAACTTTAGATGTAGTGTTATGGACTGTATGTACCTATCCTCCTAAAATTCATTGGTTGAAGCTCTAACCCTTAGTGTTGCTGTAACTGAAGAAACCAAATACTTAAGGTTAAATGGAGTCATGAGGATGAGGCCCTGATCTGATGGGATGAGCGTCTTTATAAGAAGAGACGACAAAGAGCTCATTCTCCATACACACACAAAGAGGAGATCACATGTGCACACAGCAAGAAAGCGATCATCTGCAACCCAAGGGGAGGGCCCTCACCAGACACCACACTTGCTGGCTCGGTGATCTTAGACTTTCAGTCTCCAAAACTGTGAGAAAATAAATTTCTAGTTTAAGCTACCCAGTCTACAGGATTCTGTTATATTAGCCAGAGCTAATACACATAGGAGTGTGGTTAAGATGAGGCAGATCCTTTCTGCCCACTAAAAGGCTCCTGAGTTGCTAAGACCAGTCACAGAAACACTGGTTGGGATATTTTTTTGTTTTCGGCAGGAGGAGGGTAGGCTCCCTTTCTCTAGAGAGCTACACTTGAAAGGGGGCTGTCACTTCATCCTTAGCTATGCCCACCATGACTCAATCCAAACTAAGATTAGATACTCCATAAGCCCTCTTACAAGCAACTAATTTTAAAACAAAGCTCAATTTCTTAAGAACTGGGTTACTGAGACAGTAGAAAAGTAGAAATCTTTATTCCATCATAAGGTCGGAGTTTAGATTTACTCAGAAGTATAGCAGTCCCTTCTTGTGCACAGGCAATACATCCTAAGACCTCCAGCAGATGCCTGAAATCGTGGAAAGTAGCAAACCCTATGTTTTTTCTACCTGATAACCCAGACAGGTACTCAGTGACTAAGCAGCCGGCGGTATAAACAGCATGGACACACTGAACAAAGGGATGATTCACATCTTGGGCTAGATGGCACAGATTTCATTATACTGCTCAGAACAGTACCCACTTTAAACTTATGAATTGTTTATTTCTGGAATTTTCCATTTAATACTTTTGGACTAGAGATGACTGTAGGTAAATGAAACTACAGAAAGCAAAACTGAGTATATGGGGGGACTACTGTATCTATCTTAGCACAGAGGGTGTGGGCAACTACGACAGTGCTTCTAAAATAACCAGGAGTTATGAAATTACAAAAATAAAGCTAAAGAAGGACTAAGGAATGCTAGAAAGAGGCTCTGGTTTTAGATGGGGGGTCAAGAAAGGCTGCACTAAGGAAAGACCTGACGATGTGGAGCATGTAAGCTGTGCACACATCTGGGGAAACAGTGTTTAAGGAAAAAGGAGCAATAAATGCCAAGTGTGTGTTCACGTTTAATTACTAGTACTCCCATCAATTTCTTTAAATGATTATTTAAAGCTTAAAAGATCTAAATCATATAATCATTTGTACCTGCCAAGAACCACTTGCCCTATCCCCAACAAAAGGTTCATCTTCTTAGAATGGAGAGTGAAATGATACCATTCAGCCGTCATTCACAGTGACAACAGAATCTGCTGCATAATGGAACTGGATTTGAAAAACAATCCTGCTGAAAACATGTTTTAAGACTCACCTGAATGCAAATGAGAATTACTGTATTGGATAATTCGATTATGTGACTGTGAACACTCATCTATTTATGAAAAGTAAGAAAGGCCCAGATAGGTAGAAGGTGTGATGTGAATTATATTAAAGCTGGAATGAAAAATAGCTTTTCAAACTTATTTCATTAATTATGTACTTATTACTAGAAATAAAAGGCAGAAGGCTAGCACCACCTCGAAATGACTGAAGTATTTGCCTTCAAACTGAAAGTATGCTAACCACTATAGATTGTAGTAACAGAAGAAAAACCGGAAACAGGCCCATTTGAGTGCTTAGACGGCGTTTGGCACCACGCTACTGTTTTGTACACATCACCTCATTGCAACCTGACCTCAATCCGGAGAGCGTTCTCCCTGCTATCCCCAGATTATTTGCTAAGGATCAGGGGGTCAGTGGTAGAACTACAACTCAAGCTCAGGCAACCTGATTCAAGGAGCTGTTCCTCCTAGTCCTCACTGGAATCTGACACTTTCCTATCTACAGTTTTTCTTTGTTAAGGGATATGATAATGTTATCACTTTTAAAACTCAGTATTTTAATTTTTCCTGTCCTTATAATCAATTAATAAATTCTACGCAATTATTTAATAATGATGGGACAGCCAAATGACAGCCTCATTTGTCCAGGACAATCTCAGTCTGTGCATTTTGTCTCTGCATAGCTATTTAAGTGATCTGATTGAATAAATGACAAGCTCACCCGCTTCATAATCACCTCATTCCTTGCTCTGCCCATTCACTGTCTTTCTTATTAAACAATGAAACTTACTAAACTGCCAAAATTCTTTCTTTAGGGGGATACAAGTTCACCATACATCTTCTAATCAGAGTGTTGGCTTTCCGCATTTAAAGCACAACTTTTTTCTTGTCTTCAAATGGCTTCATGACTCTTTTCCAATTCTCATGTCAGATCTTTCCCTCCCACATCCTGTCCCATTCCCCATTCTTTTCTCCTAAATGAATCCTTTGTCTCTCTCGCCCACTCTTGCCTATATCTTCTTGCAAGCCACCCCCTACACTTGGAACAAATCTACTAATCCGCCAAATGTCTGTCCTCCAATCACTCCTTTAAAAGCCACTTTAGTCAGTGAAGCCTACCTAAGATTACCCATCCACCCACCTGTCCTATTTATGAACTGAATCCATCAGAACAACCTTTTAGAGGCTCAAATTTGAAGTGTTTTTATTGTTATTACACTACTATGAAGTTCACATATATGCTAACATCAAAAAGAATGTGAATCCTAACAAACTTTACAATTTAAATGTAGGGCTTTCAGGCTCGGTGCCATAGCTCAGTTGAGTAGGGTGCCAGCCACATACACTGAGGCTGGCGGGTTCAAGCCCGGCCTGGGCCTGCTAAACAAGAATGACAACTACAACCAAAAAATAGATAGGCATTGTGGTGGGTGCCTGTAGTCCCAGATATTCAGGAGGCTGAGGCAAGAGAATCGCTTAAGCCCAAGAGTTTGAGGTTACTGTGAGCTGTGACGCCACAGCAGTCGACTGAGGGTGACATAGTGAGACTCTGTCTCAATAAATAAATAAATGTAGGGCTTTCATATATACCTATTAACCAAAAGGAATCCACAGTCCACAGGGATCTTGCTAAAAATCATAAATCTAATCACTGCTTTGACAGGACATAGAGACAAACACTGAGATATGGTAGTTGATTGTCAAAGAGAGATCACAATTTAGATCACACAACTTAAACAGTCATCCTCAATCTCACGGGGATAAGAGGCCAAGTGAAGATCTGGTCTTGCCCTGCTCCTGTCTCCTACAACTTGCCCAGTTCTGACACCAACTCCGTGCCAGTTTGTTCACACTGACATTAAGGGTAGCGCTGTGTACTACAGAGAAAAGTTAGAAAACCAAATGGCACACACGGAAAGCCCTATCTTTTCGGGCAAAGATTATTCAGGACCAGATGACTAATGCTTTAGAAATCCCATTAGCTTGTTATGTTTTTCAGTGGAACTGTGCATTAAACAAGATAATTAGCTATAGATACCACTAATTTTTGGACACCAGGGTTAGTTTAAAACAAAAACGAAGATTTAAAATTCAGAACTGAGTAGGACAGTATCATAAAGATATTTTTAATGAGATAATATAGTATGTACAAAAGAACCTCTTTAAGTTGACGGCCCAAGAGACCGTAACAAACTGGTCAACATATGGACGTGGTCAACATAAGGAGCTGGGCCTACTGTGCTGACACGTACATGTGTGCACGTCTGGTCCATGAAAATTAGGCCCCCTGAAGGAGGTGGCAGTGTAGGGAGGTGGTCAGCTATGAAGGTTCTACTGTACCCAAAAATAACAGAATAAAAATTAAACTCTGCCCAAATATTTGAATAAGAAGTGTTAATAGGCTTAGAAAATAATTTTTGTATTTATATAAAAACAGGTCATCAGAAGAAATGTCATTTACTTATGTAAGAAGGAAAACCCAGCTTTTCTAAATGCACAATATCAGAGAATGCCACCTATAGAATCACATCGGGAACATCAGCATGACAATACACATGGCTTTTTATGCTAAAAAAGAACGTATTGGGAAAATGACTTGTATGGTTTTGGTTTGTTTTAAATCAATATGACCACTTTAGCCTCCAAAAAGACAACTGACTGATCCCGTTTCATTCTCAAAGTCAAAGAGCACTATCCAAATAAATTTGTGCAGCTCCCAATACGTAAAAAGCAGTCATTCAAGTCATGTGTCAACAAATTGTAACCCAAGAATACAAACACACCAAAGCTAACTACAAAGTAATCATTCTAAGAGTTCATTTAGCTATTTGGGGGCAGCATTCTCACTAGAGCAGAACACAATCCCTGAGATTTTGACTATAAAAGGCCTTTCAAATCAAAGCCACACTGACTTGATCTCATTTGAAGAAAAGATGCATACAAGGCAGGAGGTGGAGGTACCTGCAGAGAGGTGTCCAGCCTTTTGGCTCCTCCATGCCAATAACAGAAGAAGAGGAGTTGTCTTGGGCCACCCAGTAAATACACAAGCACTAACAAAAACTAATGAGGGAAGAAAAGAAAGGCCTATGCACAAATTTGGTGATCTCTGCCATCCGAGATAAACAAAGAAGTCCTCACATAATCCACATATAGCCCACAGGCCATGGACACCCCTGCCAGGCAGAGTTCTGGTTCCTTAGGTCCACCAAGTCCGGATGGGGCAACACAGAAGGTGTGTGTTCTTAATACGTCTTGTCAGTGGGTACCATGTGCGGCAGACAGACAATGGAATATGTAAGTGAGCTTTTAAGCTCTAGCTGTTCATTAAACGAGAAACTCTCCCCAAGAATATAACCACAAGGGAACACTTACACACTTTTGGTGGGACTGCAAACTAATACAATCTTTTTGGAAAGAAGTATGGAGAATCCTTAAAGAACTAAAAGTAGACCTTCCATTTGATCTTGCAATCCCATTACTAGGCATCTACCCAAAAGAAAAAAAATCATTTTACCGTAGCCTATTTGTGTTAGAATGTTTATCATAGTTCAATTCACAATCCCCCAAATGTGGTAACAATCCAAATGCCCGTCAACTCACAAAATTGTGGTACAGGTATACCATGGAATACTATTCAGCCATAAAAAGATGGAGGAAGGATTTAGAGAACATCCTTCTAAGTAAAGTATCACAAAAATGGAAAAGCAAGTATCCCATGTACTCGATACTAATATGGAACTAGTACACGAACAAATACACATCCACGCCAGAGAAAAACACAGCCACGTTCAAGCGTGGGGGGAGGAGGGAAGGTAAAAGGGGAGCAGAGAGAGGGTCTGCTGTGCCATCACCTAATGGCTACAATGTAGGGGTATATGGCACACCTCCTGAGTGAAGGGCTGCTACAACTTGGACTTTACCTAACAAATAGAAACCGTGTAACCTAGTTCTTTATACCCTTGTATCAATTTGAAATTTAAAACATCAAAATGAGCACCTACAAGGGTTGAAATCATGATATGTGTAAATTATATCTCAATATAACTGTAAAACATTTTTAAAGGAGTATGGGCACAATGGCTGCTTCTTTTCCTGGTTGAAAGAATTTAGTTTTTATAGTTTCGGTCAAACGGATTATATATTGTTATCACACTTTGTCCCCAAAGCACTTTAAAGAACAATCTATATTTATTATCTGTCAAACAATGAGCCCAGAAATGATCAAATAACAAGCAAGTGGGCAAAAAGAGGAAAAGGAGAATAGACCCAAATAATTCAAAAGTCAAGGGCTAGATGGGTGCCATAACTCACACCTGTAATCTTGGCACTCTGGGAGTCCAAGGTAAGTGGATTGCTTGAGCTCAGGGGTTCAAGACCAGCCTGAGCAAGAGTGAAACCCCATCTCTATTTTTAAAAAAATAGAAAAATTAACTAAGCATCCTGGCAGGTGCCTGTAGTCCCAGCTACTTGGGAGGCTGAGGCAAAAAAATCACCTGAACCCAGGAGTTTGAGGTTGCAGCAAGCTATGACACCACAGTACTCTACTCAGGGCAACAGAGTAAGACTCTGTCTCAAAACAAACAAACAAAAAGTCATAGGCTTAAGTGAGGTACATTTATAACTTTGTAACCACTGCCTCTTAGTTTTTTTTTTGAGACAGAGCCTCAAGCTGTCCTCCTGGGTAG
>NW_003852407.1:3914345-3919665 GCF_000181295.1 Otolemur garnettii | reverse complement strand
CCTTTCAACAGAACCACAAGATGTTACTGCATATAGATTCAAAGTATAAATGGGTTATTATTATCAGTGTTACAATATATTCAATCAGTTTATTACTATCAATATAATATATTCACAAAAGGAAAGGAGGGACTAGAAAACTAGACAGTGAGTGTGGAATAAAATTTCTCTAAATAACCACAATAAAAGGAAATAACCACAAACTCTTGCCAAGAGTCGCACCAACTGTTACGTTAAGTTGGTAGCCTGGATATCTCGTGCATTTGCTGCTTAGTACCAGGCATAGAAATTAAATGACAGTGATTCTTCAGAAGGAATATTTAAAAACCAATGAAAACTGAAACTCCTGTCTTTCTTTTAAACTAGAGAATCACAACACATCGTTTGTGTGCTTGCTACAGTATAAGTGTTAGGTTAGTTAAGAAAATATAAAGAACAAAATAACCATAGAGCAGATGATTGCCCATTGTGCTCTCAGACTTGGCCATTTAAGGATAGTAAGAATTCGGAGGCAATGGATAATCAGCTCAACTATGAAAAGTATTCCCCAAACATAGTTCACTTACTATGTAAAAATGAATTTTCCTGCAGCTTTTTATTTACTGATTTTAGATTAATTTCTTAACTTTTCTTTCACTTTCTAACATTTTAGAGAAAAGACACTAGAATACCTTTCTATGCAGTCCTATTGCAATTTTTTTAAAGTGATTTGGGAGGTTTAGACTGAAGGATATTACATCAAACTTAATGGAATCACCTTAACTAGATATAAATTGCTCTCCCTGCCCAGATTCCCAACACAAGGACTGCCAAGATGCATGTTTAGCTGCAGAGACCATATATCAAATTCTTAAGACTTCTACTGTCTCGAATAATAGGGACTTAAACTTCCTACTAACATACAGAATGTGTTACCTGAAAATAAACGCACACAGGAAAATAAAAATATCAACATGAAATATAAGAACAAACTTACAGGAAAACATTTTAAGTCTATATAAATCACCTGTATGAAAATGAACACACAGTTGAGCCCTGAAAAACACGGGTTTGAACTGCACAAGTTGGCTTATTTGCAGATTTGCTTCTGCACCCCCTGAAACAGTAAGACCAACCCCTCCTCTTTTTCCTTTCTCAGCCTACTCAATGTGAAGATGACAATGAAGACCTTGATGATGATCCACTTCCACGTAATCAACTGTAAATATATTTTCTCTCTCTTTTTTTTAGAGTCTCACTTTTTTACCCTGGGTAGAATGCCGTGGTGTCACAGCTCACAGCAACCTCAAACTCTTGGGCTCAAGTTCTTGCCTCAGCCTCCCAAGTAGCTGAAACCATAGGCACCTACCACACCACCTGGCTTTTTTTTTTTTAAGAAAAAGGGGTCTTGCTCTGGCTCAGGCTGGTCTCGAACTCCTAAGCTCCAGACCTACCTGCCTCGGCCTCCCAGAGTGCTAGGATTACAGGCATGAGCCATTGTGCCCGGCCCTTAAGGTTTTCTTAATAACATTTTCGTTTCTCTATCTTACTTTATTGTAAGACTACAGTATTATAATACATTTAATATATACAAAATATGTTAATGAACTGCTTATGTTCTTGGTAAGGCTTCTGGTCAACACTTGGCTGCTACTAGCAGGTTATGTTTTGGGAGACTCGAAAGTTGTATGTGGATTTTTTTTTTTTTTTTTTAACACAGGGTCCCTTTATGTTGTCTGGTCTACAGTGCAGTGGCATCATCACAGCTCACTGCAACTTCTCTTGAGATAGTGATCCTCTTGCCTCAGCCTCCCTAGTAGCTGAGACTACAGGAATGGGATACCATGCCTGGTTAATTTTTGGAGACAGGGTCTTGTTCTTGCTAAGGCAGCTCTAGAACTCCTGGCCTCCAGTGATCCTCCTGCTTCAGTCTCCCAAAATGTGAGAATTATAGCTGTTAGCCACTGCACCGTACATGGATTTTTGACTTGGGGAAGAGCTGGCACCCCTGATCACGTTGCTCAGGGATCACCTATATTTGGATAGTAACAAAACTTCTGAATCCCCAGGAAAGCTTTTACTTATTTGTTTAAAGTTAAAAGAATGATGCAATTGTTAGTCACTAAGAGAAATGACAAGGAAGCTATGAGACTATTCATCACCACTATAAATTACCTTTGTGTTATTTTTTCTCTTCCTAGTACTAAGCAACATGGAAAACTTGTCCTTTGAGTTACTTTGAAAATCTGCCTTAAATGCTTACTTTGTGAAATCTGGTTAAAAATAATTTCAGAATACCCTATATCTACTATTAGAGAAGAAAAAAAAATTAAACCTCTAATAAAAATTAAAGCCAAACTTAGATATTTTAGATATAACACTAAAAAATTATTATAAGGATTAGTAAGTAGCTATGGAAAATAAGAGACAGTGTATGTTTAGAGAGCAGATATCAGACTAAACAGTACATAAAGAATAAGAAAAATGGTTTTGAGTTTCCTCTGTTTCCACTTCAATTTTAAATTTTAGCCAGTAAAAATGTGAGTGGGTAGAGAACAGAAATTATTTCAGAATTCAGTCACAAAGTATATAATCATCAAATAATATCAAATTTGTAGTGAGCTCTAACATGGGTCAAAATGATTGCAAGGGCAAAGTTACCTGATGTAGTCATACTATAAAAGGATTCTTAGATGGCAGTATAAGGTCCAACTATGGCTCTTGGAGCTAAAAAGTTTAAATTTCAAAACTGGCTTTATCACCTTTTAGCAGGTTATTTAATCACTCTGTGCATCAGTTTCCTTATCCATAAAATAGATAACATAAGAATAACATAATATCTTAGAGTTGCTTTGAGGATTAAAATAAAAACAGTAATAATTATAAAATCATCGCCCAGATACAATGTCATGTAGTTTTTCCTCCATGTTTTCTTCTAGTACTTTTATATTTTTAGATCTTGTGTTTATGTCTTTAATCCATTTAGAGTTGATTTATCTATGTGGTGTGAGATACAATCCTGATTTTATTCTTTTGTGTATGGATATCCAGTTTTCCCAACACCATATAAAGAAAGACTGTCCTTTCCCATTGTATATTACTGGTGCCTGTGCCAAAGATACATGACCACAGATCCATGTATTCTCTTCTGGGCTCTCTATTCTGTTCCAATGGCTGATGTGTCTACTTTTACACAGGTAGCATGCTTTTTTAATCACTATCACTTTGTAGTAGTACACAGTGGCTTGAAAACTGGTAGGGTGATGCCTCCAGCTTTGCTTTTTTGATCATTATTGCCTTAGGTCTTTAGAAATTCTTGTGGTTTCGTATAAATTTTTGGATTGTTTTTCATACAACAAATGACACTAGAATATTGATAAGGACTGCAATGAAAAACAGTTGAACTTACGGAAGCAAAGAGGAGAATGGTGGTTATCAGAGAGTGAGGGGTTGTGGGTAGATAACTTGCAATAGAAGGTGATGATAGTCAATCAAGGGGTTTGAAGCCACAGTTAGACTGGAGGAATAAGCTTGATGTTTAAGATCAGTTGCACAGCATGGTAAATATAGCTCATAATTGAATAATGTACATTTCCATACTGCTTAGAGAAAATCGCTAATGTTCATATCACAAAAAATAATATTTGAAGTAATGGATATGTTAATTAGCTTACATAGCACCACTTTGTACCCTAAACTATAACTTCTCAATAAACAAAAATAAAATTTATTTATTGTTTTTTTCAAAAATAAAATTTTTTTAAATTAAAACATAATGAATAACTATTACAGAGTAGGAGCTCAATAAATATTAGCTATTATCACCACTACTGGACAAAGAAAATACTTTGTATGTATGCTCTCTCTGATATGTAGTGTTTAAAGAAATCTATCTAGCACATCTAAAGTTCATTTCAAAATTAATTTTTAATCAACTGCCTCTTATAGACAGGTAGTTTATAGAATTGTTGCACTAAACAAGTGACCTCTTGGAACACATCTGATTCCAGTTTAAGATCGATATAAGAATGCACATGGAAAAATGCCAAAGTAACTCTACGATTTTTCTTGTAGCTCAAATCTGCAAGAGATTTTAAAAAAGAATAAAACTGAAAATTTAAAATCTCAAAACCTGGAATTCTTTTAAAATAGAAGAAGCTATATACTGAGAATAATTCACTAAGCACATGTGTGGTGAGATATATTTTAATTTATAATTCTGTGACATTCAATAGGATGAAACTCTGATCAGAGTAGGGACTCGAGAGAGACTTGGATTCTACTTTCATCTTACATGATCTATGCCAAACTGTTTAACTTCTCTGTATTCTCTTCTGCTTTCTCATCTTTTATAACATAGAAATAGATCATTTTGTTGCCAATATGATTTAGATAGGATTAGAATAAATGCCATTTCCATTCTGTAGCCAAATTGAAAAGGGTTTACCTTCCTCATCACGAGCAAGATGATTTAGTTACTTAGTGCCAGTAGGTGAAACATTAACTTCTGATTTACATCACTGTCTATTTAAATTCTGAAAGTCAAATAAATGTAAGGGCTGGCATCATGACGTGCCAAGGCACGGAGAGTGGGTGGAATCACTTTTCTCCATATACGGGAAACCCTGTATGTTTAAGTCTGTTAGACATTTAGTACCCAAGAATATTTCTATAATAAGCAGTTGTGCAAGTGTGCAAGTCTGAATATGTACATGAAATTCCCTGCAAATGGCAGCCCTGAGGGAAGAGCATCCAACTTGGGGAATTTTGTATCCATTCCAAATCCTCCATACACGTAACTTAAATTGCAGGAGAAATTTTAATTTGTGATTTACAGCGTTCATATTCACTAACTCTGGTCACACCTATGTACCCACAGGTACATCAACCAAGACTTGAGTGTCTCCTTTACCAGGGAGATCTATACCTCGGAGAATTTGGTGGAAAAAAAGAGTTAACATTTTTCGGGATCAGATACAAATTTCTTATTGCTCTTTCCTAAGAGTCCATCATTTCTTTGTTTTCATTTGCCAAAATTCTCATGACATCTTTCTCACAGATTAAAATTTTATTTAGTTAATAAGTAAAGTTATATTTTTAGCTATTATTTAATCTTAATTTCCTTCATTTTTGAATGATAAATTGTACAAAACAATTTGGTGATTTTTTTTTTTTAACTCTGAACTCTTTATTGGTATAAGGACATGCTGCTCTACTGCCTCAGTGTCTCAGAACTTTGGTGTCATTGGTCTCAGACACCACTTTGCCGTCCACTATCCTGCGGGTGGTGGTCTTCTGGATGGTTTGCATGGAGTTGCTGCTGTCCAGGGCATCACCAAGG
>NW_003852407.1:3900337-3913582 GCF_000181295.1 Otolemur garnettii | reverse complement strand
CGCCCAGTCTCTGACCTGGGGCCCCTTCTTCTCCAGGTGTTCACGGATTTTGCTCTCCAGCCTCCGATTGTCGGTCTCCAGGTTCCTCACTCTGTCCAGGTAGGAGGCCAGGCGGTCGTTCAGTTCTTGCATGGTCTCCTTCTCGGTCTGGATGCCCCCTATTCCCGCCAGCCCCCCGGCCATTCCTGTGGCCAGGCCCCCAGACCCCCAGCCGCCCCGGAAGCTGGTGGAGCGGGACATGGAGATCCGGGAGCCGGAGCCCCCGGCGCCTGCATAGACGCTGGCGGCGCTGCTGGCGGGCCGGACACTGTAACTGGGTCCCTGGACTGAGCCCAGGGACCAGTAATTGCTGGAGAAGGTGGTGGAACGAGTAGTAAAGGACATGATGTCGGAGGAGGAGAGGACAAAACTCAGGCAATTTGGTGATATTTTAGTGCAGATCACCATGGCAGGCTAATATAACATTTATTTGGGATGTGGTTTTAAATGTGACTGTTGGTCTTCAATAAATCTTACCAATATTCTTACAAGTAAGAGACTAAAAGTATTTTTCTAAACATTTCTAATTAGGTATAAATTTGTTTGCTTTTCTACTTGGTAATTTAAAAAAAGGAATCAAATAGAATTTCTAATACATATAATGATACACTTTCTTATGTCTTAACTATATTTCTAAAATTTTGTTCTGTGAGTACTATTATAGCAATTTGCCTCCATAAATTATTTATGCCAAAGAGAACTCTTGTGGGGTAGGTGGTAGCAGTACTAAAGCCTGTCAGTATTACTCTGTTTTCAAATTGTTTTCCAGTGCTATGTTTAAATTTCAAGAAGACTTTACGTAAAATAATTTTACTAATCCCTCTGTGTTCGTCTGCTTAGCTAGACCCATCAGAGTAAATGTTAGTGATTTTTTTTTTCAGGCTTTTGATTTCTTTAATTAATGCTCATATTCATCTTGTAACACTTTATTCATATTTGTGTAACAAGATGTAATAGCTAGTTCAGTTTACTGTCTTCTCAAAGTCTTGTGTCACTTAAAAATTCAGGGTTTTTTTTTTCCCTTTTATTTTTAGTTGGCACATGGTAACTGTACTGCCTCTGGCCAAGATCATCTCAAAAGAAGTAGTCGTTTGTAGACTAGACAGGTCTGCAAAAAGTTAATTTCTATCGTTTACCCATGTATTATATAAGTGCTAGGGATCGGTGGTTAAAAAGCATACACAGACACACACACTTTCTGTCCTTGTAGAACTCACAGTCTACTGAGAGAGAGAGAGAAAGAGAGAAGGAGAAGGATGAAGAGGAGGAGGAAGGAGGAAGAAGGAAGAGGGAATGTGTATGAGAGAAAATATTAAATATAACAATGGAATGGGAGGCTGGGGCATAAGGGAAATCTAAGGAAGTGACAAATGTAAGGAATATAGAGTACAGAAATCAAAAGCATGAAAAAATTACTAAAAGACAGGAAAGAGCATGTGAAAAGTCCTGAGATGAAAAGGAGGTGAGTAAATCCTGAAAGAGACAACCAGTGTCTAGGGAGACCATCCTAAGGGCAAAGAGAAGTCACTAAAAGGTTTGAGCAAGAGGCATAATCTGATTCAGGATATATGAAGAGGCTTGCCAGACCAGGAGTTAGGGGCAGGGGTGGGAGTGAGAGAACTGGAGGAGGAGAACCCGGGAGGAGAATCCGGGAGGAGGAGAACCCAGGAGAAGTCTAGGTCTGAGATAAGGACTGTTTGAGCTACAGTGGCTGGCAGTAGGGAAAGAGGACAGATTCAATTTATATTGTGGATGTAGAATTGAAATGGCTATTGTGAGGATAACTGTAGAGGGTGGGGGGGAAAGTGTTGATGATTCTGATGTCATGGCAATAAACAACTTAACGGATGGAGGCACCATTCATTTACAGAGATGGGGGAGCCAAAAGGTTTACGGAGAGAGCTTAGGAGTTCACCTGGGAGACGGGGTACGAGTGAGGTGTGAGTGGTGATGTTAACAGTAAGTGCAGTACCGGAATGTGGAGTGTCAGCTGAAGTTATCAACTAGAAAAGTACTGGCACGTGGATGGCATGTGAAGTCACAGAAATCGATGAAAATGCCCAAGGTAAGAGTTTAAGTGAAGAGAGTGGAGGGCCTTAGGAACACATTTTAAGGAATTCTAATATTTAAAACAAAACAAAACAAAACATTGTAAAACGAAATGGCAAGAGAGTGGGAAGAAAGTCGAAAGTATGCTGTCCCAGAAGCCAAGAGAAGAACTGGGGCCAAGCTGTCCACATCAGCTGGGAGATCACGTAGAGAGGAGAGGGTCTACGTTTGCTCAAGCTCTGCCCTCTTCTCTCTCCCAGAATGCACATCAACAATTCACTCCTCCAGTTTTTAAACAGAAACCCCCCCAACCAGAAATCATAAGTGAGAGAAGCGAGTTTTAAAAGAATTTAACCGTCTATTGTTTTTTCTTACCAACTTTGCTGATCTGAATTTACTTGTCCTGTTTTGACTTATACTGCAGTTGAGTACTAAAGCCATAAATCTCGGGCTGAACACCACATTATAGAAAATGGAAGAAGCTTGATGACAGGATCAAGTAGTGAATATGTAATTTAAAAGGAAACCATAATGGTTTAAGTGGGATAATACATTTCATTTCATGCCACAGAAGTGGGACAGAAATCAATAAAGCACACAGCCACAACAGAATTATTAAGACAGTATCATATGCATGAAAAATTATTACTGTGGCTTCAAATATTTATTCATTACAGATTTACTGAGTACTATACTGCAACTAGACCATCCCAGCAATTTTAAAAAATTCTTTTGAGGAAACTCATTAGAACTTTGTCTTAGATTTAGACTAAAGATGCAATCCTTTGAAAGCCCTAAAATGGTACCAGATGTGATTTTTGTTTTTTAGCCACAGTATAACAGGCACGACAAATGGGAAAAAAACACTCCTGGATTTCGAAGTGTTGCAGTTTCAATACAGAGATGATTTTATGTTGTACTTAGAATTATAAACCCCTTTGATTAAAATGAAAAGCCAAAAAAAAAAAAAAAGTGAATTTCCAAAACTTCTAAAATAAACCATGGGAGAAATTCTTGATGATCAGACTGGGGAATCCCTATTTGGTAAAACGCTGCAGTTCTTTGTCTATTAATGACATTACATTATGCTGGGGAGGGGGGAGAAGAGAAAAGCCAGAGCCATACATGTAACTTAGGGCAATGAGGAGGAAGGCAGAGAAAAAGGAGAGGCAATAGTTACCATTTAAATTTGTATGATTTTTTAAAATCCTAAAAGAAATTAAAATTATTTAAAAAAGAAACATCATGGATCTTTTACCAGGGTTCCACTGTTTTTATGTATTATCTACTTTTTGCACATAAACATATAACTTTTATATGGCTATTTTAATAGTGGTATATAATTTGTGGGGGTTTTGTGACTTTTAATTAACATTATATCAAATGTTTTCCATGTTTCTGGGTTTCTTTTTCTTTGTTTTGTTTTTTGGTAGTATTTTGACAATTGCATGACATTCCATTGGGTTGAGAGAATATAGTTTATTTGACCATTCTTTTATTTTGTTCCTAAATTCAGTTCTTTCCCCCAGGTTAAGTTCTTTCCTGAGGATAAATTCTAAGATATTAACACTTTAGTGACTTTTGGTAGATATTTCCAGCATATTTCTTTATAGAAACCACTATCTTTCATATTATTTCCAATATTATTTTTAAATTCACAAAAATTGCGTATATACAGAGTACGACATGATGTTTTGTTATGTGTGATCTTGTGGAAATGACTAAATCAACCAAATTAACATAATCACTATCTCTCATGCTCATCTTTTTGTGGTGAAAATAGTTAAAATCTACTCTCAGCAATTTTCATGTAGACAATATACTGTTAACAACTGTAACCATTTTATACAATTGATCTCTTGAATCACCATGCTTTACACATATACTACGTAACTTACAATTGGATAATAATCCAGGATTGGGTATTATGCCATGACTTTAGTATATTAAGACAAATCTTAAAATGCCTGGGCAGTTTAAAAAGTCTTTACTCTTGAAAAATTAACCTTTACCAAACTGATTACACAAAGCTGGTACTGGTATCAGGAATATCTCTAGCACACGTATAATACAAAACATAAACCACACAAAGGATACATACTAAATCTTTGCAGTATTGATTGATAAGAATTACATGCACAAAAGTATTTTAATAACAATAGAGTTCCTGCTTATATTTCATACTATACCATTTCAATGTTTAATTATACTCTCTTGATACGGTTCTTCGATTCACATTTTTCAAAATTCCCCTCCACTGATGCCTTCATTTTTCATCACTACTGCCAAGTCAGGAGGTCTCTGTGTTGGCCTATTACCTAAATTTGGGTTCTTTCCTCCCAAATTCTTTTAAATGCATGACAATCATCAGACGAAGCATGTGACTATTTCACATTCATGTTCAAAAATGCTAAGTAAAATTCAACTGCCTAAAGCAATCCATACACAAACAAAAAATGCTAAAAACAAACATTGGAAATGGCTTGATCTAGCATTCAAGGTCCTAGACAATAAAACTAATTGCAATACTGATTAATCCCACAGATAAATCTGCTTTTGCCCAAAGACCCCATGCATTGCCCTGGAACACATCATGAGCTCCCCTACATGTGCCCTTCTCCACTATGTTTTCCATAGATGCCGTGCTAATCGAATATTTCTTGCTCAAATCCTACTTGTTTGAGGACACTTCAGATCTCTTTGTCAGAAGAGATTTCTCTTTCTATATTACTTATTTCTACATTACTAATTTTATATTTAACTAACAGTGTAAGGCAGTGACTTGTCCCAGTGATTTTGACTTACCTTGCTGAGTTCACCATGAACCCCTCTTGCTGCCTAGCACAACACTAATCATATAACAATCACTGTGTCTTGGTGTGTGCCACACCTTTTGGGGGCAAGACATGATTGTAAGAGGGTCTTTACCTAACAAATGCAATCAGTGTAACCTGCTTTCTTGTACCCTCAATGAATCCCCAACAATAAAAGAAAAAAAAATCACTGTGTACACATTTTATTACCTAGGAGAAGGAACTCTCAATGGTGTGGCAGAGACCGTTAGTTGTCCCCATACTTGTCTCTTCTTACCTAATAAGAGAACTTTTAGCAGACAACAGGGCCACTCAGCTAAAAACTCTTATTTCTAGCTTCCCAAGAAGGTTGAATAGTCCTATGACTAACTTTTGGCCAGAGGGATGTGTGATTCCCTTAAAATGGAAATTTACATCTGACTCCAGTCTCTTCCACTCTCCTGCTGTCCAGAATGCAGAACTTGTGAGACACTCCAGCTTTTTTGAATGAGAGCAAGACACTGGAGGTGGAGCATAGAGAGGACTCTGGATCTTAAAAATTCTACAGGGCAGAGCTGCCACACTGGTTCATGTGTTTACCTGAAAAACTTCTTTAAGCCACTATTATTTAGAGTGGGATGAGGGAGGCTTGTACAACAGCTATATCTAATATTTTAGATTGTGTGATCTCCAAAATAGAGGCAAAAATTTCTATTTCTGTCTCTTGGAGAAAGGGTCCATAATTTACCTTCAAAAGGTTAGGAACCAAAGTATTAACTAGCCAAGGGCTTTGGTGTTAACATGCTTAATTTTACAAGAACAGAACATAATGTTTTTAACTGGCTGTGTGCTAGGAAATAATTTTTAAACATTGATGATGCTCTCTCTCGGCTTTCTAGCATTAGGCAGGTACAATCTGAAGCCCTCAGTTATAGTAACATAATAAATTGTGCTACTACAAAAGAATTATCTTGAAACTAAACTTTCTCTTTTTCTCTCCACCTTAGGTTCTAATTAAATTATATTACAAGCTATATTTTTGATATCAGCAAAATATGTAAGTGAAACATATAGTCAATTAAAAATAAATTAGGTATTTTCTTACTTCACAATTTTCTCATCAAACTTATTCACATTTCACCCTGAAACCTAAGTAGAACTTAAAATTGGACATAAAAATCCAAGCAGTCAGAGCATAAGTCTTCATATAGTTACCAGCAGAAAATTAAAAAATTCTCAAGGGCTTATTCAAAATTGTAAATTTGATTTCTATAGAAGCTGCAGGTAAGGCTGATAACTGAGAGGTGACCACAATACTTCCGGGGGAGTGAAACAGAGGAAGTACCAGGTTTGCAAAGTTTATAGTTTCGTGCAGTCTAAAAATAGGAGAAAAGTTAATATGTTATATTTAAGTAAGAACAAATTGTAAAGCCCTGCAATTATGTTCCCATAATTACACGTACAAGTCTAGGAAGATCTGTGTTTGTGAGCAAAAGATCTTGGAATTCCATATAATCCAAGGTATGCCTGTTTTCAAAAATCAGTGCACTATTATGATACATTAAGAGTATACCTATAAAGTAATTTATAATGTATTAATTACAAACTGTAACTGAACTATTACTACTCAATCTTGGATTCCAAATTTTATGCTGGGGACTGTCAAATATAGATCATCCAGGAAGCAAATAATAATAATGTAAAAATCATCTGTTGTCAAGAGTGGTTGAAGTAACCGAAGTATTTAAGCTAAAGAGAAAAAAAAATTAAGGAGCATCGATGACAGGTGTTTTTAAAAATCTGAAGGGCTCTCACAAGCAGCACGGTTTACACATTTGTGTATTTCTCTCTAGCACAGAGCTATAATCAATATATAAAAATTATTGGTAGGCAGATTTAACATATGAAGATCTTTCAAACACCAAGAACTTTATCACCTCCTGAGATTAAGAAGCACTCAGAAGCTATCTCTTGGGGAATGCTTTACAAATAATTCTTACACTGGGAAGAAGTTTGCAGCAGAATAAATGAAATTTCTGTCCATAGCAGCAATTCATGTTAGCCTAAGGTAAGTCCTTTTTTTTTTTTTTTTTTTTTGGTAAGTCCTTTTTTAAGGAATAAGCTTATATTTGTCTCTAGGAAGTAACTTACATTTTAAACATTTTGCATAACCAAATGTTATGTGATTTCCTGAAGTGAGTCTATGATTACTCCATTCAAATATTTGGCTTGGTTTGTTTTCCTATGCAATGCAGTTTTATTGAAAGAATCTCTCTCAACTAGAGACTATATTTGATCAAGGGTCGCTGTGTACACAGAATGTTAGTCACTTGCAAATTAACACGACATGAGATACTTCTTTCTATACAAATGACACCCCATTCTGAGGTGTGTCCTAAACAGAACAGTGTCCTGTGCACGGTCCCAGACCCCACATGTTGGGCCTAGAAGTGAAAGCCAGTGGAAGACTGTGTCCTTAAGTGCCACACTGTAGTAATATTGTGTTTCTTTTCTGTTATTCAGAAAAAACAGGCAGGGCCTAGCAGAGATGGAGGCCCACAGACAACAGCCCTAAAATGAAGGGAACAAAGATAGAAAGACTATTGGAAAATAGTCTGGTGTCAAAATGCACTAAAAATGCTATAGAGTTTCCTCACCCTGCAAGGTGTCCTCAACTACCTATGTAGGCTGCCCAGGGCCTGACGTTTCATTAGAGGAGGATGTTCAGTCCTCAGGAGGGTCTGTATTAAGAAAATACCCTTTGGACACTTAGTACCTCAAAAACGTGCCAGGCATGAGAGGCTGTAAGATAAGGTATGATATTTACCCCCAGGAAGCTTATAGTCTCCACAAAACCACAGTACAGAAACTATTCACACAAAAGAAAATGTACAGACAGATAAGATACATGAAAAGAATAAAGAGGAGCAAAATAGTGTGATTGCTATTTTTATATGAAAACTTGACTAGGCTACATGATGCCCAGTTGTTTAGTCCAACACTAGTCTAGTTGTTGCTGTGAAAGTATTTACAGATGTGATTAACATTCACGCTTAGGTGACTTTAAGGAGACCAGATTACCCTCTACAATGTAAGTGGGACTCAGCCAATCATTTGAAGGTCATACAAAGACTGGGGTTTCCTAAGGAATAAGGAATTCTGTCTTAAAACTGTGACATAAAAATCCTGCCTGAGTTTCTATCCTGGTGGCCTGCCATGTGGATTTAGGATTGCAACATCAACACTGACTTCCAGCCTGTTGATCTGGCCTCCAGATCTGGCCCCTGCAATCACTGAAGAGGTTCTCTAAACATCTCTGTCTCTCTGTCTCTCTCTCTCTCTCTCTATATATATATACACACACACACACACACACACATACATATATGTATATATACACCCACATATACACACAAACTCTCCTCTTGGTTTTGTGGGGAGCCTTGACTGACAGACTAGTAAATAAGGGTAAGGTCAATTTTGCCACCCACTTAAGAGGTTCAATGATCAGTAGCAGTTCTCCCCATTCCTGGCAACCAGATAAGCTTTGTCTCATTCACTTACCTGACATTCACTCACTTTACATAAGTCAGTGGAAAGATAAATCCTTCTATGCCATATACTTAAGAGTAAATTCTATTATTTTCACTTGCTTATCCATACCTGATTTTTGATTTCTCAAAAGTACCTGTATTGGTTCAATAAGAACCTTTTCAGCTTCATCATAAGAGTCTGTAAAATCTTCCTCCTACCAAGAAAATCTCGGTCAACTTATATGCCATACCACCTTCCTTTCCTAATAATCAAAATGTTTTCACTTAGATGTGAGATATGGTCTTTTGTGCGTGTCTTCATCTGAAAAGGTCCATTTTAATTCTAACTGTTTTCTATTTTCTCCTTAAGGTTGTCATGGAAGTTTTTTCCTTCTGGATCTAAATCATCTGGCAGTAAAGATACTGCGTTAAATGATCATATCTAGCTAACAATATAGTGCTGGCGTAAGTCATCTCTGACTTATAAGAAATGTGCGTTAGAAATGTCAACTGCAAAGTACAAAGCAGGAATGTCACACTGCCCCTCTATTTCGGTGCATGATACGTGCAGACACACGCAACAGCAGGTGTTGGTTTCTCTGATATTTGAGAATGATAGCTCATCTCTTTCTTACTACTCCCACCATCATTATGTTTAATCCACATTCATCCATGACACATCGAAAATTGCTGATTTTATAACTGCTCTGTATGTAAATATAATGAGTAAGAAAAACAAAACTCAATAGGATAATTTCTGCCTTCCTATAAAATCAAACTTGCTCAACTGAATGTGCCTCTAGGAGAACATGGGTGAAATCCTACAGCTAACTCTCAGGTGTGCTTGGGAGGCACGAAAGAGAACTCAATGTTCATCTGTAATTCATCGTAACTGGACAGTCTATTTCAGATACAAGTCAGAGCATTCCCGCTACTATAAATTAAATCAAAATGTTGCTGAATGGAACAAGGTATAGGAATGTTCTGGCAAGTTTACACAATTGTGTGGTTAAAGTTTTCCTCTCTCCTACGAAACGTAGAAACATAAAGTACTTAAGATGACATGTGAAAGGTCAGCTATTATTTGAAAAATTATGTAGTATGGCTTCAAACATAAGTTTTTACTTTAATCGTTTAATTGATACGTGTCCCATTAAAACATGCAACCATCAGTCATATACAACATGCAGCATGCAGTAAACGAGCAGCAGAGGTTAATAACCTGGAAGCATAGGATCTGAGAATGTGAGAGCAAGTTAAAGACAACAGCTCCTCTCCATTGTCACTGAGGGCCGAGAAGCAATGCTGAAGCGTGGAACAGTGAGAGTGGGGGAAATACAGTTTGTCCAACACATAAACATATCTCCGCAAGTGGCGGCAGGTATAACTGAAAGACAAAGGTAAAAGGAGAGAAACAGAAAGAGAGGCGTTTTCCTTTGAAAAAATAATTTATCCTTCATATCCTCAAAGTTTTCTGTGTATGTATCTTTGCTAGATGGTGCCAAAGAAAAAAAGGAACTGATAAAAGAGAATATAAAAAAGATACAAAAAAGGAAAATGAAAAATCTGAATAAAAAAAAGATCTGAACTTCAGCAAAAAAGATAGAGATGTCAAATAAGCATATAAAGAGATGCTCAACATCATACTGCCTTAGGGAGATGCAGAAATCACAACCACGAGATACCACACGGACCCATAGGAATGGAGAAAATCCACAACCCTGGTGAAACCAAGCGCTGGTGAGGAAGGGAAGCAGCAGGAGCTCTCAGCCATTGCTAGTGGGAATGCAAAATGGCACAGCCGCTCTGGAAGACAGTTTGGCGGTTTCTTACAAAACTAGTCATACTCTTACCACACAATCTAGCAATTACACTCCTTAGAATTTACCCAAAGGAGGGGGGGAATTTACCCAAAGGAGGTGAAAACTCATGTCCATATAAAAACTTGCACACATATGTTTAAAGCAGCTTTATTCATAATTGCCCAAACTTGGAAGCAACCAAGATGACCTTCAGTAGGTGAACGGATAAACTGTGCCATGATACATCCAGACAAGTGACATATTATTAAGCGCTGGAAAGAAATGTGCTATCAAGTGATAAAAAGACATGAAGGGGCCAGGAATGGTGGTTCACACTTATAATCTCAGCACTTTGGGAGGCAGAGGCAGGAGGATCACTTGAAGCCAGATGTTCAAGATTAGGCTGAACTACTTAGTCTGAGCAAGAGTGAGACCTCATCTCTACTAGAAATAGAAAAAATTAGCCAGGCATGGTGGTGCATGCCTCTAGTACCAGCTACTTCGGAGGCTGAGGCAAGAAGATCATTTCATCCCAGAAGTGTGAGGCTGCTGTGAGCTATGACGATGCCACTGCACTGCAGCCCAGGCAACAGATCAAGACCCCGTCTCAAAACAAACAAAAAAAAGCATGGAAGAACCTAAATGTACATTTCTAAGTGAAAAAAGCAAAAAGCCAACCTGCAATAGGCTATATAGTCTGTTATTCCAACCATATGACATTCTAGAAAAGGCAAAACTACAAAGACAGTAAAAAGATTAGTGATGGCCAGGGGTTGTGAGGGAGGGAGGGAAGATCAGACAAAGCATAGAGCATTTTTAGGGCTGTGAAAATACACTGCATGGTACTATAATGGTATATACATACATTTCTCAAAGCCCATAGAATGCATTACACCAACAGTGAACCCTAAATGGAAACGCTGGACTTTGGGTGATGATCATGTGTCAATGTAGGTTCATTATCTGTACCAAGTGTACCACTCTGGTATAGGACATTGATAGTGGAGGTGGTCGGGAGGACAGGGAGTATATACTCTTTGTACTTTCTGCTCAATTTTGCTATGAACTTAAAACTGTTTTTAAAAAGAAGTCTTTAGGGGCCAAGAGTGGGGGCTCAAGCCTATAATTCTAGCACTCTGGGAGACTGAAGCAGGAGGATTCTGAGCTCAGGAATTCCAGACCAGCCTGAGCAAGAGTAAGACCTGAGCTCTATTAAAACAGAAAAAATTAGCCTGGCATTGTGGTAGGTGCCTGTAATCCCAGCTACTTGGCAGGATGAGACAAGAGGATCACCTGAGCACAAGAGTCTGGGGTTGCTATGAGCTAGGTTGATGCCATGGCACTCTAGCCTGGGCAACAGAGTGAGACTCTGTCTCCTAAAGAGAAAAAACAAATAAGGCTTTAAAAGGAAAGAAAAAGATATTCACAGGGAGAAGGGTCATAAAATATGAGGTTATCTTTAGAGAACCACATAAAGTCTGCCTTGGTAAAACAAAGTGATGCAGGATACTTTTTCTCCACAGTATCATAGAATCCAATGATATGGAAGACCCTATGGTAGAGGGAATATTGAATTAGGAGTCAGAAAACTTAGAGATCCAGATCCAGTTCACACATTGGTAGCTTTGTAATAGTGGGTATATGATCTCTCTAAGCCTCCATGCCACAAACAGCAACATGGAAATAAAGACTTTACTCTAAAATTTTGAAGTGTTATCACATAAAAGAAAAATAATAAGAGGTATGATAAGAATCATTATTATTATAGTCTGAGCAATTCTGCTGATGTCACTTTTCAGGCCCTTTATAAATAACAAGTTTGAAAGAAGAAAATGTGTAATCTACATGACCAGGTGAATCAGCAAAATGGTGACCATGTGAAGTGATAGCCAAGCCTACAAGTCTTTGAAAACCATGTTTTAGAGAACTACACCCAAAATATATCAAATTACCAAGGGGGTGACAGGGGATTTTTAAGGTATGTTGAACTTAAAACTAATATATTAGGAGATCTGAAATAGGCAAATTTTCACAAATGAACAACCCACTTGTCCATTCAAACCACTATCCAACCACACGACCAAACAACCAAGTACTATCTACTACCTGCTGTGTGTAGGATCTGTGCAAAGCACTGAAGATAGGATGAGGGACAAAGGACACATGACATCTGCCTGTAAGGAGTGTGTACAACTGAGACGGGAAGACAGATAGGAGACAATAACACAGTCCCACTGAAGGCAAGTCTTAAGAAGCCAATCCAAACGGGGGTAAAGTTTAAAAATGTTGTTAAACAGATATTTCTACCGAGTCTTGGAAAAGACTCTAGAACTCAATTCACCCAGGGAAAACAAAGACTTAAGAGACCATTAACACTGTGTTCTTTAACAATGTGAATCACCGTTACTTTAAAAAAGTGATCACAGTTAATATGGTCATCAGTAATGGAACAAGTAAACATTATGTCTCCTGATAGCATCACAGCTAGAAGAAATACGATCCTGAAAAATTAGATGAGCCAACATTGAGGGGCATTCTCTTATAAAAACATGATCTGTACTCTTAAACTTTTGATGGCCATGAAAGACAAAGACAGACCAAGAAACTATTCCAGACTGAAGATGACAGAAGAGGACAATTAAGTGTAACATGATTCTGGTATCAGATCTCTGACTATAAGGGAAAATGACAAAGTTTAAATGCCTACAGATGAGACAGTCAGTGTTTTTGTCATTAATTTCATGACTTTGATAGACGTCTTCATTTTAAAGAAATACATACTGAAGTACATAATAGTAAAGATACATATCATGTCTATAAACTTATTCTCAAACATTTCAAAAAAAAGAGATACATAAACAATGATAAAAAACTGTAAAATTCGAAAATGTAGGGAATGTGAATGAAAGGTAAATAAAAATTATTTGCACACTTATTGCAATTTTTGGTAAATCTGTAATTCAAGCTAACAAGTTTCTAAATTAAATTAAAACATAAAAAATGATTTTTCGGCTCGGCGCCTATAGCTCA
>NW_003852407.1:3890237-3900105 GCF_000181295.1 Otolemur garnettii | reverse complement strand
AAAAAAAAAAAAAAAAAAAAAAATGATTTTTCAAAAAAACTTAAAGAAAATTGAAGTAGACTTTTTGATAAACTGTAAAATACCCATTTTAAGATTAAGGGATTCAAGTCTAGAGTGCTAAAATGTCATTCTGACCTCTACACTTAAAGCTTGGGACAGCAGAAAAAATAAGAGCGTGGGAAGCAAGCAAATGTGGTCTGGAACTATCCCATAAAAAACAGCCACTGTTACTTAAGAGTTGCACTTTCAGAAAAAACAAAACAAAACAAAACAAAACAAAACTTCCTTGGAGCTTTCTTATATGAAAATGTCCAAGATTATGCAACATATAGTCTGAAATGCTACTTGATATGGTTATACTTCACCAAAATGAAGTATAAGAATGTTCTGTCCTAGAACAACATTTAAGTCTCTGAAAAGATGGCAAAAACCACAGGCAAAACAGTAATGCTTAAAAAAGACCCCGAAGTCAAGTTTTAAATAATCCATTTTATAGTATTTTGAAAATAAAATTATAACACATCTTTATAGTAACTTTTTACTAATTTATTTTCTTAATTAATTATATGCTTAAAGAACTTTCAAAGAACATGAGATTACCAGAGCCAGGTTAAACTTCATCTAGGCTACTCAGAATATTTTGTATATCCTTTTCTAATCCCCATTTTCCTTCCTTCTCTTCTCTCCCCACTCCCTTCTTTCCTTCCCTCCCTTCCTTCCTTTCCTAGAGAAAGCTTATTAGCAGATCCATTAATAGATTCTCTCTATATAAATTTTAGAATACATTTGTTGATATACACAAAATAACTTGCTGAGGGCAGCACCTGTGGCTCAAAGGAGTAGGGCACCGCCTCATATACCAGAGGTGGCAGGTTAAACCCAGCCCTGGCCAAAAACTGCAAAAAAATAAAAAATTAAATAATAAAACAAATAAATGACTTCCTGGGATTTTGATTGGGATTGCATTGAATTTAAGGAAGGAAAAATTGACAAGTTAGGAAAAATTGACATCTTGATAATACTGAGTCTTCCTGTCTGCTATGGTGTTGCCCCAGAATTGTTAAAATCTTAACTTCCAAGGTGATTTTATTAGGAGAGGACCTTTTGGAGGGTAATTGGGTCACAAGGATGAAACCTTCATCAATGGGATTAGTGGCATTTATTGTAAAATAGGCCAAAGGGAACTCATTCATCTCTTCAACCATGTGAAGCCACAGTAAGAAGGCTCCATCTACGATTTGGAAACAAGTCCTTGCTAAACACCATCTCTGCTAATATCTTAATCGTGAACTTCCCAGACTCCAAAACTGTGAGAAATAAATTTCTGTTGCTCATAAGCTAAAAAAAAAAAAAAGCTACCATGAAATTAAATTACAAAAAAACTACCATAAATAAAATTACAAAAATTTGCTATGGGGCATAAATCTTCAATAGGCAATGACAACAGCATGTTTCTGGATAGAAAAACAAAATATTATGAAGAACACCATTATCCTTCACAGATTCAAAATCTCAATAGTAATATTTGATTTTGATAATACGATTCTAACAGTAGTGCCTAAATATTTTTAGGTACCCGCTTTAAAAGCCAATGAAAGATATGGATTCCCTTACAGAAAAATGTACCAAGATAGATACACACAGATTTTATGCAAAATTTCAACATCTTCACAAAGCCACTAAAGCCCATTTGTATAATCCCCAGGCATGAAATGCAAGTATTGAATTCCTGTATAGAAAAAGAAATAGGTAAATTGAGGCAAGAAGATTTTGAAAGAGAAGAGTAATAAGGAAGGATTTAACCTTATGTTATTCAAATATATATATTGGACCATATGTGTAATCATTAAAAAGAATGGTACAGATAAATCAATATTGTAGAAGATCCCAAACAGAATCCCGCATATAATAAAACTCACATTTATATTTTCAAAAGGAGAGGGACTTGTCCTATGCATCTCTGAAAAAAAAACAATTACTTGTATCACATGACATGTGATATACCAAATATGTGACAGTAGTCCCATGAGATTATAATGGAGCTGAAAAATCCCTATTGCCTTGTGACACTGCAGCCATTGTACATTATGACACAATGCATTACTCACACATCTGTGGAGATATTGGTATAAACAAACCCATTGCTCTGCTAGTAACATGTACAATTATGAACACAATGTAATTCTTGGTAATGATAATAAACGACTGTGTTACTGGTTTATGTATTTACTATAATTATAGTATAGTAAATACATTATTTTAGAGTACAATTATTTTAGAGTACAATCCTTCTACTTATTAAAAAAAGAAAGTTAACTGTAAAACAGCCTCAAACAAGTCCTACATGAAGGATTCCAGAAGAAGGCACTGTGGTCATGGGAGGTGACAGTTGAATGCATGTCAGTGCCACTGAAGACCTTCCAGCAGCACAAGATAGGGAAGTGGAAGACAGTGATATTGACATTGACCCTGGGTAGGCCTCCGCTAATGTGTGGGTTTGTGCCTTAGTTTTCAACAAAAAAGGTTTAGAAAGTAAAAAACCAAAACAAAAAAACTTCAAAAGTAGAAAAAGACTTATATAAGGAAAATATTTTTTTGTACTGCTGTACAGCTTAAGTTTTAAGCTAAGTATTCTACAAAAGACTCTAAAGTTTTAAAAAACTTAAAAGTTTATAATGTAAACTTCACAAATTAAATTTTAACTTTAGCAAAATTTTAACTTTATTAAAGTTATAGTAAGCTAAAGTACATTTATTAACGAAAGAAAAAAATTTTATAAATTGAGTGTAGCCTAAGTGCCCAATGTTTATGGTCTGTGTTACAGTACGGTAATGTCCAAGACTTTTTACGTTCACTCAGAGCTCGCTCACTACCTCCCCCAGAGCAACTCGCAGTCCTGCAAGCTCCATTTATGTTAAGTGCCCTAGACAGGTGCATTATATTCTATTTTTACTGTACTTTTTCTACATTTAAATATGTTCACCAGGCGGTGCCTGTGGCTCAAAGGAGTAGGCGGGTTCAAACCCAGCCCTGGCCAAAAACTGCAAAAAAGAAAACAAAATAAACAAATAAATATGTTCATCGTTGTGATACAAATGCCTATAGTCTTCAGTACAGTAACATGCTGTACAGGTTTGCAGCCTAGGAGAACAGGCTATACCATCGTCTAGGTGTACAGGAAGCTACGCCATCCAGTTTTGTGTAAGTACTTTCTGTGCTGTTTGAACCACAGCAAAACCATCTAAGGACACTTTTCTCAGAACGTATCCCCATCATTAAGTGACACATGGACATTTATCTTACACAGAAAATCAAACTAAATTCCAAATGAATTAGAGTTGAATGTAAAAAATAAAATGAATCCACAAAAGAAACAGAAGAATAAAAGAGGGAAGTGGGAGAAGTGACCATTAAGGAAAAGAAGGTTGGTCAACGTAACTATATAAACATTTAATAACTCAAAAACATCATCCATAAAATTAAAAGATAACACATATTTATAACGTAAGAGAGACAGCCAATTTCTCATTGTGTCTACAAAGAGCTCACTGACGGCATAAAGTGAAAGTTGAAAAATACACCTGACAGGCTCAGCACCTGTGGCTCAAGCAGCTAAGGCGCCAGCCACATACACCTGAGCTGGCGGGCTCGAATCCACCCCGGGCCTGCCAAACAACAATGACGGCTGCTCGGCATTGTGGCAGGCACCTGGAGTCCCAGCTACTTGGGAGGCAGAGGCAGGAGAATCACGTGAGCCCAGGAGTTGGAGGTTGCCGTGAGCTGTGATGCCACCTCACTCTACCCAGGGGGACAGCTTGAGGCTCTCTCAAAAAAGAAAATAAAATACACCTGACAAATGAACAAAATGCACAAAGTGGAAACTCATAAAGTATATAAACATTTGGAAAACAATCTGCTCTCACTAGTGATTAACAATATTACAAGAATGAAATACTGATTTTTGGCTATCACATTTTAAAGACAACAGAGATGGTTAGAACACAGGAATATGGACTGTGTATATTTTGTCAAATGTAAATTGTTCAATGTTTTGGGACAGCAATATAGTAACTGATAAATCGTCAAAATGTGAACTATGAAATTAACATATTCTAGTAGTCTCATCATCTTTACTTTTTTCAAAAAGGCAAAACAACAATAAAAACTAACCTCCCATGATCTAGAATTAAGATTTGAGTCTCTATATATTTTATTTAATTTTCCTAAGTTATCAAGTTACTTTCAGTCCAGACGCAAAAGTGAAATATGGGGCAAAGGCAAAGAGATAAAAAACACAAGTAGATTCTAGGAATGATTTTGGCAATGTGCACATGGGAATTCAACTATTCTTCTTTTCCTCGCTCATTCTGCGTAAGTTTTCTGAGTATGTATCCAAAGACTAGTAATCATTTTAAATACTTGGGATTCAATGGTACAAAAAAGATACACACAGGTTCTGATCTTAAAGAATATATATTTAAATAGAGGAAAATTAAGAACAAATGAGTAAAAAAAACCCAAATAAGATAATTTTAATGAAATAAAGAAAATATTATAAAAGGTAGCAGGAGAGGGGCTGAAGGGGCTAACGTTTAATTTGGGTGCTAGGAAAGGCTCTACCAGTGGTGTGACATTTGACCTGAGAAATGAATGCCCAAAACTGCAATCTCAACTTCTTGAGTATTTACTAACATTATGAACTAATGTATATTCCTTACTGCTTAAAAAATAAAAACATTTCCCATACCCACTGAAAGAGATATTAATAAACTTGTAAAGGGCCTTAGATGTAATAAGATGATGATTTACTTGAGTGGATGGAACTAGATAATGAGGATTCCTGAAAATGGGCACTGTGATCTCAGCGCCGCAGGACTGCGAGGGTGCAGGAGGTCATCTCGTCCCATCACCCACCCACAGAAGAATGTCTTTCTAACTACCCCTGTGAGATGTTCCCACTGCTCTTACTATAAATATTTAAGCAAAAAGGAACTCTCTAATTTGACAAATAGCCCATTCCACAGATAAGTAAATACAACAAAAAGGAATTTTTTCCTTATAATAAGCTCAATTCTGTTGTCCTAGCTTCTACCCAATAATGAAACCTAGAATTAGATACACAATGCCACATAGCAGACTTTAAATATATGAAGAAAGTGTGAATCTTTTCATATTTTCTTCTCTGACGTTAAACATCTGCTCTTTCATCGCTCATGGGCTGTGGTTCCCAGATTCTTCATCAATCTTGTTACTCGCCTTTGGATACTCACATTAATTTCTAAGTTTCTCAGCACATATCAAGTGCAGGGAAGAGAAATTTTTTTCACTGATAGTATTTATAATTGCTGGTGCATGGTGATAATTAAAAAAAACAACAGATGAACTTTTAGCTGGTTTCATTAGAAGCTGTGAAATTCTGTACAGACATGGACAATACATACCCCACTGCCTGTCCAGATCCAGGGTAAACCGCTCACATCATTCCACCCTTGGTACAACACTGCACATTCTTAAAATATGGCAAAAAGAACCCAATACATCCTTCTATTTGTGCCATGTGTGGGGTATACTGCAGAGAAGATTATATTCTATTAATAATAATGTAGCTTAACATTATACATATTCAAAAACCAAAGTTAAACTCTAAAGAAAAAATTCCCTCAAACTGAAAATAAAAACAAAAGAATTTAACTGTCTATCAGGTGGTCATATACTACACAAAGAATTATTTTAAATAACTTGAAAATGTAAAAATGACCACCCATACTCAGTGGGATGTATTCTAAAGACAGAGACACACAAAAAAAATCCTAAACTTCACTCACTGACTTGGTCATAATATTAATATTGTGAAAAAATATTTTCACATATAAACAGTAGAATAAAAAGAAAAATGTTACACTAATGTTGTTCAAGAAATAAAATCAAAATTGTTATTAAATAATCTTAAATTTGAATCAGAAGTAAAAGTATGAATGATCTTTTTCTTTTTCCAGAATTTATACTTTCCTAGCTTTGTAAATTGAGGAGACCTAAAAGGAATTACAGCCTTCTTAACAATGAACACCTACCCCATCACCTACCAACCAAACTGTAGTTTCTCAATATCGTGTCCACTGAAAGAAAACAGAGCTTCTTAGAAGAACAGATGTTTCTAGGTCTGAGACAGAAAATGCACAAATGAGCCCGAAATGTTCTGTTGGGCCAAAAGCAAGGAAGCAAGGAGACCATCAGAGATGAACAGGGTCTTGTCAAAAGGATTTAAGAGACAACATAGGGGCCTCCCAATGGCTAAAGAGGAAATAATCAAAAATCAAAAAGAATATGTGATTGAAACGCAATATATATAAACCCAGATGTTCATAATAAAATTAGAAAAACAAAACCCAACCAAAAATAAATTGGTCACTGATATACAGAACAGAGGCATTAATCTCTATATCTGAAAATTAAATATTAAAAGGAAAAAATTAAGCATTAGTATTTCCAACTAACCACAGTTGATCAGGAAAAATTCTTTACTTTTTACAGAATAATTGTATTAACAAATATTCACATAATATTGGAATTAGCAAATTGTTATTTGGTAGCTTGTTATAACTAATTCAAAGATCATTAACGGAGGATATCACTACATGAAGGACAATGGTAAAATCTGGAATGAATGAATTCAGCTACCACCGTCTGAACCCACTCATCAATCTTAGCGGGCATCTCCAGGATGACTAGATATCTCTTGACACAATGTAACAGGACATATATAACACTGGAACGCTTACTATTTTTGCCAAAACAAACAAACAAACAAACAAAACACTCAAATCTAAATGATCTATCCTCTAAAGTTAATTTTCAGATTACAAGGGAAATCAATGATAGAGTACAAATTAAAGGACATGAGAAGACGCAAACTATAATCCAGAATGTGGGATATTCTTTTTTTTTTTTTAAACACTGTCATGGCTTTATTCAAAACACAGTTGCACAAAGTATTAACTTCAAAGTTTTTAAGGAGAGATTCTGAAGAAACTTAACGTACTATACACATACTGCCATACAAAGAGCATTAAAATAGGACCACAAACCTCTACAAAATATAAAACCCACCCTTATTTGCATGAAAATACCATCTGCAAAGCTAAATAAGTCCTAAAAGTTATCAGGAGGCTCTAAGTGTTGTTTTCAAACCAAAATACTCTAATTTTGATTGCACAGTAAGATAATTGATAAGAAAGTCAATATATAGATTTTATTCTAAAAATAAGTATTTTATAACCCGGCATAGTACGGATGCAATGATCTAGAATGTGGGATATTCTTTAAGACAACTGACCTCTTGATCGACAGTCAAATATGTGAGTTAAAGAGTTAAAAAAAAAGTACACAGTTATGCTATAAGAAAAGGAAATTTGAATGGGAAAAAAAGTTAAAAAAAAAAAAAAGCAAAGCAAAGGGTACTGCTCTAGATGACAGAACAGCAACTTTTTTCTTAAAGAGACAGATAGTAAATATTTACAGCTCATACTCTCTCACTTACAACCACTTAACTCTGCAACTGCTGTGAGGGAAATGATACCCAGAATGAAGAGCCTTGGCTGTGTTCTAACAAATCTTTCTTTTTAAAAACCCAACCCTCTTAGATTGAAAAAAAAACTAAGACATACGATTAGTCAAATGTGGTATGAGGATCAAGTATGGATCCTGATTTGAACTACCCAAAATAAACAGATTTTTAAAAGGCTTGGTATCAGAGGATGTATATGGAACCATTGTTAATATTCTTGAATAGATAAAACTAATTAAATAGTCAAACTGATGGAAACAGGTGACACAGTGCTACAAGTGAAGCAGTAGGGGAGATGTGACCTGCTCAGATGAAGGTTTCCTTACAAAATTAATGACTTGGCCAAGATTTAAAGGATGACGAAAGAAAAGCAGGAAACTTACAAGCAGAAGGAATAGCACAGACCAAAGCTGGAAGGAAAGTCTTCTATGCAGAAGTAAAGAACAGTGTGTCAGAGGAGCTGACCTTCGGGGAGAAGAGAGGAAGGTGGAACCACTGAGAAATGCTGTCTTTATCTTAGAACAATGGAAGCATCTGCAGTATATTGCACAGAGAGTTACAGGATGAGATGGGCATTTCAGAAACAATCAGTCTGGCTGCAGACCCATGAAGCAGGAGTTGCTATCAGACATGTTAGAACGCTAATGCAGGACAAGAGGGACTAAGGCGATGGTAAAGGAGAATGGATGGAATTAAAAGGTAGTTATTGACAAGACTTTGCAAAGAACTGGGTATGGCAGGTGAGAGAAAGGGAGCATTAAAAATGCCTTCCAGGTTTCTGGCTTGCATAAAAGGTAGTGTCACTCACTGAGGCAGGAGCAGAGAAGGAGGATCAAGGCTGGCTGGGAAAAAGCAAGACTTCTACTTTGGACGTGCTGAGTTGGACACGACTGAAAAATTCAAAAGATGATATTAAGTATCTGATTGGACCTACAGATTTGAGGCCAGAAGAGAGGGACAGACAGATACATGTTTGAGGGTCAGTATATAGGTAGGGGTGGTGGAGACCATCTAGAAAAAGGGGAGAGAAAGAAAAGAGAAGAAGGTTGCTCTGGTGTGGATGTTTGTGTCTCCCCCAAATTCATGTGTTGAAATCCTAACCCCCAAAGTGATGGCCTCAGGAAGTAGGCTCTTTGGGAGGTGATCAGGATTAGACGAGAGTAGAACCCTTGAGTATGGAGTTAGCGTCTTTGGGAAAGTTCTGAGAGCTTGATTCCTCCCTCTACCATGTGAGGACATGGAGAAAAAGAACTGCCATCTGTGAACCAGGAAGCAGGCCCTCACTAGACACCAAATCTGCTGGCGCCTTGATTTTGAACTTCCCAGACCTCAAAACTGTGGGAAGTAAATGTGTTTTGTTTATAAGCTACCCAGTTCACAGTATTTTGTTACAGCAGCCTGAACTAAGATACACAGTGACCTCGAGAAATGCCAACATTTAATAGTATCATAGGATCACTTTAAATTTAAATAGAGGAAGATAAACTTTCATAGAATTTTAAAGAGGGGGGCGAAAAAAATCAAAATCAAAACAAAACAAACCAAAAACCCATAAAGAAAATAAGGAAACCAAGAAGAAATTGTTTTGAGGAAAGAGTGGTTAACAGTGTCCAAGAGAACCAAGAGGAGCAATGCCCACTGGATCTGGCTACGTGGGAGGCAGTGACCAACAGCCCTTCTTGTAATGTTAAAATTGCCACTCATTAAAATACAACCTGAATGTAAGACTTCTGAGATATCTTTAATGTCACTGATTAGTTTATTTACATACATTAAACACGCATTGAGTTTCCGAGAGAGATTCTTGCAGGCCAAAAGATTTATGAAACAGCAAGTGCGTGCACATACAAACACAATTTTACATAGTATGAAACTTACATATCCAAGAAAATAAGTACAGGAAAATCTGGGAAGAATGTTAGGAAACCACACAACAGTGGTGGAAGCACAACCCTTGAATCATTTAACTCCTGGCAGCAGAAGCCACTTTTCCTGGAGCTGAATCTACTGCCAGCAGTGAACATCCTGGGAATCTCTAGTCTGAAGGATTAGAAGACTGGCTAAAGCACTGGAAAATACATCAAAAGGAACAATCCAGCACTAGCTCAAAAGGGATGAAAGAAGCTAGTATCTCAATGTGAGATCTAGAAAGCAATAGAAATAAAAATAATAAAGGACCTCTTTAACAACATGACAATAACATAAAAATATCTTTTCTGTAAGTTGTTTTATTATCTCAGTTGCTAACAAAATTCAGAATAAGAAATCCCTGAATTTGTAGCATAATAAATTTTTTTTTTTTTT
>NW_003852407.1:3851427-3890050 GCF_000181295.1 Otolemur garnettii | reverse complement strand
AACCCGCCACCTTAGGTGTATGTGGCTGGCGCCTTAGCCCCTTGAGCCACAGGCGCCAAGCCGCATAATAAAATTTTTAATCATTTAAAATTTTAATCTGACATGATATATGAAATTTAATCACTTCTGATTTAAAAATGTTCTGATATAAATATATCAATTTATCTAAAACTTAAACATTTTTAGAAACTTAATAATAGCCAAGAATTTTAGACAGCAATTTTATAATGTCTTTGTCAAATTACTTGCTTCCTGATTTTCAAGTATTTGTTAGATTCAGATATAAATTTGACAGTAACTGTAGGAATAATCATATTATAACTATAGAAGTAATCATATTATCTCTAAGGGACAAACTTTACTTCCAAGAATATTCTTGAGAACTTTGACTTGTCTTTGAAGATGTGATCACAGTTTATAGAATCACATTCTCTTCTTCATAGACAACAAAGCAGTTAAAGGCACTGATTTTCATATACTACCAAAGCAAAGGAGTCCAGGCACTTGGATAAATTTTTTTAGGTTTTGTAAACAGTAAGGGTCTATGTGTCAGGTATCTAAAAAAGTTAGACTAAGCAGACGGAAACTTACATGGTACTCATTAAGTGCCACTGTCTCTTGTTTTACAGATGTAACAATCTATATTTACAGGTGTGGATAAACAGATCGATTTATTACCAACATTCCTTTCCATACTGCATGTATATAAAAAATGTCTTTGACTTTGGACAAAGCAACTATTTAAAAAGAATGTTGTCATGGCTCTCCATTATAGACATTTGCTCTGCAAATGCCCAATATGGCCATGCAGCAATGTGAAGCTGGCTTGGTTCCCAGCGATGCAAAGTTTGCTAAACGGCTTGAACTTGTATTTCAATGTGTTAATAGCATGTTGCTGTCTACTCCATTTGTGGCCTAATAAGCAAGGTCTAAAATTCCATAAATGCAGACATTCATTCCAAATTCCCTTCTAGCACTTTCTTTTTTTAATGAACATAGAGTTAGGATGAAGAAAGCACTAATGGAAATTTCACAAGGAAAGAAAATACTTGAAAATAATTTCTTGATTAGATTTGTTTACAGCATATATTTTAAGAGAAGCATTTCAATGTCATTGTGATCCTCCTGGTACTGGGGGAAGTGGTGGATTGACAGAGCACATTAAAATGATCACTCCCACAGACACCAAATTGGTTCCAGTGGGAGTGGAGCTGAAGGAAAAAAAGACATAAAGCACACGCTCATTATAGGAATATCTATCAGAGACATAATACAATTCAGCACGAAATTTTTAAATTTACCTTTTCACATGATCTAGAAATTAGGATACCTGTTTGTAAAAATCGAGTCTTTGGGTGACAATAATGATGACGACAGACTAGCTTCCAAAGTGTTCTTCTTCCACACACACCTGAATGACTGAGGTAAAAATGGTAAGGGTGTAATGGAAAGACTGAGTTCCCAAATAAACACATTCAGCACATTTTGTGATCATCAGAAAGCTTGCTCAGTTTTAAAGTTGTTATAGTTTATAAACTCCCTCTTGACAAAATGATTTATAGCCATTGTAAAATTCTTCTAAAAAACCTGAGTTCTAAGTTTTCTTTCTTCAACCTCCATGCCACGGATATTAGCTAAGTGAAGTTAGATAATATGGAGCCATGAAAGAAAGCCAATGCTGCTGAGACCGATTACTTATGTCACATCTCTTCCATACCAGAGCTGAAAAAAATACATGCAAGATAAAATGATATATAATCATAAGAGTTAAAAATCAATCTATTTGGGGGTCATTAAAATATCAAGAAGTATTTGTAAGTGTGTATACACATATATGTATACAGAAATTATGGTAATAAGTCTCATAAGTAGACCATCTCAGAGTTATTTTTCAGCTGTGCTCATAGATATACACTAAAATATCCACAGTCCCTCACCCTTTTACCCACATGCATCTGGTGAGGACCCATACTAAACCCACATCTGTGAGCTGGCAGGCAAGGATTACTCGTGTGTCTGTTACGGGAATGTGGTCATCAGAAACTGAAGCTCACGGTGGAGGTGGGTAGAGATGCAAAGCCTGGTCTACCTAATCTTACCTGATCTTGGTCTCATCAGGTCAATGCTTATCCAGCCTGAGTAGGAGCCTGACTGCCACAGTAACTGAGGGTCATAGCCGGGCACCTACTCCTGGGACAGAAAGGCTCTACATTCCCCTGCCTCTGGGTCTTTGCACCTGCTGCCAACTATCTGGAGATGTTCTTCAATCTCTGTCTTTCTGGCACAGTCCTACGCTTCCATTCTTTAAGTGTGATTCTCCTATGAGCCCCACCCCCCGAGACGCCCTGATCGGTACAAGCACATTTTGGTGCTTTCCTTTCTAGGTTCCCCGTGCCTCATGCTTACTACCAATATAGAACTTTATAGAATGCATACTTGTCTTTATTGTCTATTTCCCTCACAATCATAAGCTCTCTGAGGGAAGATGCTGAATTGTTATTTTTGTTTCCCTAGTTCCTATCAGAGTGCTTGGCATAAGAAAGGAAAATATTAATAAATGGAGAAAATTAACAAAAATTAAGGTTTCATATTCAACAACTTGATCTCCAAGTTGTTCTGTTTATAGGAGTTTCTATTCATCAAAATTACCTTTGTATGATACTGACATAGTCATCGTTTAGGCTGGGGTGAGATTCAGAGTCATAACCATAAACATAAAATCTCTTCCTTCCCTAACAGTGAGCAAAGGCCTATAAATCATTGGCAACAGGAAAACTTACACAATTATTTTCTCTCTATACCCTTAACTGTAATTATGTAAATCTTAAAAAAAATCCAATGATATGTCCACCTTGAAGAAGTGCAAAAGATTTAATTGTTCTAATTGCCCCCTAGGGCCCAACTAAAAAAAAAAAAAAAGAAAAAACTTTCTATTTTCTTCCAGTACATAGAAAACTAGAATGATGTGAGTAATCTCACAGTTAGCTGGCTGGAAATAACCCTAAGACCTTACAATTATCCTTTTATTAATTCCATGAATTATTTTGGATTTATTTTGGATTAAAACCAGCAATAATCAACCAATTTTTAGAACTAGGGTCTCTTAAGAAAGGCTACATACCCTTTCTAAAGCTACAACAACAGTTGTAACTACTGGATATAGAACATGGGCAAGATGGGATGAAAGGGGAACATGCGGGGATAGGAAGACATGCTGAAGTGCTTTTCTGGTGACCATTTATAGGAGATAATTGAATACAAGGAAGACCTGTACTATGAGGGAAGGGACACAGGTTCCTGGCTATCTCACATCTGAATAGGTAGTTATGAGTCTTTTACTCTTCCTTTCATCTCTGTATGTACTCTACAAGAAAATTAGCCAATAGTTACTCATCAAGCTTTGTAATCTACTTAAAGATTCAAAATGTAAATGTATTAACAAAAATTAAATGACAAGAAAACAACATAAAGCAATTCCATACATTTACTACTTGGCAAAATAATAATTTTATGACAATAAGAGCGATAAGAAGAGGAAGAGAAGAGAGCGCCATGAACTATAAAGAGTTAAGTATTGGGAAAAAAATATTATGAGAGTATTATGGGTTGCCATGTTTGAAATACACTGTTACAAGACAAGCTATAGACTGGTAGGAATAAGTATATTTGCAAAACCCATATCTGTAAAGGTCTCATATCCAAAATATAAAAGGAACGTTGAAAACCCCAATATAAAAAACTCAATACAAAAAAGACAACAGATACGAACAAGCATTTCACCAAAGATGTATGAATGGAAAAAGAACACAAAAAGTTGCTTGACATTATTAGTCATTAGGGAAATGCAAATTAAAGCCTTGAGATAGCACTATGTAACTATTAAAATTGCTTTTACAAAAAGACAACACTGCCTGCTGGTGGGCATGTGGAGTAACTGGAACCCTCATCAATTACTGGCAGGAATGCAAGTCATTAGTACAGCCCCTTTGGAAAGAGTATGGCAGTTTCTCATAAAGTTAAACACGCACCTACCATACGACCGAGAAATACTACTCCTCGGTATTTATCCAAGAGAAATGAAAACTGAGGTTCCACAAAACCCGTTATACAAATATTACGGCAGCTTCATACATAAATGCCCCCAAATGAGAACCACCCAAGTGCTCCTCAATTGGTAAACGAATAAACTGCGGTATCCACGGGATACTGTGCGGTAATAAAAGGAAACGATACACACGAGAACATGGATAGATCTCCAGACTCAAAAACTGCATCACATATGATTTTGTTTATGACAATCTGGAAAAGGGAAAACTGTAAGACAGAAAGGGGTTTTGCCGTTAAAAGGCCTGACTACAAAGCAGCACAAGGGAACATTTAGGGAGATGAAACTTTATCCTGACTATGGCAGTAAAAACATGACTATACGGTATGTATTTGTCAATTCAAAGAACTATATACTAAAAAAGGGAAATTTTTACTCTGCGAGGCCGGTGAATTGCTTGAGCTCACGAGTTTGAGACCAGCCTGAGAGTGAGATCCTGTCTCTAGAAATAGTTGAGCATTGTGGTGGTCACCTATAGTCCCAGCTACTTGGGAGGCTGAGACAAGAGAATCGCTGGAGCCCAGGAGTTTGAGGTTGCTGTCAGCTGTGATGCCACAGCACTCTACCCAGGGCAAGAAAGGGAGACTGTCTCAAAATTTTCTATATATAATGAAACAAAATTGTTAACTGTCTAAAAATTAAAAACACCAACTGTATTCAATAGAAGAAAACTGGGTTATAGATTTTAAGCTTGGTTCTATATGACCTGTTCAAGCATAAGCGGTTTCCCTTTGTAAAAACCTTTAATATTGAGCCCTTCATAATCTCTGTTTACTTTTTTACATTTCTTTTCCAGAACAGCATCAAAATTTCATACTACTCTCAAAAGAGAACTACTATCAGACATCTGGGAACAAAATCAAGTGTTTCCCAAACTGACAGAAACTTAACAATCTACCAAAACCGAACTCTACTGAAATTAGGTAAGTTGTTGAGAAAAGCTTACCAAACCCTAAATACCACAGCGATGGTTCATTCCACATCAATCTGTGCACTGGTCCCAAACAAATGAAAGGCTTATTAGAGAAGAATTATTTGTCAAGGTCTTAATGGAAGTCAGAGGAAATAGTCAATGAAGCACTAAATATTTAATTCAAAACACTCAGTATACTTTGTTTGGAAGCCTGAGACATATGCCTTATAATTAATAAAACAGATTTTTCTCCATAATAATCCACATTCTGTCTGCTATCAGATAAAATTCTACAGAAGGCAGAGAACATAAGAGAAAAAATAACAGAAACATGTAGAAAAACTAAATCATCTGTGTGGAGAAATAAAAGACAAAAAAGAATGTTTCTATATCATAAGCATATTAAAAATGTAGAATTTTGGGTGGTGCCTGTGGCTCAAAGGAGTAGGGTGCTGGTCTCATATGCAGGAGGTGGCAGGTTCAAACCCAACCCCAGCCAAAAAAATAACTGCAAAAACAAAAAAAAAAAATATGTAGAATTTAAATAATCAAATGGATCTTTACTTATTTTAAAAATCCAATGACTTGGCTTGGTGCCCAGAGCACAGTGGTTATGGTGCCAGCCACATACACAGAGGCTGGCGGGTTTGAACCCAACCCAGGCCAGCTAAACACCTGCAACCAAAAATTAGCTGGGCGTTGTGGCAGGTGCCTGTAGTCCCAGCTACTTGGGAGGCTGAAGCAAGAGAATCACTTAAACCCAGGAGTTTGAGGTTGCTGTGAGCTGTGACGCCATGGCACTCTACCGAGGGCAAGTTAGTAAGACTTTGTCTCCAAAAAAAAAAGAAAAGAAAAATCCAATGACTTCATCAGTGACACAAAGAATGCTATTTTTCCTATGTACACTGTCCAACTTTTAGCTAGCTGTAAGTTTAGAATACTATACTGCCTTTTGAAAAGTTCAAGGGACCTTAAGAGGAACCTCATTACTCCCCCATTTAAAGAAGTGTTTTCTAATTTTCACCTTCTTCATTCACGCGTCCCCGCACATATGTGTGCATGCATTTAAAGCAATCCTTCTTACAACGAAATATGTTGTGAAAAGGCAACAGGTAAAACAGAGAGCTGCTCTGGGACGAGGACGGTGGGTGTGAGTAAGGTAGCCCTGGCTGCTCATGCCATCACTAGCAAAGAAAACAAAAGACCTACAGTAGAATAAAACATAAAACTAGCGCTGAAAATCAGGGCTTTACATGAAGGCATCAGAATCATGGAATCATGGACTGGGAGGAGCTTTACTTTATCTTCCATACATCTCTCTTCCTCCAGTATGTAGCCACTGCTGACTAGCTTTAGTGCACATAGCTCCTTCCCAGGTCATTGTGATACCGTTCTATGTGAGAGACACTGAAATGCATGAGCTAGTTACCACTTCCCCTTTAGAGTTACTTAGCACATCATGTTCACTTTGCAAAATGAAGTATGGTACAGTGGGTCTGTATCGATTCCACTGAGTTAGTGAAAGCCTAGCTCCAAAGCTAATGAAATATATAACAATTCTGGCTTGGAGCCATAGCACAGTGGTTACGGTATCGGCCACATGCACTGGGGCTGGTGGGTTCGAACCCAGCTCAGGCCAGCTAAACAACAATGACAACTGCAACAACAACAACAACAACAAAAATAGGCAGGTGTTGTGGCAGGTGCCTGTAGTCCCAGTCACTTGAGAGGCTGAGGCAAGAGAATCCCTTAAGCCCAAGAGTTTGAGGTTGCTGTGAGCTGTGATGCCACAGCACTCTACCGAAGGTGACATAATGAGAGTCTGTCTCACAAAAAAGAAAAAGAAAAAAATATATATACCCATTCAAATGCTTCATACTGTACTGACACATCATGTCTGGAGCTGAAAATTTACCAGAAGATTCTTAGTCAAAATGTGAACACAAACTGAAGGCCACATCAACATGACTCCTAAAATCGTGTCTGTATCTGATTTTACTTCTGCTGGCAGGAAAAGGAAGATCGGGTAGAAACAAGAATATTTCAGAAGTAAATATTCATTGATATAAAATTTAAAAAGTAGTTCCTTTATAGTAATAGTCAGTTGTATATGTTACAAAATTCTATTACCTTGCCAGCCTGTTGATGTTTTTTAGCTACATGTGATTTTTCCTGTTCCCCTTCTACCTACTGAAATAGTATTCATCCTTTAAAATCCTATGTAAGTGATGTGTACTTTATAAAGTCTTCTGTTTTATCTTAGGTTAGAATTACTCACTTCCTCCACATTCCATAATCCTCTAGCACTCTGTCCCACTTTCTATGTTATACTAGCTGGCCATATAGAAATTCTACAGGATCCAAAGTGAATTTCTTATTCCTAAAGTATATTTTCAAATTTTCTTTGACTGAGAAAGATATTTAGGCATTACAGGAATTAAATATGTGTCAGAAGCAAAAGTGCATGGATTGGTCATAAACTGTGGGGGTGTCTTGCTGAGACTCAATACAATGTCTAAAAATGTACCTTTCACAGAACAGTTGGATGAAAAAAGCATTCACTGTAGCCTGATGAAATAGCTTATCTCACTCAAAATGGCATATGAAGAGTAACATTTTGATTCATTCAAAAAATAATTACTAAGACTCGCTCTGGGAAAGCAGTGTGCCATGCAGACAAGAATAGAAAAATAAACGAAGACTAGATGCTCTTTCAGATACCTAAAAGGACACTGTGCTCAAATGTCAAGTTACACTGCAGATTTCTCTTCAATCTGATCCTTTAATTTGAAGGCGCTACTGCCCCACTCCCACAATGTGGTAGTTGTGCTATCACATTTCCCTCTAGTTTCTTGTAGGAAAATGCAGTTGGTGGGGCAGAGGCTGTTCACTACTCCCCAGTGATCTATTTCTCTACTAACAGAGACCTTTTTTTAGGTAGGCACATAGCTGCAGTGAATAAAGACTAAATTTCTCAGCTTCCACTGTTGCTGAGTATGGTCACATGATTAAATTCTGGCCTACCAGATCTAAGCTCCCCTGGCAGCTTCTGCAAACCTTCCCCAAAGTCTCCCAGTGCCTTGGGCCATCTTTTATTCTGCTATCTTCTCCTCCATGGTGTGGCTTGAACCCCAAAGCTGACTGCGACCATAAGAAGGAAGATCACACCTTAGGGATGGAGGAGATACGCAGAAAGGAGTCTGAGTCTCTGATCCAAAGATATCTAGCTCCTGATGCCTGGAACCTGTGAATATGGATAATTAAGGTTGTAGACCTTAAAACGGGGAGATTATCCTAGATTATCCAAGGATGCACAGTCTAATCACATGAGCCCTTAAGAACAGAGAACTTTATCCAGCTAGAGTCAGAGACATGCAACAGAAGAAGTCAGAGGAATTCTAAGCTTAAGAAGCAGCATTTGATGTGGCAATGGGTTCTGAGATGTATGGGCCCACAAGTAAGGATCAAAGAGCAGTTTCCAGAAGCTAAAAGCAGCCCCTAGCTTAGGACCAGTAAGGCAAGGAGGACTGGATCACGTCCTACAATCACTGGATCACTGGATCTCCATCCTACAATCACAAAGAACTGGATTCTGCCAAGAACCTAAATGAGCCTGGAGGCAGGCTCTCCCCAGAGACCCCCAGTAAGAGCCCACCAGGACTAGAACATGATTTTAATCTTGGGAAATCTAGAGCAGAGAAACCAGGTGACCCAAACTGATTTCTGATTTATAGAACTTGGAAATAATAAACGTGTTGATTAAGCAGTTACATTTGTAGTAACTTGTTACAACAGCAAATGGAAACTAATATACACTAGTCCCCCCCCCCCCGCCATGTCCCCTTATCAGCCTTAGAAGGATTGCTTTAGACTTTTTAATTTTGGGGGGGAACAGAGTCTCACTATGTCACCCTTGGTAGAGTGCTGTGGCATCACAGCTCACAGCAACCTCAAACTCCTAAGCTTAAGTGATTCTCTTGCCTCAGCCTCCCAAGTAGCTGGGACTATAGGCACCCGTTAAAACACCCAGCTATTTTTTGTTGCAGCTGTCATTGTTGTTTAGCTGGCCTAGGCATGGTTTGAACCCACCAGCCTCAGTGTATGTGGATGGTACCATAACCACTGTGCTACGGCTGCCCAGCCAGCTTTAGACTTTTTTGGCAGGGGGAGGCCGGGATTTGAACCTGCCACCTCTGGCATATGGGGCCAGCGCTCTACTCCTTTGAGCCACAGGCGCTGCCCCCTGCTTTAGATTTTTAATCATAAAGAAATAAAATTCTTTTTTGTATAAGCTACTCAGATTTTAGGTTTTTCTGTTATTCACAGTTGAAACGAAATGTGACTGATACACTTGATGAAATATTTTCAACATATAACAGTATCATTATCAACAGCTAAAGAATAACAGAGGCTAATGTGAAAGACGATTCAAAGTTGTGAACAATTTTTAAAAATAGATGTAGTAATAAGAGTTGGACTTGAATAAGGCCTGTTTTCTTTTTCAGTTGCAACAAAAAGATTGTGGGATATTTTAAACTTAATAACATCTAGTCTATGATCCAATTTTAAGAAAATCTTTTTTAAATGGCGTAAGATTACACCTCTACCAGTGTCTAGACCAATCAGGGTTAGTAATTATTTATGGGACACTATAAGGCCAATCCACACATCAGCAAAACAGGTGCAGATGGTAGGAGGAAAGAAAAGTACAATTTCAAGTACTATAGATCAATGTAAATGAAAAAATTACCATGGCTTAAAAAAATGCCTACAATCTTTCAATTATCATGCAATGTTTACTCCATTTTACAAGTATAAAAGCATAATACTATAAATCTTCACACTACCCTTTTTTCCTTCCTAAGGAATCAAAGATTTCTACAAACAAAATTTGTTTAAACTAATTCAATTTTCATTTTAACATTTGATATCTAGATGCATAAGCAAAACAAAAAAATTGTATAAAACACTGTGATAATTTAGTTATAACTTTTTAATAAAGTTCTGGAATGTTTTATTCACATTCTAGGTGGCACTGGATAACCTAAATATTAGAACTTTTAGGGGGGGGGGTGGAGAGATAGTATCTTACTCCATTGCCCTGGGTAGCCATTGGTATCATAGCTCATAGCAACCTCAACTCTTAGGCTCAAGATTTCCTATCTCGGCCTCTCAAGTAACTTCAACTACAGGAGCCCAACACAATGTCCAGCTAGTTTTTCTATTTTTCGTAGAGACGGGGTCTCGTTTTTTGCTCAGGCTGGTCTCAGACTCCTGAGCTCAAGCGATCCACTTGCCTTGGCCTCCCAATAAAACCTTCTCGTAAAACCAAGTGGAAAGGACTTCCAGGACTCCCTTTATTGACCATCTGTGAACTGCCTGTCAATATATAAATGAAAAAAATATATACATAGGCATTTTCAGTCATGTTATTGGTATTTCAAAACTATTTCAATTTGATCAAATATACCCCTCTTCAAGAAAACCACCAAAGTGTAGAAAGAAGAAACTGCTATATAAATGGTGAGACTCAGGAAGAACTAGGCAGAGATTCTAAGAGCCAATTAATGTAACAATGATAATGGAAATAGAAACTTTAAAGAATAACAAAAATGGAAAAACCTGAGCTAAGCCCCAAAAGGCAACTCCACAGGAGCCAGGCAAGTGGAACTCCCAGACTCTGAGACGGCAGACAAACACAACATGCACGCTGAGTACATCAGGTTAAGTCCAAACAGTACTGCTCTTTGTTAATATAACTTAGCAAGGTGGACTGAGCAAGCAGTGGCCACTGATCGTGAATGTACTTTCCCCAGAAAGACCCCTAATCACTTTTCCTGCTGCTTAATGAAGCCCCAGACGCTAGGTCTGGGAGCAGAACAACCACCTCCACCTCCTTTGAAAGGAGAAACTCCCCTACAGCCACTCACATGCAGCTTCACCCTTTATCATGGATGTTACCCAAGGGTCTCCTGCTCGTGACCCCAGGGACGACGTTAGGGGATAGTACCAAAAAGACAGAAACAAATGCTTATGAAAGGTTTTGAGGCTCAGGAATGTTAAATAATAAAAATGACTCATAGTCAAATCTGCCTTTTGTTTTTCCCAAGATCCTGTGGGGAGAAGGGGTTGGCTAACACTTAAATGTATTAAACATTAATTATCCTATTTTTACTGAATAAATCCTTACATAACTCTGCAAAGTAGGGCCTATTATTATCCTCGTTTTATAGAGAGGCATTGTACACATGGAAAGGTTATGTAATCTCCCCAGATCACACACTATGGTCACAAGATGGCCCAGGGGAGTACTTCAAAGGCGATCACAGAGACATTTAATAATGATGTGTGTAGAATTTTTTCTAGGATTAGTTTTCATACTTAACTGTCCAACCCCATGTACCTACACAGTTTATTATATCAATATACTATATTTATTTAAATACGTCTCTACTAATGGATACTTGAGTTATTAAAAATATTCCCAAAATAGGCTCAGCACCTATAGTTCCATGGTTAGGGTGCTGGCCACATACACCAGGGCTGGTGGGTTCAAACCCAGCCCAGGCCTGCTAAACAACAACAACTACAACAACAACAACAACAAAAATAGGCGGCATGGTGGCAGGTGCCTGTAGTCCCAGCCACTTGGGAGGCTGAGGCAAGAGCATCGCTCTAGTCCAAGAGTTTGAGGTTGCTGTGAGATGTGACACCACAGCACTCCACCAAGGGTGACATAGTGAGACTCTGTCTCCAAAATAATAAAAAAAAAAAATTCCCAAGAAAACCTTATACATTTGTCATTTTGTACAAATGGAGGTAGAAGCGTTAGGTCAGATGGTTAATGTATTTGGATACATAGTGTCACACTGCTCTTCACAGAAGTTGTACCAATTTATACTCTCTCCAGTAAATTTGGAGAAGGTCTGTTTCCACATATTCTAGCACACGTCTTTTCAAACCTGGTAGGTGCAAAATGGTATGCTAGTGAAGGTTTAAATTGCATTTTTCCTATCAGAGTATAAGGGCTATTCGATACCCACTTAAGTAACATTTCAAACTGTGAACTTTGTAAAATGCATCATCTTTGGGCAAACTGGTTACTGCCTCCAGAGTGTCTACAGGGCAGCTATGGATCTGACTTGAATTCAATTAACTATGTCTTATTTCTTCTCTCTTGATAAAATGTCAATATAGTCATTGATGATAAGGACAATAATTGCTTCGTAGTGGGTCCCCTAAGCCTAGCACAGGGCCTGGTACACCTTAGTGTCCAATAATATGCTTGCCATAAAAAGATTACACCAAAGAGATGTTTTCTTTGGAAGTTATAGTGCAACAGCACCACCAAGGGGAACTTTAGTTAAAGCATTTTCCTATCAAATTTCCTCCAGCCAGATCTCCAGGCCACCATGAATACATAAAACAAGTGTGAATACTGTATCAATGGCACTTCCAAACAATCTTCAAGCTCCACTCTCTAAATTTAACGTTGTCCCTCAACCTCTCTTGTACATAACTTCTGGAGCTGCCGTTAGCAAATCCAGCCAGTCACACTGCCACAGGATAACACAGCCCTAAATTTTCTCAAGCCAAAGATAACAAATGGCTCATACTCAGTAACAATCGCTCAGTGGCACCACGTGCAGAAGCATGAGCACATAGAGTACAGGAACTCTGTGCACCTACCTGCTGCTCTTCCATGTTGGCTGTGAGACACTTCTACTAGAAAGTGGGCATTTCCTGCTCAACAAGAGAAATAATACAACCAAAAGTCGGAAGAGAGAACATTTATGTCAAACATAAATTACGCAAAGAAAAATGCAAATAGCATTTAAATAGATTCAGCTTAATTTTCTATTTTGAATAGAAACCTAGTTTCTTAGGGCCAGGGTTTAAGAATGAAATCACTCATTTTCCCAGATACACTGGGTCTTAATTTATAACACGTAATTCAACAGCCTTATATCAGCTAATATCCAACAGAGGCCACAAAGGAACCACACCTTCCAACATTTGTACCTCTCCCTTGCGCTCCCCCTTTGAATCTGGACTGGTCTTGGGACCTGCTTTTGCCCAATAAAATATGGTAGAAGTGATGTTCTGGAATAGCTGAGCTATAACAAATGTTATAGTTTCTGCCACCCTTGGGATGTTCCCCCCTGGAAACCTGCCTGTATTGCTGTGAGAAGGCCAAGCTTCATGGCAAGGTCAAAGGGGAACCGAGATGTTCCATCCAACTCACTGGCTCTCTGACTACAAACATGTAAAAGGCCTGAAGTGAGTATCACTCAACTAAGCAATCAACCACGACACCATCTGAGATCATTACAAACTGCTGTTTCAAGCCACTAAGTTTTGGGGTGGTTTGTTACACAGTCATTGACAACTGGGACAAATTTATTTTATAGCCACACCCAGGCTAGACGAGCAATAAACTTAAAAGGCAATTTAGTACAGTAACATTGCCATCTTACGACTTTTTAAGATAGAAGCCAGGAGCTCTTACAGAGAATAAACATGATTATATTCTGTATAGCCACTTCTCTCCTAACCCCTGATAACTATATTCTTAATCAATATTAAATGGGAGCATGAATAATACAAATATAGCTAAATATTGATTATATTGATAGAAGGAAGTAAGGATATAATTAATTCAGAAATAGTAGAAATTTTAAAGTACATACAGTCAACTCTGGAATACAGGCACACTCACACTCTACCAACCATCTTCAGAAAGGGTTCTAGAACAGTGGTTCTTTATCTCGTGGTCCTTTTATACTCTTAAAAAATTACTGAGAACCCCAAAGAACATTTTATTATATGGGTTATACTTAAGGACTTTAAAACTGAGAAAAATCTAAAACATGTCTTAATTTAAATTTAAGAATGCATATATCATATGTTAACATAAATAATATAGTTAAAGAAAAATAACTTTTTAGTCATTTGAAAAATACTGGTTAACTGAGTTATGGAGATCTCTCAAACATTGACACATTGCATTGTATAACATTTTAAGAACCTACGTTTATTAATGTCGTCATTGATCTTAGAACAAGTCTTTAAATTATTGGGAAGCTGTCAAACTCATGATGTCAGGTTTTTTGCTTGAAAGCTCTAATTTTATCATTGGCAACCAACGCTGGCAGTTGTTTTCTTTGAAGTAACAGGCTCGCTTTATTTCTTTTCAAGAAAATGTCTGCCAAGATTGTCACGTGTTCTTCCCTGTAAAATGGTATTCCAGCATGAAGTGGCTAGTTCAGCTCACAACTCAATCACACACGTTCTTTTCCTTAAGACAATCACTGTAGCTCAGTATGGAGTAGAAGTCCTTCACATGAACTTCTATTTTCATCACACAAAATATTAATCTCTAGGGTCAAGATTTATTATAACTAATCATTTTTACTGTTTCATCAAGGACATTTTAAAATGAAAATGGCTTTTTTCTTTTCCATTGCAAATGTGTGGCTGTGGAAGGTATGGTGAGTACTAGCACAGTGTGGTGCCACCCGATTTATGCTAAGTCCTCAGTAGTTAGACCCCAACTTCCCTCTTGTGCCATTAGTGCAAATGTTAGCACAGTGAAAATGCAAGTGATGTCTTTTTATAAAAAGCTGAGACTTCATGCACCCCCTCTGGGGATAGCAGACCACAATTTGAGAATCATGGCATTGAAGTGATCCAAGGCTGTGCAGAACCCAGCAGACATTCTACTCATTCAAAGCTGAGAATCTGAATACAGGTGGAAGGCAGATGATGAGTATCCTTCTCAGTATTTATCCACGTCTGATCTGCCAGGAAGAACTCTTCTCAGCTAGATAAGACTTGGATTTCAATTTCAGTTCCACCACACTATAAGCTATTTGACCCTGAGTAAGTTTCACAGTCTCTCTGAACCTCATCTATAAAACAGTTTCCTCACCAGTTTCCTCATCTATAAAACAGAAATTTTATACATCTTAGGGGGTGAGAGTCACAATTAAATAAAACAACATCCACATAACAACAATTAACACCTTGAGTGGCACAGACTAACTCCTGAACTGAACTGCATTCCAAATGACCAAGGACAAAAGTAATTTCCACATTTTGGAGGACGGTGGTTAACACTGACATTATTTTTTTTTCTACCACCTGTGAGGGACCAAATTATCAACAGATAACTCATAAAACCATATCCCTTTCCATAAGGCAATTCTGATAGATAAAATGATGTCAGAAATTCCTTCAAAATCATCCTGGTTGAGACGAAAAGGTGGGACTCTAAATGAATTACAGCTAGTCATGAATTTCTATCTATTGAAAGTGATAGGAACCTAAAGGTTCATTACACAATTCTCTTTAAATAGGTTTACGTTTTCCAAGTTAAAAAGGAAAATAAAAAAACTACTCACTTTTTAAAAGAAGGTTCTACATGATTATACACGGACTCTAATTTAATAATGTACATGCTCACAGATACCACAAGAGGTCACCTTCTACGCTGGGAGTCTCCCACCACGACAACATGCACCCCACATCCTCCTCAGGGAACTCTGCTGCAGAGACAAGTCAGCCTAACATATACAAGCTTCCTGAGTTACACTCCACTTGCTCTCATCCCGCCCTTTCCATCCCACCCCAGTTGAGAACCCCTGATCTAACCATCACCTTTGATCAAAAGAAGTTTCAAAGTAACTTGAGTATTTCAGTCACCTAACAATTATAACACATATTGAAACATGTTTTCTTAGTAAGAAAACATAATTAAAATCCGATGAAGATCAGCTTGGAACATAGAAACATAGAACACAGCCTCTGCATAGTTTTTATCTTAGTACACTTTGTATTTATCTTGATTACTTTGTGGGAATCAAGCTGGATGAAGCAATATTGGGGGGTTCTTCTGTAAGTTGCTGAAAGAGAACTTTATCTACGGAAGTCAGATTATACTTGGGGTTTCTAAATGAAGCTTAGGAAAGGGCCAAGAGCCAGTCACATAAAAAAAGAGCTGTCTCCCTTACTGCCGATTAAAAGAGGGTAATGGGTTGGGTGCCCATAGCTCAGGGGTTAGAGCACCAGCCCTGGGCAATGCGGGTGGTGGGTTCAAACCCAGCCAGGGTCTGCTTAACAAAAAAATAAAATAAAAGAGAGTAATGATAATGGCTCATCTTTCAAGATATAACTCAAGCATTATCCCAATGTAAGGCTACAGTGATGCTCAGATGAACTGGCCGCCTTTTCCCGTGTCTCACTTTCATCAGAGCACCACGCACATTCTGCTAGATGAAAAGCTCCTTGAAGGCAGCACATAAGTATGGTGTGAATCTCCAGTGCTTAAAGATGCCTGGTGGACACACACAAAAAATTCCCAATAAACAAATAAATGATCCCTCAAATACAAGCTCTGGTTAAAAAAAAAAAATTGCAATCTGTTATAAAATGCTTTACGAAAAAAAAAACATTATGAGAACCACTTAATTTAGTTTCTCAGAGGGTGTATTTGGAATCTCAGTGATTTATTTAAGACTGAGTAATTCTAAATAGAAAATTATAAATGATATGGAGGTGTCTGATTAGCTTATATGTACTAAGACACCATTATTAGGTTATCATAATATCAGGTAGCAAATAATATCAGGTAGTAAATAATGAGATTTATGTATATTTCTGAATTCCCAGGGCTAAGGGCTCCATGAAAGCTTATTAAGTAAAGAATATATAAATGCTTCCATGCTTCAATATGATCTTCATGGTTGACTAATGAAGAAAACAGACACATTTTAGATTTAAAAAAACACACATGCATCAATAACAGGATGGTCACATTGGGTTTACATGGTAATTTCTCACCCTAGTGGGCCTCAAACCCAGAAAGCCTCTCAGATCTCTTAAACCAGACTTCCTTAGAAGATAAGATTTCATCATCAATTAACTTCTCTCCCACCTCTCATTTAGAAAGGTATTCACTAGGTAGGAATACCTCCTTGGCAGAACTGAGAAAATCCTCACTCATCTCATCCTCCACAGGGCTTGACTCTCTACGGAACCCCAACTGAGAAAGGCTGCTAAAGTATCCCAGGGTGTCTTGGACTCCACTGCTCAACCTCGAATCTTCTCAGTCAGCAACTACTAAGAGATAATTAATGGACCTTTAAAGCATGGCCACAAGGGAATCACGTGCTTAGAAAGGCTGACTCCAACGGACCCACGGCAGAGTGTTATAGAAAAGGGCCTAGCACACAAACACCTTATTTTTAATTTAGAACTTCATTTATAAGAGGCACTTGGCAAGCAGCACTATGGATGGAGCACACATGCAGGCTTGCATCCCAGTGCTGTCACTTTCCTTACACAACTTACTTCTCTGAGATTTAATTTCTTCAATACAAAATAGAAATAATGACACCCATATCAATGACTAACACAAATAACATGTTGTACAGGTTCCAGCACATAGCAAGTGGGATAAACTAGTTGTGCAGGAAAAAAAAAACAAGGTAGTCTATATTGTAAGCTGGTTCCTCCTCACCTATAGCCAGTAGACTTTAACTATTTTTGTAGCCCACTTAAGAGTACTGGAACTTCATCATTCATTCAAATACTTACTGGGCCATCATAATAACACATGGTGCTGGGTGTCCTGTAACAAGGAAGACATTTTTTCTCTGACAATTACTGGGTGATTGCTATTGAGCAGAAGCTACTATAAATGCTTTCCTATATTAACCCATTGAGTCTTCACATTGGCCCTGGAATAATACTCCCATTTTGTAAAGGAGGAAATAGGCACATTAAACAAATGAACAGAAGTTAAAAATTCAGAACATTCATAATATTTATGATAGGGACTATCTCTACTACCTTTCTAGAGCTACTTTTCCCCAACTATCTTCTTCTCTCCCCTAAAGAGCATTTTCTGCCTTTGTTTCTCTCACTTATCTTTGGCACATGAGATTCAGTCTGTAATTATAGTGGACACAGGAGTCATTTTAAATCTCTCTACCTTTCTGTTTACCCCCATTTCTTCTGTTAACACTTGTTTCTTTGTCTTGGAAAAGGTGCCTGTACCTGTACCTTCCAAGTGCAGGAAACATGTGACCCATCAAAAAATGAAAATACTTTATCAAGTTGTTTTATTTCTTTTATCTAACCATAGCATTTTATAACATAGTTCAATTATACAAAAAAGGAGAGAGAGAACACACACGCGAGTGTGTTCTTTTCTTTTCTCTTTTCTGTTCTGGGAAAATGGCTAGGCTAGAAGCTAGCAACTTTACCTCTAGGTACGGTTCTGTGACAGTGTTCACTTGGACTAGTCACGTATTAGTTCTAGATTTCAATATTTCCTTATGTAAAACAAGCAAATTTGCCTTACATAATCTCTAAAGGTCTTCTGAATTTATGATTTTATGATTTGTTCTTAAGTTAAAAATACTCTGGTTCTGTCAAAGCTACTTGGAAATAAGGCTTTAAGGGCTGTGTTAATGATGGTAACATCTGAGCTGGAGGGAGGTTCATTATGACACGTGTACAAGGCAGAAACTAACAAAGTCATTCAGGTCTTTACTCCTTCTAAGATACATACATACAGCGTATTAGCAATGAAGAGATAAAACCTAGAGCACTATCAACTAACTACTTTAATGAAACAGTAACAGGCTGTTTTCAATTGAACACAGAAATGTATAACTAGGGAGAGATTGCTAGGAGACAATTCATGCTTCTGCACATCTTAAAAGCAGAGACATAAGTGATAGCCTTGTACTCTGTACTATCTATTCATGGGTGTTGTACAGGGAACAGCCTTGGAAGACAGGGATAGCGTCTTCCTCTACAGCAGAGGGTAGTTTATTTGCTATTAAATATATTAAAGATGTTTTCCTCCAAAGCCAAGGTTGGGTAGATTGTTTTGAAGCCCATTATGTAAAATCCCCAAGCTTAGGCTCCTCTCCTGTAATGCAATCCACTGCATCTGCAGGTGTCACCTGCCTCTTGCCATGTTATCCTATGGGCATGGGAAATCACACAAGAAAATTCTGGCTCCTGTGACTGTTGTGAGCAATAATTTGTAATAAAACATATAATAAAAGGATAGTAACAAACGCTTCTTTGTCTCTGACCCAGAAATCTTTAGTCACCTTCCAGGACCCATAAAACTGTGGCAGGCTAATTTGTTAGCTTGAAAACAGAGTAAAAATCTCAGATCTAGACAGGAGTAGATGTTTAATAACTAACAGATAAGAGGACAAACTAACCACTAGCCCCCACTCAATATTCAGTCCCCCTCCCAAAAAATACTCAGTTCCCTTTACAATGTGATGGTGAGATTCAGCAAAGCTCTATGCAAATTGTTTTACTGTTTAATTTACCATGTGGCAATTTTGTCCACAAAGATCTTTACTTATAAGAAATAAAAAATCTGATAAATGTATGACATGCTTCTTTAAAGCTGACATTTTGAATGTGCCAGCAGTCTAAACTGAAATTAAACCAATTATGAAGTATTCACATGTCCCATCAAATCTGCCAAGATACCCTGTTGTACAATACTAGCAATTCTTTGAATAGTTCGAAATTTTCAATAGGAAACTTATAAATGTTCAACTGGGAGCTGTCTAAATGTTCTCAATGTAACTTTTTAAGAAGGGACCACTAAAAAAGCAAACCACGCCAGATTTCTCTGAAAAATTGTAGCTGCCTTCAAAGTACCACTGGCTGTAGCAAGTACAGGAAGCCAGATTTTTAAGGCAAACATTCCTCCTTCCTTTCCTGGCTACTGCTACGCCAAGATCAAACAAGGATCAGCAAAGACCAAAGGAATGGAGAAACTGGAAACTCTTTCTTTCCTAGGCATTGGGCAAGAGCAAGTTAATTCTATCTTTTAAAAAATAAAATCACATATGTTTAAGAGATTTATATTGCAAGCCACTGCTCAGATCTCCTACCAATCTAAAATAAAACACATCGTTATAAACTTCTATCTATATTCAGTGAGATTTTCGTTTTCTTCCTTTGGAAAAATATTTGGGAAATATAAGCAGCACCTGATGATCCATTGGGCAGAGACAGTCGGAATCCAGGAATATTAACAAAGAGCAAGAAATTCTTTTGAAGAGATGTTAGCCAGATTCATTTTTAGATTTAAAATATTTCAAAAATGTTATCATATCATAATAGAGAAAGCAGAGATGCAAAAGACTTTCTAAACCATTGTTAACTCTTACAACACCAACCTGAAGTAGGTATTATATCACATTTTATACATGGAAAACAAGTTAAATAACTTACCAAATTTTGGAAACAGAACTGAACTATTTGTCATAACTCATAGTATCAGATAATTCTTTCCCTAAAGAAACAAATTTTCTGACTATAATGATATCAGATAATGATGCAATGTTGAAATTGGAGTTTTAAAAAATAAAACTATTACTTAGCACTTAATTTTTAGATACAACAAATGGCATTAGACGGAAATAAAAACCTAAGCAATCTCAAATTAAACAGGACTTCAGCAGTGGCAGGTATCCAGTAGAAATTCAGTAAGTAGTTATTGAATTAAAATCAAAAGTTTCTGGCCAGGCGTAGTGGCTCATGCCTGTGATCCTAGCACTCTGGGAGGCTGAGCTGGGTGGATCAGTTGAGAGCTCAAAAGTTCAAGACAAGTCTAAGCAAGAGTGAGACCCTATTTCTAAAAAAACGTAAAAACTAGTTGGGTATAGTGGCACATGCCTGTAGTACCAGCTATGTCGGAGGCTGAGGCAAGAGGACTGCTCAAACCTAAAAGATTGAGGTGGCTATAAGCTATGATGACGCCATGGCACTCGACCCAAGGTGACATGTGTGAGACAAACGAACAAACAAACAAAAGTTTCCTACATCAAGAAAAATTAGAGTGTCAGGCTAAAAAATAAATACCTCTTATCCTCTTTTCCATATTTATTTCCCAGGATTTCCATGTACCATGGTATTCTATATAATACTCAAACACATCCATATCTATCTCAAATAGTCAGTTAAAAAAAAAAACCCCTAAAATGATCTTACTGTCCTTACTACTATGACTTCAGGTACTCTATTGGAAAGCAGTTGGAAAGAGGGTGGGAAACAGCAAGTGGAATGATCAACGGGGCTTGGCTCCCTTAGACTATAGACAGCATCTATTTCAGATAACCTCCAGGAGTATGGATACATGATCCCATGGAGGGTGAAATCACGCTCAGAAGGAATATTCTGCCACTCTTGGAGGGAGCATGGGCTTCTGATCTAGACAAACCTGGGACAGCCACTAACCAGCTCTGCAGAGCCAATACCCTCAACTGTCTGAGCCTCCACACTTTCACTAGAATTAAATGGAACCAAAAAGAGACAAATGGTGAGACAGTAAAGTGAAAGGTATAAATTTATTATTAAGCATCACAAGAATGGAGAAGACTCCAATGTACTCGATTCTGATATGAGGATAACTGATGACCTAGTATATGGTGGGGGGTAGAGGAATGGGGGAGTGGAGAGAGGGAAGAAGGAAGAGGGTGGAGATCATGGTGTGTGACACACCTCTAAGGGGCAGCACACAATTATAAGAGGGAATTTACCTAACAAATGCAATCACAGTAACCTGCAATCTTTGTACCCTCAATGAATCCCCAACAATAAAAAATAAATAAATAAATACATAAATTATTAAATGGACCTAAGTTTAAAAATAAGACAAAATTCCTAAAATATCATAACCACACACACAAAAAACAGCATGCTACAATAACATATGTTTATATATCTGAATTGGTGTGTGCAATATAAATTCATCATAACAATAAATAGGCCAATTTTCTTATTAATATTTTCTTTTAAGGGTTCGGTGCCCCATAAGACAGTGGTTACTGCGCTGGCCACATACATGCAGGTTCGAAATCAGCCTGGGCCAGCTACACAATAATGACAACAACAAAAAAATAGCTGGGCATTGTGGCAGGCGCCTATAGTCCCAGCTACTTCGGAGGCTGAGGCAAGAGAATTGCTTAAGCTCAAGTGTTCGAGGTTGCTGTGAGCTGTGACATCACAGCACTCCATAGTGAGACTCTGTCTCAAAAAAAAAATTCTCTTTTAAGGTTTCAGTTCAATGTATTATTTAGTATAGAAAAAAATTATCTGTGATAATTTAATTTTATGAGAATAGAAGTGAGCAAGCCTGATGAGACAAGTTAATAGCAGATTATTATTAAAAACAAATTGTCTATCTTTCTTTGATTTCATGGGCCTGAAAGGTCTATATTAGCCCAAAATAGAGGAGCTAACCACAAAGAGTTAAATAACCAACTTGTGTTTTTTAGTCTTCAAAAAAATGCTGAGTGACTTAAATATGCATCATCACATGTGCAGAGCAGGAAAAGGCAGCTCACATAAAATGCCATCTTGAGGCTACATGAAAGCTGCACAAACATAAACTCAATTAAAATCTGAAGTGTATGTGTGTACTGCTGATGGCAACTGTGAGGAAAAGGTGAAAGGATACATGAGGGACTTGAGAATTTTCCAATTCTTAAATTATATAATTAGATTGGGCCCCCAAACAACTGCATCACTCTTATAAAAGAAATTGTTTTTTTGTTTTTTTTTTTTTTGAGACGGAGCCTCAAGCTATCCCCCTGGGCAGAGTGCCATGGCATCACGCTCACAGCAACCTCCAACTCCTGGGCTCAAGCGAGTCTCCTGCCTCAGCCTCCCAAGTAGCTGGGACCACAGGCGCCCGCCACAACGCCTGGCCATTTTTTGGTTGCAGCCATCATTGTTGTTTGGCGGGCCCGGGCTGGGGATTGGAACCCGCCACCTTAGGTGTACGTGGCTGGTGCCTTAGCCGCTTGAGCCACAGGCGCCGAGCCAAAGAAATTGTTTTAATTAAAAACTGAATCTATGTTTTATGTTAATTCATTCTCAAGAGGTTTTAAAAACCAGGGTGGGGAACCTGCACCCTTGAGGGGTACTTGTGGCCTTCTGGATCCCTGAGTGCAGCCTTTTGACTGAATCCAAATTTTCCAGAACAAATCCTTATTAAAAGGGTGTAGCAGAGAAAGATGAAGTTTCTCTTGCCTCTTTTGGTGGTTAAAAAAGAACTATCTTAAAATCAGAAGGCCACAGACACCAAATCATCAATTTACTAGCTTTAAGCAGTAGCAGATACCTGCAAAATGCAGCCACTTATCAACTTTAAGTGAATTCTCAGAATGGCAAGTGCCAGAACTAAGCTTAAAATCCCAGGTGCCAGTCCATCTTCTAGGAACCAATCACTTCCAAGAACCTGAAGAAGGGGGAACTATGAAGCAACTGTGCTGGCAGCAGCTGGGCCCAAGGTAATAAGGCCCAGGAGCTGAACCAGGAGGCTGTGCAGCAAGCTGAGGAAGTCATTATGGGTTTCAGATAAAAAGAGCAGAATAGAGAGGTGGGAAGCTGGCTTTAAAAAGACCTATAGAAAAAAGAGAGATGGTACTAGAAACTGCCTCAACTTTTATCTAGCTCCAGACCACATGTATGAAGACTCAGGAAGAGCAGGGCCTGTAATAAGCCAGGGAGGCTGGAGCAGTGGGTGGATGTCAAATAGCAACTGAAGATTCAGAGCCAAGGGCAGGACCCCAGACGATGTGCTCTAAGATGAGTTTCCTTAACCTTGACACTACTGACTTTCTCAGCTGGATGATTCTTTTCTTGTGGGGGCTGTCCTGTGCATTGTAGGCTGTTTGGTGACATCTCTGGTCTCTACCCACCAGACATCCACAGCAACCTCCAGCAGCAGCAACAACAACAACAACGCCTGATATTGTTAGATGGGGGCGGGGGGAGGCTGCGCGTGCTAATAGGGGAGGCACAAAATTACCCCAGTGGAGAGCGTGGGTTGGATTTTTAACCAGCTGGCAATTTATTGATTTTAAGTAAAGGAACCAATAAGATCAGATTTGCTCTTCAAATGGACGCAACAGTGTGGAGAGGTGAATAGGGCGGCAAAAAGACCAGGCAGACTACTGACACAGTTCGGGTGAAGAGGATGAACACGGGAACCAGGACAGCAACGATGGAGACAGAAAAGAGGGCAGTAATGCAAATTACGGCGGCAGGGTTAGGTACACTCCAGGGCCCAGCTGGACACTGGAGTGGAGGAGGAGGGAGACATGTTCCAGAACTGGTTGGCAATTTAGGTGGCAGTGGTGAGGGCATTACCCAGGATAAAAGTAGGTCTGTCAATAGTTCAGTTTTAAACATAATGAAATTTGCAGTAAGTGTGGGATATTCAGGTAGTGACCCTACTAGAGTGGGTGCTAGGCCAGCTAGCATTATACAGTACAGACTATGTGCCACACCCTTTACAAATATTAATTCCCTTAATTCTCACCTTAATCCTCTGAGAAAGCAACTACTGCCACATCCACCTTACAGATGAGGAAACTGCCACAAAAGAAATAAGGTCTTCAAGATTCTAGCTGTTTGGAGTTGAGATCCCAAACCCTGGCAGTCTGTGCCCTGACCCTTGACACTGTTCTGCCTGTCAGTCCAGTGAAAGAGAAAGAAAAAAAGAAAGAGCTAGATTATAAATTTAGATTGAGGTGGTTTTTGTACACAAATGATAGTAGATCGAGTCACAGGCATATATGAGATTTCCCCGGGAAAATGTATAAAGACAAAAGAAGAAAAACAAGACAGAAAGAGATAGTAAACTACCTGCTAAGCTAAGGGTAAAGGAGAAACCAGAGGGAAGGGCCAGCAGAGGGATGCGAGAGGCCATAGGGAGAATCTTAAGGGCAAGAAATAAATGTCTGTAACCCACAGCAGTCCCCTGCATATCACCTACTTAAATTAAATACCATCATAATCCTCCTGAATGAATATATCAAATATCCATGCTTATAGTATACTCAAAAGACTTTATAATGTTGAGCAACATTCAAATCCTATCTGTGATTTTTCCGAGGACACCAAGAGTTTGTGGAAGATACACCGTCATTAAATATGAGTATGAATATGGTACCCTAAGTATGATAAGAAATCGATCCTTACATTTATGTTCAGCTAAGAATTATTTTAAAGCTTTACTCAAATCCTGTCATAGCTATGTAACATGTAACTCTGTTTTGCATTTCATTGAAAATCACACGAAATACCAGCTTTTCTGAGTTCTGCAACTGACAGATATAAAATTGGGTACTGCCTTCCTAAAAGAGGATTTGAGAAACATGTATATGAAAACTGATTACTTTTCACTTGAAAGAGTTACTAGAGCATCTGGCGAATCTTGAGCTGTACTACTCTAACAACCCTTCTGGGTGTCCAAACAGCTTTTGTTATGCATTCTTTATTAGACTTTACAATTCTACACCCTCAACACAAACATTAGTAGAAAACGAGTTCCCTCAAAATACAAAAAGGCTAGGCCCCATTTCCAATTCAAGACAACTGTTTTCTCAGGAAGCAAAGCGTGATTTCTAGGCCAAAATTCAAGTGTATTTTCTAAACTTTAATGTACATACAAATCATTTGGGGATCCTGTTTTAAAGTTAGACTCTGATCCAGGAGCATTGAACTGGACTCTGCATTCCCAATAAGCTCTCTTCTGGCTGACATGATGTTCAGGTTCACACTGGCTACTCAAACGTAGGCAAGAAGCATTAGCAGCACTTGGGAACCTGTTAGAACTGCACTTCCCTCAGTGTGACAATCTAAACATAGTAACATCATCTGCTGCCCTAGAAATTTACCTTAAAATCTTCTCTTTCAAATCCATTATGCTTGGGAGATGTTTGAGACTAGACTGGGCAACACAATGAGACCCTCATCTCCAAAAAAAAAAAAAAAAACCCACTTATAACTCATTCATTTACATTTTCTTTTTTATTGTTATTGAAAACTAGATCTTCTTTTCTCTCTATTCCTTCCATGACTCTAAAGTGTGAGTTTATCCTTTAAGCCCCTACATAGTAAGACGCCAGCTGGTTCTTTCAGGCTTCTTACCTATATTCCCCATACTGATCCACACCACCAATAAAATGGGACTGGTTATTTTCTACCTATAAAGCATCCTCTCTTATTACACCCCCTTCCTGTTTTTCTTTGGTTTGTTGTAACTGACACTTTTGGAAAAGCTAGTCTCCACTGCTAATCCTCTCTGGTCACCCTGCCCAATCTCTCAATGAGATATAATCTAACCATCCACTTTCCCCCACCACTGGGATTTTGTTTCATTATAATAACTACCATATTCTGCTGTGTATAAGATCCTTGTATCTTATATAGACAAGGACGGTCCTTGTCTTATCCTTGTAACTGAATTATAAGCTACTTGAGGGCAGGAATCTTTATTAATTATTTTGATATCCTTTGCATTGCTTAACACAGTTTCTCACTCACATAATGCTACAGAAAAGCCATTACAATGAAGTAAAGCACTACTCATTAATGAATGGTAACAGTCTAAATACCATCATATCACAAATCTAAATTGTTTCTTATTTCTCCAAGTATGATTGGTTTATTCTATATTTTTGTTATTACACATAAAAAAGTGAACACAGTGCTTTACTTGCATTTTTCTCAACTCTCGTATCTAGAAATTTTTATTTAATTTTGTTTAATACATTTTATCAGAACTTAAATTCTGAGCCAGTTATTTTCGTACTGAACAGACAAACTGTTCATTTATCAATTGAGGAAAATTAATCTTATGATGAATCATCATGAAAACATTGCAAAACACATAAACAGAAAAACAGACTAGAAAGCAGCACAGAAATCATTAAATCTGTCATGCTGAAATAAAGCTCAGTGACAAAAGTTAACTTTTGGATTTAGGCATTCCAGAATACCTAGAAGATTACAAGGTATAAAGAAACTGCTATGCTTATTTTAAATGCTGAAGTTCATGTTAGTCCAAAATCAGCCAACTGGATGATCTCTCAAGTACAAACCCAAACTATAATCCATCAGAATATATTAAAACCAGGCATAAATTAAATTGTGAGTCAATGTCAAATATCTTCTACTAAATTCTGAAGATAAACAAATAGGTAAAAAAATAAGTTAATTTTGAGTAACTGTTAAAAATAGGTCCAATAATCATCTAACCAATGGACAGAATGTGAGATCACAGCTTAGAAGTGACATGGAGTTGTGATCATTTATGACCGGAGAACAAAAATCAATGGACAAGACTGCACTTCCCTAACAAGCAAAAATTAAAGCAAACAATATGACTTCACTGACTTATATAACAAATGTTCTACCCAAGACCTGCCGGGACAATATCGAGCATCCTATCAGAAGACAAAATAAGTACCCCTATACGTTAAAGATCATTGCAAATGATACTCATTTACAATTGGTTAATTAGATTCCCTACACTTAAAGACTTTGGCAAAGGGTGGGGAAGAGATAGAGGTTTCTGGTAGGGGGAATAATGGCTCCCCGTAAAATGTTGGCAATCTAATCTGCTGAACTTGGGAACACGTTACCTTCCATGGCAAAAGGAACTTTGTACTTATGATTCTGATCTTGAGATGGGAAGGTTCTCCTGGATTATTCAGGGAAGGCCAGAGAAATCACAAGGGTCCTCCAAGTGGCAGAGGGAACCACAAGAGAAGGTCAGAGTGACGAGATGTGAGAAGGACTCGACCTACTGTTGCTGGCTTTCACAATGGAGGAGAAGACCATGAGCCAAGGATGCAGGCAGCCTCAAACCACTAGAAAGGGCAAGGAAGCATGTTTGCCCTTAGTCTCCAGAAAGAAACGCAGCCCTGCTGACATCTTGATTTCAGCCTAGTGAGAGCCACGTTGGACCTACAAAATGGTAACTTAACAAATTTACATTGTTTTCAACCACTAATTTGTGGCAATTTGTTTCGGCAGCCATAGAAAACTCATACAAGGGCAAAATGCGACTAAGAAATATACCTGTTCTCCCGTAAAAAGCTGACAACACAACACTCAAAACCACATCTTATAAAAAGACTGAAAGTAAATGCAATTAACTTTGATCAGAAAGTTGGGTTAGAAAACAAAACCGAACAAGATATTTTTAACCAAATAAGAAAGTGATAAAAAAAAAAAAATAAGTGGGAAAATATGGTTTTCCTTACAGATAGCATCAAAAAAGGAACAAGCATGGTGTCCTTAACAGATCAGCCAAAAGGCAAAAATCAGTATTTCTTTTATTTACCTGATGATCCTCTGAGCAGCATACTGATGGAGAGAACGGAACTGTGCCGACATATTTGCTAAAGCTGCCAAACAATTTGTGTGAAGGTACTTGTCCTGTCAGAAAACAAGGATAAAACAGACATCAAGCCTTTTCTGTATATCAATCAAGGCTACCCAGAAGCAAATGTAAACCAGTTGTTAACTCATGTTACAAAGTTCAGGCCCACAATCCCTTTTCTCTAATTCCCAAATCCATAACGCACTGAAAATTCGAGGTTTTTTTCACAACTCATTTGGAAGCAACATAAAAAATTATGATGTTATTGAGAGCTTCCTTATTCCCACCGTGTTGCATAGTGGACCATCTTGCTGCAGAAACACCACTGTGTGATGACAGCACCGGGCTTCAGGCCCTAGTGGTTCCGCATCATAAAGCACACAAAGTACAATTATCTTTCTAAAATCCAAAAAATTCTCCCTTCGAAAACACATCTGGCTCCTAGGGTTTCAGATAAAAAACTGAGACACGTATATACATGAGCTCTACAGAAGGAGATGACTGAAAACCCATCAGTAAACTGGATCACTTCTCGTGGGTACGAACTGAAATGTACTCCCAGGGACTGGGAATAGAATCCAGTAGAAATTTTTCTTATTCTTTCAAGTATTGTCTCTCTTCTACTTTTCTCTCACATTTGGATTCGTATTTCCCAGTGCTCTCACCAAGGTATACTTTGTTGTGTGCTGCTTTTAAACGGCAAATCACTGTCATCAGGCCAGCAAAGATATACAATAGCTTTTATCCGAACGTGCCACGTTGCCTGTTTTCTATTTCATGTAAAGTAATTCTGATCATACAATCCATTAAATATCAAGAAACAGATACTCCATTACGTTAGGATCATGAAATACAGTGACTATGTGTCATTTGTATTTTTTCACTGTATTTCATGAGAATTTTGGCATTCTAAAACTTGGGATTGCTTCAAACTAAAGTCTGCAAAAAGACAGAAAAGCAGCTATGGAACACTTACTCTGGTCCTCGTCATGTTGTACTGGATGGTTCTTATCACGACCAGTATCAGAAGACTCCCCAAGGAAATTTCAGTTAAAACTCGTTCTGAGTACCAAGTAATATTTTTTAATATCTGCAATGGGGAAGAAAAGTTGAAGTAAAAGTGATTGCTTTAAAAATAAAGAATTGCTCCATGTCCATAATTTGTGATAAGCCATGGCTTTGCTCTGAAGGTGACTTTTAAGCAGTCAGAGAGAGGCAAAGAGTGCGAATGAGCCTGGATCTCCCCCCAGAGATGCACAGTGTCCTGTTACAGCTCGGGTGGCAGAGCAGGCAGCGCTGGTGCACACCTGCAGGCCTAAGCAAGCAAGGATGGTTTTCCAAATCAGGCTGAGATGTTCCCACAGCAGACCTGTAACAGGAGCATCAGAGAGAGGGAGGGAGAAAGACTCAGACAGACAGACAAACAGACACAAAAGTCGGGCAGCCAAATCTGAGCTGCCTCAAAGGAGGTAAAATGCAAAGAAAAATAACACAACCAACAGGTTCCGTTGAACACTAAAAGTCCCTCATGTTCCCTTCCATTAAGATCACTCCTGTGTCCTTTCTCCTTGACTCCAAGAGAGTCAATGTACCATATTCTACTCTATCTATACACAAAAAGGGAAGAGAGTTCTGGGTTAATTCTTCAGGGGATATACAGGTGATTTATGTGGAAGATAACCCAGGAAGCAGGACTGAGGGACTAGGGAGTGTAAGACAGGAAAGGAGGAAAAGCCTCTGCAAATGTGCCATCAAGGTCACTACCGTGAACAAAGTGGAAGCATCCCACAGAATTGTCTACCAAAGGACCAGAAGCTGAGGCACTTATCCACTGGCCTCTAGCCCTCATGCGTGAGCCCTGTTCCCAAAGTATTTTCTTTGTACTTTGCTGTGTTTGCATTGAACCTAGCAGGCTCTTAGGCCTTCAGATAAGACCCTGAGGTGAAGGCAGAAAGGAGAGGATGGGAAAAAGTCAGGAGGAGCCTCAACTTGCAAGGAATGTTCACTGTAGCAGCTGGTGAAATCAGAAGTAGGTCAAGGGGATGTTACTGGGACACCAAAAGCATCTGGAACGCACGACCTCTCCATTTCTTGACCTCCTCTTCCCAATGATTCCATCCCCTATCCTACGTAAACTTCTCTCTCCCTTGATTAGGGCTTAGCCCTTCTCATTACCAATAACTGCTACTAGTAATAGCCTAAGTTTAATTTCGCCCTCCAACTACCACTTCCCAGCTTTCCTGCTATGTCTCTCTTGCTGGGACTCCAAGAATCCTTAGTACAGTACTTCTATCCTACCACCTTTTCACTGTTCTTCCCCTCCTGATTCAGCTTAAATTCAGTGACCATTCATCATACTCACTTCCTTGCAAATATGCTCAACTCCCTCTACCATGCCCCTGCAGGAGAACCCCAACCATGGTTGCAGCCTATTTTACACCTAATTAGCACATGCACCTAAGGCTTTAGAATCAAAAAGATCCTGCTGCTTGTGAGCAGTGAGACCTTGGGCACATCACCCAACCCTGCTGAATCTTGGTTTCCTTAGCTATGCTGAATCATCTTAACTAAAATTTGAGACAACCAGTCTCATGCTGGCACTTAGGGCTGCCCAGGAATCATATATTTCCTTAGTTCCTTCACTTTTCCTCCATCACAGATAACAATTTCCTATCTCTTCCCTTTCTCCTTTCTTTATAAAACCTCAAAACATCCTCACTATCAGCTGATGACCTGACATCCAACTTCCACCAGAGAAAAGCAGCACTCGGAAGAGAAGAGTCCATCTACTGCCCCACGCCCATCCACCAGGTGTGGCTGTCCACAGCCCTAGCCAAGGTACCTCTCCCTATTTGTGCCCTAAGTGCCATCCTGAACTTATCAAGAACGTGGTTCTGGTAAATTTTCTACCTATTTTCTGCATCATTAGTTTTTTGTTTTCCTTCTAAACAATAGTTCATATCCATCAGCCACCTCTGAGTCCTCTTTTTCTCAATGTGAAGTTTAAATGTCTCCACAGGAGGGATTAAATTCCAGCATCAAATGTATTCATCTATGTAAAGTGCATAAAACCGTGTCTGATAAACAGCATTCTATGTCTCAGCTCTTATTACATTTATTGAGCACTTCCATGTATAATACACTATACTACATTATGCTTTGCACGTATTATCATATTTAATCCTTACAGGAACTGTGATGTAGATGCTGTTTTAATTTTTGGGGGGGGGTCTCACTTTGTCGCATCACAGGGTAGAGTACCATGGCGTCACAGCTCACAGCAACCTCAAACTCCTGGGCTCAAGTGATTCTCCTGCCTCAGCCTCCCAAGCAGCTGCGACTACAGGCACCTGACCCCAGAGCTGGCTATGAAGTTAAGACTCAGCAGGGTCAAGTAATGCACCCAATGTCTCACATCTGTTTGGTCCTATTTTGTTCTAAAGCACATGCTCTTCAGCACTGTATAAGGGATTAGTGCACAAAAAATCACCAGGGACACGTGGGGAAAAGGCAGATTTGGGACCTAACTCTTGCCCTATAACATCTGAATCTTTGGAGAGTGGACCCTGGAAATCGGCTTTTTAAAACTACTCGCTCGGCTCGGCGCCTATAGCTCGGCCGGCTGGGGCGCCAGCCACGTGCACCTGGGGTGGCGGGTTCGAGTCCCCAGCCCGGACCCGCCCAACAATGACGGCTGCAACCCAAAAATGGCCGGGCGTTGTGGCGGGCGCCTGTGGTCCCAGCTGCTTGGGAGGTGGAGGCAGGAGACTCGCTTGAGCCCAGGAGTTGGGGGTTGCTGTGAGCTGTGATGCCACGGCACTCTGCCCAGGGGGACAGCTTGAGGCTCTGTCTCGAAAGGAAAAAAAAAAAAAAAACTACTCGCTCAAGGTTATTTTGATGTAAGCGATCAACTGTGTTTGAGAAACTCCTTTCTATATGTATATCCTTTACTCCACGAGCAGAAAACAAATGAGAAGAATAAAGCAAACTGCTAACAGCGGGTATTTTAGGAGACAGGAGAAAGAAGCATGGAGGAAAATTAAATTTGTGATTTCAAAGCCCAGACTGAGAAGTACATGGGAAAAGTGGAGCTCTGCCGTCCAGGAGGAACAGACTACAAGAAAAACATAAAAATTTGTCATGAGAAAATTCCTGAGGGGGGAAAACTTTTAACATTCCAAGCAGAAATACTGAAAAACAATCAAAACAGTCAGGTGAGATTTATGAATTCACAGTATATGAGGAAATTCTATTTGCTTCCAGAAGGCAGAAACATGCTATCACCAAAGGAAAGATAAGCAGACCAGCGTTAGAGCTCTCACCTTGAACTCTACATGTAGGAAGGAAAACAGAACATTATCCACAGGGCTTCGAGGGACTAGATTGTAATGCTAGAATTCTACACCTGCAGAAATTATCACACACGTGGAAAAATAAAGAGGTAGGTACTCCAAAACACACCAGGAACCATTCATGCACCATTTCTGGGGGAAAACAACTACTACACACGGAAGCATTCAGCACTCCTCCTTAGGAGCGTACCAACACAAATCCAGAAGAATCCCAGAGGGGAATATGGGCTACAAACAGCAGCAAAAACAGGGTAAATGCATGAAATCAGGAAAATTTAAGTCTAAATAATATATGGTTGTAACTTTTTTCTTCTAAGAGATCAAAAAATAGATATTTCTCCCAAGTCTGACCAAAAAAATTGCAGACAATGGTAGAAATCAGAAGGCAGTATAGAAACAGATGAAGAAGAATTTAACTCATGTCAACATATTTTAAGGTGCAGGCATACACAGGGGTCTTCCCTACACAGATGTTTACAAGTTCCGCTCTCTGGCAGGCCCCATGCCACCAGCAGCCACATTGCAAACAATCCCACCCTGATCTACCTTGCAGTCTCCACTCAGGCTGACATACAACACCCACTATGTGGTGGGTAACTATTGCTTGTAAAATGATAAGTAAAAAATGAACAATTAATTAAGTAGAAGAATTAACCTACATGTAAAATAACAGTAGCTGAAAAAATTCAAAGCACTGATTTCTGCCACCTGAATTTTTGTAACAAGTGAGGTGTTCAACGCTTCTGATGCATTCTCTAAGGCAGAAGTCCTCAATTTGTGATCCTGGGATAAAGAGAGGTTCCCAAGACCTTTCTGGAGAATTTTCGAAGTCAAAACTACTTTCATAATACTAAGACATTATTTTTTACTCTCCTTCTCTCACAAGTGGAACTTCCCATAGGCGACATGTCTTGAAAGACCAACAAATTGAATACAGAAGCAGACACGAGAATCTATTTGTCTTCTGTTAAGGCAATTCATTTGCAAAAACATACCAAAAAAAGCACCACTCTCCTCGCTAAATTATTGTTTGTGGAAAACAGTGATTTCTGTAAAAAATGTTATCGACGCCAACATGTAATGGAGATTTAATTATTATTTTATAATGACTTACATAAGTACTTTTAAAATAGACCAGTTTTAATATCTAATTTAGCAAATAAGCAGAACTATCACCCATATAAAACAGTTCTACGGTGTCCTCAGTAAGTACTTTGAAGGTGACCATAGTGATGTTCAGCTATGAGGTATGTGGCACTTTGTCTGGGATGAGACTGCAAACTTAACTGGCAGACCCTGTATGACAACAGCTCGGACAGCCATTCCAGAAAGAGTTCCAAAATGGCTTTGAAGGGTGGAGTAGATGCTGGCCTCGGTGCACAGCTTCCCACAGGGAGTACCTTGAAGGTGACTGTAAACATATCCAGCAACGAGGCGTGTAGCTCTTTTTCTAGGATGAGTTTGTGAACTTAACTCCCCAACCTTGTCCATTGTTTCTCCCCTCTTGGCTCCTTTATTTAGAAATAAATTATCCCAGGTCATCTATATTTGGAATGGAGGCCATTAGTTCTTAATGTCTGCTTGTATAATGTCAATTATACAACTGGATGGAGAAAGTGTTCTGAATAAAAGTGTCATTTAATATTCAACAAATAGTTAATGAATATCCATATGGTAAACTTACAATGTTACGATGCAAATCAGAAATCCAGTTTAGCATTTACACAAAAGTTTGTCTTTTCTTCCTCTGAAAAATGTATTATAGAGAAATTCTCGGTGATGTTTTAAGAAAAATTATAAATAATCCATTATAAAGCTCGCATAGCTTCCCATGGGACAATAACATGTAATAAGAAAATTTCCTTGGTAAACTAGTTGTAGTCTTTGACCTATTTATTTGGTTCTTATAAAGACAACTGCTCATTTTTTGCATTCAGTGTTCACATGGCTTAATAGCTGTGGACTATTATCTTGCTTATCCACTATGTTTATATATTTTTACCACTTTATGCTAATGTAATTAAAACAGTATTTAGAAGGAAACCCGTCAAGGTCTAAACATGCCCAACAGAGTGAGACCCACCTCCAAATAAATAAATAAATGAACTAGCTGGCCATGGTGGTGTGTGCATGTAGTCGCAGCTACTTGGGAGGCTGATTCCAGAAAGACTGCTTGCATCCCAAAGAACAAAATTACAATGAGCCATAGCTCAGGCCACTGCACTGCAGCCTAAGTAACAGAGAGAGATTTCCAAAAAAACAAAAACATAGATGAGAATCGTTTGAAGTTCTAGGTCGTAGTTTTTAGCTTTGCTGTCCCATGTAATTTGCTTCTGTTGATTATCCTATTCCATATGTTACTTAGTATATGTGCTAGAGTACTGCACAGTAATATACTAGGTAGTACCAACACTTTTAAAATTTAAATAGGTACAGGAAAGTACAGTAACTGACATCCATACTCCCATAATTCATATAAACAACTGCTAACATTTTATTTTTTAAGATATAAATCTCACTTTATTCCCCCATAGAGAGACAACTACTGAGTTGGGTTTAGTATGTATCTTTCAAGCTCATTTCAATTATTTTACCTCCGTACACACACACATACATACATATACATACACATATATAAAACAAAGAACAAGCAACACTTTGTGTGTTTTCTAGCATACATAAACAGTATCATATATAATATGATATTAGAAAGAATAGTGTCCCCCAAATTTATCCCATCTAAAACCTGTGAATGTGACCATGGATACAGGGTCTTTGCAAATGTCATCAAGTTAAGATGAGATTGAGCTAGATTAAAGTGGACTCTAAATCCAATGACTCGTAACCTTCTAAGAACAGGAAGAGAGACACATAGACAGACACCTATGTCAGAAAACGCCATGTGATGGCAGATGCACAGATTGGAGCGATATACTCAGCACCAAGGAACACCAGAAGCTAGGAAAAGAAAAGAAAGGATCTTCTGCTAGAGCCTTCACAGAGAGCGAGGTCTTCCGGACATCTTGACCTTGGACTCTAGAACATAATAAATTTCTGTTGTTCCAAATCACCAGCTTGTGGTACTCAGTTACAGAACTTCATGGAAACGAACACACACAGTGTTTGTTTGTATTTCATTTTTTTCATTCAATATGTTTGTGTGACCCATCTAAATTAATACATATAAAAAGAATATTTACAAAGTATGCTGAAGTTGAATACCAGTCATTTTAAAAAATGGAATACTTCTAAATTAGTAAATAGCTGCTGCCTCAAGCCACTTCCCTAAGAAATACACAGCAGAGAACAAAGTACTACAGTCATACCTATTCTTATTGTCTGATGTTAATGTCATACTCGTTCTATCATTCGAATATTACTGCTACATACAGGTCTACTATAATGGCTATAGAGTAGTATACAAGCAGACCACGTTTTGAATCCATTCCTCTATTAATAAAAATTTAGGTTATATCCAATTATTTACCTATTAAAAACAATGTTACAATATAGATCTCTACCTTTACTATCATGAATCTTGCAACACAAAACTCCATAACCAAGGATTACTTACCCAGACTGCCCTTACAATCTGAACCTTAAATACCTAAGTTCGGGAATCACTTAGATTTTGGAAGCAAAAGTGTCTGTACGTGACTTAAAAAGTACATCTGTAAGAGAGATGAAAAAGGTTGGACACTCCTAGACAGAGTAAAAGTCACAGAGAAAGGCTGTGTGGAGCAAGGTATGGTATGTGAGTCCTGCCCACACGGACAACTTGCAGGTGACTTTGCAGGGCTTGCTCCCACAGATGAGCAGGTCAGCCAGGATCACCTAACACTCAAGAAAACTTGCAGCGTAGCCGACAACAAGAAAATCCAAGAAATATGTGTTTGAATACATTTTGAGGGGATTTTCAGTTCTGTTTAAGTACTGGGGGTTGAATTTATGATTGGGTCACAAGCAAAGAAATAAAGCAATGAGGTGCTACAGAGACACTAAAACGTGTCCAAGAAGAGAAACAGAATCAGGCCCACGACACAGTTGAGTGAAGAACAGCAGCTAAGACGATCACAATGATGTAAAAGCTGAGTTATCCCAAAAAATGATGTAAGATGGAAAAAGGAAAAAGTCTACGTGCCGGCGAGTGCACGGGGCACCAAGTGGGAACGCACAGGGTGCAGGAAGGAGGGCCAATGACACATCGAACCTCTGACCAGTGGAACACTTGATATGCATATCTGGAAAATTAAGAAATAGTAATATAAGCATGTTTTAAACAGGACAAGGCTGAAAGTATTTGTGTTTAGGGAGTAGGAAAGGGCGGACAGGGATCTGCTATTTTTCTTTAAAACCTCACACTTCTATGTAAGTTTTAAAACTACGTTATGTGTGCCTCATTACTTGAACTCAAAGAAATTGCCGAAGAGAAAGATAAAATCAGTCTGGGAACGAAACTCTCCAAGGGGATCAAAATTTAAAGAGTTAAATTACCTTAGGCTCTTTAAAATATATACACACACATATAGAACACAACTTTTCAATCTTCTCCCGTTGTTCCCTATTCCTTCTCTCATCCTGTATGCAAGGAACAGACCTGCTGGATAATTTGTGCCATGTTAAAAAGTGGGAATGAAACGGTGGAGAAGAATGAACCCAGTAGCAGCAAAGACATTTGTATCAATTTCTAAGGAACCATTCTGAGAGCTTTTAACAGTGACTCATGGGGGGGAAGCAGCACTTCCTAAATCTGAAGAAAGACCCACCATCTCTAATCCAGGTTCTCACAGGAACATCTACCAGGAAGAAGAAGAAAAAGAAGAAAGGCTAAGACTGCAATCAGTTTTGCGGAAGGACATGTCTATTCCCTAACTCTAATTCTAATCCAAGTAACGATCACTTACCACTTCATGAATAGATCTATTGAAGCCATCATCTTCTGTTAGAATCAACAATATTATAAGGGCCATATACACATGGTGCGAATTTCTTTCTTCAACATGATATAGAATCTCAAGAATTGGTAAAACCTAGGGAATAAAAATTATAATTGACTATTTCAATACTTTACTGTAAGTCCAAATGTTTTAAATCTTTGCACTATTATTTTGGACCCTTTGCTTTAATATCATAGTTATATTTTTTCTGTAAAAAAAATTATGCAAACTCCCATTTGATTGAATAAACTTTCCATATGTATAGCTAAGAAGCAGGAGAGAAAATCATCACTAACTTTATGAAGGTCTCTGAACGTCATAAAATTTGGGTAGGAGATACTTTATGAAGGTCTCTGAACAACATAAAATTTGGGTAGGAGGCACTATCTAGGCTCATGGTTTGTTTTGAAAAAAAGTCGCATCACTTTCCCCCAAACTAAACAAAAAAGGAGGGGTGAACAGCTGCTCAGAAATGAACACTTTAATTTATGTGCTTAGCATCACTTGTGATTTCATACTGATAAAAAATATATTTCAAATACACATGTAATTAAACAGATTATTGCAACCCATAGTGCACGTTTTCAACATGTATGTCAAGATTTACTTATCAGTTTATCTGTCAAACATTTCATTTTAGGTCCTGTTTACATACCAACCAATATAGCTTATTTCAAATCATTACTTTGTTACCTTCAATTTGTTCATTCTTTACTAAGTAGAGTCAAACAACCATTATGTATGGGCAGCCTACCTACATGTCACATCTCATATGAAACTATCATGAACATTGTTACTGAAAGCTAGAAAAGAAGCAAGAATTCTATAACCTGTAACACAGGCCACAGAAACAGCAAGTATATCGCACAGTGGGGCATAGCGTAGAGGAACATCTATTGTAGGCAACTTTAAAGTAGGGCCCTGGGTGTTTTATTTTTTTTACAAGTTATAGCTAAAACTTCTCCTAAATTATGAAGTCCAGGATATGAGCATTACTAAATTCTAGGAACTGAGTGTGCCACAGTTACCAAAATAATCACTGCTCTTTCTTCTTTGGACTCTTGCCTTCCAAGGTACTTCTGACATTAT
>NW_003852407.1:3847835-3851407 GCF_000181295.1 Otolemur garnettii | reverse complement strand
ACTAAATTCTAGGAACTGAGTGTGCCACAGTTACCAAAATAATCACTGCTCTTTCTTCTTTGGACTCTTGCCTTCCAAGGTACTTCTGACATTATGTCAAATATAATACACTGTACTTAGACTCCACATTACCTAGATAACATGGTTAAATGTATAGGCATTTAATTCAACCTTTGTTCATTCTGATTCTTCAGTTTTCAATACAGTCATGTGCCATACAATGACATTTCGATGAAGGATGAACCACATGTACAATGGGAGTCTTACAAGATTGTAAGACTATATTCTTTACCTCTTGTAAGTTTAGATATATTATGTACACAAATACTTAGCCATTGGATTACACATGCCTAGAGTATATGTGCTATATCCTAGGTGAGTAGTGGGCTATCCATCGGGGTTTGTGTAAGTGCAATGTTTGTACACTGACAAAATCACCTGATGCATTTCTCAGACTATATCCTTGTCACTAAGTAGCACATGACTGTGTACTTTGTCACATTGTTCTTTTTCTGGCTAAGCCTATAGGAAGCACATCTTGACTACAGTACATAATACCTACATAGTACCAAAAACATTTTCAAAAGTCTGTAGTTTATTGACAAAGTAGACTTGTAAATGGTATAGACCTAGAAGTATATAATAATAAAGGAATTATCGAGAGGTCCAATGGGACTATGTGTGAATAGCCCTTCAATTATTTCTTTTAAATATATTTGTTAAGATATAATTTTAATATCATTAAACCCATCCATTTAAAGTATACAATTCAGCAGTTTTCAGTTTATTCACAAATACCTATCACCCTCGCTACATTCAGTTTTAGAGTAATAACCTCAAAAACAAAACTCATACACTTTAGCTGTCACCTCTCCCAATCCACTTCAAAACAGTCAAAGGAATTACTTTTTGTCAATATATTTCCCTATCTTTGACTTTCATATGAATAGAATCATCACAATACATAGACTTTTGTGACTACTTTGTCCACTAAGCATGTTATTGAGGCTCATCTGTATATAGTACATATCAGGATCTCATTCCTTTTTATGCCAAATAATATTCCATTGTGTAGATACACCATATTTCATGTATTCATTCTTTTGTTGCTGGACATTTGGATTGTTTCCACTTTAGGGCTATTATGACCAAGGCCGCTATTAATATTCATGTATGAGTCTTTCTGCAAACACGTTTTCATTTATCTTTGGTATATACCTTGCAGTAGAATTGCTGGGTAATTTGGTAACTAATTGTGTCAGGAACTGTCAGACTTTCCCAAAGTTCTTTCACCATTTTATATTCCCACCAGCAGTGTATGAGAGATCAGATTTCTCCAGATTGTCACCAATACTTGTCACTACGTATTATCTAACTTTCTGATTACAGCCACCATGGTGGTATGAAGTGGCACCTCACTGAGGTTTTGATTTGCATTTACCTGATGACTAGTGATGCCACTTATCTTTTTCAAGTGTTCATTATTAGCCATTTGCATGTCTTTCTTGGAGAAACGTTTATTTAGATCACACATTTTTTAATTGGGTTGTCCTTTTATTACTCAGTTACAAAGTTCTTCACATGTTCTAGATGCAGTCCCTTATCGGCTATATGATTTGCAAACATTTTCTCCTACTCGGTTGGTTGTCTTTTCAGTTTCTTGTCAGTGTCCCTAGAAGCACAAATGCTTTTTATTTTGATGAACTTCAGTTTATCTGTTTTTCTCTTTGGTTGCTCATGCCTTTGTTGTTATATGCAAGAATCATTTGCCAAATCCAAGGTTCTGAAGATTTACTCCTATGTCTTCTTCTAAGACTTTTACAGTTTTACTTCTTTTTAAAGGTCTTCGATCTACTTTGAATTCATTTTGTATATGAAGTGAAGTAAAAGCCCAACTTTATTCTTTTACAAGTGACCATCCACCACATGTTAAAAACTATTCCTTCCACATTGGTCTTGGCACCCCAGCTAAAAGTCAGCTGATCATAGGTATATGGGTTTATTTTCAGACTCGGAATTCCATTAATCTATTATGTCTGTCCTTGTCCCAGTACCACCCTGTACTGATTACTGTTGTTTTGTAGTTAAGTTTTGAAATAAAATGTATTTGTTTATTCCTACGTTGTTCTTGTTTAAGATTTCTTTGGCTATTTCTGGTCTCTTGAAATTTCATATGAATTTTAGAATTACCTTGTTGACTTCTATGAAGAAATCATCCCAGATTTTTGATTGGTAGTATGTTAATTTAAATGTATACATCAGTTTGGAGAGTATCATCACATTAACAATGTTACGTGTTGTGATCAATGAACATGGTATGTTTTTCTAGTTCTTTAATCGTATTTTATAGTTTTCAGAGTATAAGGAACTTCCTGGTGGCTATGGTGGCTGACATTAAGAGGGCTGCTTGGTTAAAGAAGTGGGCACACAGACCACAGAGAGATGACTGGGGCCCTTCATGAAATTTTTATGGGTGAATAAATATATAATTATTCCTTCTCTTAGCTCAGGAGTCAGAAGATGGGCATATGCTCAGAGCTGCTGGCAGCATTTCTCTTTCCATTTGCAAAGTGCCTGAGAATGAGGCCAAAGCTGTGGAAAGCAGGGACAAGGGATGCAGAGACTGAGCCTGGACACCATTGTTTTTAGATCTTAGAAACAGCCATGACTGAAGTCAAAACAATTCATGAGTTTTTAATTTGTGCATATATGCGCCTTTTTGCTTAAGCTAGGCATAAATAGGTTTGCTACAGCTAAAAGAATCATGACTATTTCAAATGTCTACTTTGCTTGAGATAATAAAATAATAAAAATCATGTCCATAATTGGCTTTTCTGAAAGGAATTCCCTCTTAAATCCTGTTTTTAATAATCAACCACTTGGATTCTCCCCTAGACATTATTCATAAACACACAAAAAAATGTAAGAGCCCCCGTATGGTTATTCTATAGATGCTGATTGAAATGGATCACAACAAGTTATATTGGATTAATGAATAGTCTTCATTAGTTAAAGCAAGTCAAACAGGAGTGAGTCAGATCATCAACGGCAGGATCCAAGCGGGCAGCATGTGCCACTGAAGACAGGCAGGTCTGCCTCCACCCTTACCAGGACCCACACAAAGTAAGTCTTCTTGGAAACACCGTTCTGTGTCAAACATTATCTTCTCAATATCAAAGACAAAAGAACTGTTGTTTTGTAGTAAGCAACAATAAGACAAAATCAGCACAGTAACTTTCCTATTGATAATATATTTTCCCACCATAGCCTCAACAAATATTTATTGTAGAAGAAAGACAAAAGGATAAGATACAAATTAAGAAATTACCAAAGTATACACAAGAAAATTAATACCAAAAACAGTCAACCCCATCCCACTCCCCAAAATAAAATCCTTTCACTTTTTACGAGTATAGCTCATCAGAGACAACTGCTCCCTGCATCGTATCTTTCTATTCCCGCATCCTTACCATGGAACATTCTCATACAGGTGATGTCACCAGCTTTCTGCTTCTTGCCAGTATTTCCCATAGGTCAGCAGTTCCCAACCTTTTTGGTACCAGGGACCAGTT
>NW_003852407.1:3838348-3847213 GCF_000181295.1 Otolemur garnettii | reverse complement strand
CCGAGCCCTCTTTACTAGTTTTCACTCACATAAGCAGTATACTTTTACTCCCAATTTTGCTATCTACTCTAATGTTTCCCATGTGTAGCTGGTGCGGACACAGGTTTTTGCATCACATTTCTCTTCTTAGTATTGGCTTGATTTAGAATGTGAATTCTAATATTCCATGCTTCCTCCCTACTTGCACAGTATTTTAGATTTAACACTGAAAAAAACAGCAACCAAGTATCTGGAAAATCCTGCTCTCAAGCCACGAAGACTGGCACAGAGGGGACATTCTGCTGCTGTCAGCCAGCTGCTACTATCCGAGGAATATTCCCATTTTTATGAATGCATGAAGGGTACAAAGTTATCTCTGTATTATGTATTTGAACAATTACTAGCACCTTGGTGAGGTAGCTTACTTTTCCCCTTAAATGGATAATGGTGAACGAATGTTTACACATTAGTCATAATGGAAATCAATGATTGCTTATAGAAGCTTTTGTCTATGAGTAAAAGTTTGGGAACTAATTTCACATGCATAGTGAAGAATATTATACATTTAAGCGATGGCTGGCAACAGTACTGGAAAATAACTACAATATTCCCAGAACTGAGTGCGGATAGCTCCAAAGTCTAAGCCTTTCAGAGGGGACAGAGGACTTGGGCAGCTGAGTTGAACCACCACCCTTCTTTTCAGGTATTCCCCTCAGGAATATGCTGTAAGTGTGACTAATTACACGACCCTAATGGGCAGGCACTTGGCAACTAGAGTGAATCTTGAGGATATAAAAATTTCCTTGACAACTGCGGAGGATGCTTCTCAGGGGACTTCGTCAGGCTGAACCATGGGCAATGGGCTGCTGTTAAAGACCCAAGGACAGGGAAGCTTTGTCAAGCCAGCTGGGATTTGACTGTGTTCTGTGCTCTGAGACCATGTCAACATGAACTGTCTCATTCACCAAGGAATCTCATACTCTTTGCCAGTACCTGGTGACATGTCCCATGTCCCATGTCCCAATCTCTTGACTATCACCATTATGGTAATCAGGCAAACAGATTTAGCCTATTGGGGGAAAAAACAGTCTACAAAATATTATAAAATACAAAAGCATGAAGTGTTTCATAAGATACTTACAAGATTTTCCATATCTGTGCGAGCCAACATATATGTTCTAATGTTACTATTCTGATGGAGCAATGTATACAAGAGGAGAGTGGCTTGATCAGAGGTCTGCTGTTCACATAGAGCCGTGTACAAACTATTAAAGTTGATCTGGAAGGTGTGTGGGATTGACGATGGAAAAGGACTGCTATCTGGAACACAGAAAAACACTACATTGGTATTTTCTTCATAGGGCTTTATATAAATAGTAAAAATATTGTTGAAGTAATGCGTATAACTCAAACCATTAATTTTAGATTCAAACTTTCGATTTATAGTTAAACTTTATTTTAAAAAGAATTAAGTCACATAGCTTGACCTTGATACTATTGGACGAGACAAAGGATCCTCCAATAGATACAAATTTAACCAGGACACTGAGATGCTCTGTTCCAAAAGGTACAGTTTATTTATAAAGCAGAAAGTCTTCTTGTAGAGTTAAAAAGAAAAAAACTACCTTGAAGTTACCTTAATTTCCTTCAAATGAACAAATCATAGCTGAAGAACTCACCAATGTAATTAATCCACTTGTTAAGAAAATGGCTAAAACAGCAACATATAATTTAACTAGCTGTAAAATCATATGAAATCAAATACAAGTACTCCTCAATTTATGATGGTGTTACATTCTGATAAATCCATTGTAAATTGAAAACATCCTAAGTCAAAAATGCATCTAATACATCTACCCTGACAAATATCATAGCTTAGCCTAGCCTACCTTAAATGTGCTCAGCACATGTACAGTTCTGAGTTGTGCTAGCCCAAATGCTAACTATTAACCTATAGTTAAGGTGGGTTAAGCCTATTTTATAATAAAAAGTTGAATATCTCATATAATTTACTGAATACAATAGTGAGTATATATTGCTTTCACCCCATCATAAAGTCGAAATCCTGTAAGTCAAGCCACTGTAAGTCAGGGACCATCTGTGCTTCACATTAACTTCTCTAACGGACAGAATATACCAAGCCTTCGACAACTACCAAGAACCTTTTATAACTTTTTCTGTTTAAAAGGAAAAAAACCCTAATTGACTACAATTGTTAAGAAACTTTTTTTTCCTAAGTAATGTCACTGGAAAAATGAAAAGCAAAAATCACAGCCCAGTCTCAGAAAATTCTTGACATTCCAAAACTGACATAGCTTCTTTTTCAACTGTCAACTGGATCTGCATAAAAGTTGAAGCAAGCAAGGTTAAGAAGTGAAAAATAAGACAAAGTGTGAGTGACTCAGAAAAAGTCAAAATCTAATCAAATAAAACATGGGAACATGACAACACAAAGAGATGGCATTTTAATCCTTCAGAAGGCACTAAGAATGTTTTTTTTAGAACCTTTAAAAATACAGAAGCAGCACCAAAACAAAACAAAACAATCTGCTTTAACATTTTTCATGTTGAAGGTAGGGCTGAGTGGGATGTGTCTGGGTCATGGGGTCAGATCCCTCACAAATGGTGTGGTCCCCCCTCAGAGGTAATGAGCGAGTTCTGCTCCATTAGTTTCCATGAAAGCTGGTTGTTGAAAAGAGTGTGGGTATCCCCTTCTCTCCTTCTTCCTCTCCCTCTCTTGCCATATAACATTTCTGCTCCCCCTCCACTTCCCTCTTGATTGGATGCTCCCTAGGCCCTTACCAGAAGCGGATGCTGGTGCTATGGTTCTAGTTCAACCTGCAGAACCATGAGCCTAATAAACCTCTCTTCTTTATGTATTACTCAGTTTCAAGTATCCCTTTAGAGCGGCAGAAAACAGACTAATAAATGTATGTATCTATACATTTATAGTGCTATGAACCAGACACTAAATACTGTGTGTTATCCTTTGTCTAATCCATACAACCATCAGGTCATTATTCAGATCAGTTTTACAAGGGGTGAGATGCAGATTTAAAGAGATTAAGTAACTTTTTCCAGATCAGCCTGGGTAAAATCCAAATTGGCCTGTTGCTACCTCTGCAAAAATATTGCTTACTATAAAAGCAATATGGCAATACTTTATATTAGTGTATGCTATGATAAATGCTTGTCTAATTGACATGAGAACCTTGAGAGGTACAAATTTTCCCTATTTTACAGGTAAAGAAATTTTTATTTAAAGAATATAAACTGTGACACGAACACCCTAATACCAATGCTTTGAATCACAGTACTAAATGGTCTCCCAAAACATGATTATCCCAAGCAAAGTTCAACCCTAAATACTAACATTTGGCCTGAGTAGCAAAAGTAAAATAGTAAATACCATATACTGAATACTTGATATACTGTAAAATCTGGGCTATCAGTTTAAGACTTTACCTTCCCTAATATTTATACAAATACTATTAAGTGACATGTCCATTTTGAAGCTGAGATTAAACAAACTGAAAGCATGGCATTGCTAATAAACTATCTAATGGAGAAAATTAAACTACCTAATAGGGACAAAAAGGGAGAAAGATCACAGCACACAACTGTCCCTTTGTTTAATAAACTACCTGTGGCTTAAGAGTTTGTTTTCATGGTACTTCAAAAGAACTGAGAAGGTAGGAGCATGACCATCCCCTCACTCCTGGCAAACCACATTCCAGGGAGACTAATAAAGCCAGCCCAGCAGAGAAAACAAACAAACAAACAAACAAACAAACAAACACGGCTGCTCCACAGCTGCCTCCTGCTATCCTTTTGCAGAAATAACTATATACATAAATCATAACTCTTACTCTCAAGGCCAGCACTTCTTTCTTTCACACTGTGCCTTTTCCTCTTGGAAAGTAAAATAAACTTTTTCTTTCTTTCTTTTTCTTTTTTTTTCTTTTTTTTTCTTTTTTTTTTGCAGTTTTTTTGGCCAGGGCTGGGTTTGAACCCACCACCTCCAGTATATGGGGCTGGCCCCCTACTCCTTTGAGCATCGCCCAAAATAAACTTTTTCTTTAAACCTGGCTAATCTTTTTGTTGAGAATTCTTTCTCAGCCTGTGCTGGTGAGTTGCCACCCTAACACAAACTGTTAAAGGCTCACATTCCGAAGGGACTGAGGTGTGGTGTGAACCCAGGTCTGCTTGACTCTAAAACTTGCTTCGTTGGCCATTAACTGCCACAAAGAAGAATATAGTGATGGGAATAGAAAATTATGACCAAATACATGAGTTTTCATTTTTTAATCCATCAAATTGACTCCCAAAATTCATGTTGAAACTTAATCTCCAAAGCAGTAATACTAAGAGGTGGGGCCTTTAGGAGGTAATTAGGTAATCAGTCTCCTCCCCATGAGTGCGTAAAGGTCTTTATGAAAGAGGCACAGCACTCAGCCTCTTTTTCCCCTTTTCCCTTCCACCACATGAGGCCTCCACTAGTAGGTGAGACCTTGGAAGCAAAGACTGAGGCCTCATCAAACCCACTGGTGCCTTGATCTTGGACTTACTTCTCGGCCTTCACAGCTGAGAAAATAAATTTCTGTTCTTTGTAAATTAAAGAGTCTCAAGTATTTTGTTACACCGTAACAAATGGACTAAGACATCCCACAAATGATAACCCGTGCGAGCAAAGGCAATGACACAACTAACTCTCAGCCACTGTCTATTGAAATCTGTATTGGAACAGATCTGGAGGGAACATGGCACAGGGAATCAGAAGCCTTTAAAATGTCCCTCATTTTAACTGTAATACTGTTGAAAACATCTAGAAAATCTAACTACAGACATGCACCATATAACAACATTTCAGTCAATGATGGACCACATATACAAAGTTGGTTCCATGAAACTATAATGCCATGTTTTTATTGTACATTTTCTACATTTCGATATATGCTTAGATACAAACATTACCACTGTGTTGCAACTGGTTACAGCACTCATTAGTGTAACATACCATAGAGGTTTATAGCCTACAAGCAATAGGCTTAGGTGTATAGCAGGCCGTACCATCCAGGTTTACATAAATACACTTTATGATGGTCACAGGACAAAAAAAAACCTAACAACACATTTCTTAGAACATATTCCAAGAAACACGTGACTGTACTAAGCTGGCTTTTAAGAGTGTAACCATTTGACAAGAGATTACTATTTCTTATGGCCTCTCCACTTATTTCCACTTTAGTTATTACCAAAACACAGCTCACAGGTGGCCTATAGCACAGTCATGCTCACTCATTTATAAACTATCTTTGTCTGGTTTTGTGCTACAACAGCAGGATTAGGGTCCATATGTCACCACAAAGCTACTACCCCTTTACAGAAAAATGTTTGTGGATTTGTATCTTAATTTTTAGTTCCGTAAAACTCTAATTCAGGGGTGTCCAACCTTTTTATTTTTTTTTTCTGTCACACATGGGAAGAATGAGAATTGTCTTGGGACACAGTAAATACACAGAGACTAAAAAAGCTGATCAGCAAAAAAAAAAAAAAAAGTCTGTGCATACTTTTCAGAACATCCAACATCACAGATAGGCAAAATAAATTCTCACAAAATAAGCATGTGGCCCATGGGCCACAGGGTGGACACCCCTGCAAATCTAACTAGATTATAAACTTTAAATAAAAATTTAAAACATCATCTCATTTGGGATATTTCAGTATAATTCCTATACCTACCAGGTAAGGCAAGCTAATCTCAAGCAGCTAAGGCACCAGCCACATACACCAGAGCTGGTGGGTTTGAATCCAGCCTGGGCCTGTCAAACAAAGACAACTACAACAAAAAAACAGCTGGGCACTGTGGCAGGCGCCTGTACTCCCAGCTACTTGGGAGGCTGAGGCAAGAGAATCATTTAAGCCCAAGAGTTGGACGTTGCTGTGAGCTGTAATGCCACAGCACTCTACCTAGGGCAACAGCTTGAGGCTCTGTCAATAAATAAATAAATAAAGCATCTGCTGATTTAGCTATCTCTGAAAGAAATGTTATTAAAATTGATATTAAGGGCCACAGCCCTCTCCTGAGATTTGTTTGACCTTCCTTAAGAAAGCTCTTTAAGTTTTTCTTGTTTTTAACCAGTATGAAAACATACAAATGAACACTCATCTCCAGACCTCCACTGTGATAAACAAGATGGAGTAAGCAATGCTTTCCTCATTAGAAAGAAAATTAGACAAAAACACTACAAACCTTGTGTGTTCTTGAAGGACATAATGGCCTGTTTGTAAGGGTTTGGGGCATCAGGAGCATCTGTCAGGTTGGCCAGCACCAGCAGAAGCAGGAGACTCTGGTTGGCCAGAGGGGAGGAAAGCTCTGGCGGGGTAGTTGCCTTGCTGCCCACGCCGCCCAGTGTGAAGACAGTCCAGAGCCCAGCTAAAACAGAAAACACAGAGTGAGAATGGGCTACCACCGATGTGATGAATATATTTCTGTACAATATTCTGTTTAAAGCAATATTATAATAAGCAGTTCCAAAGTACAGAACAAGAATTATGTCTATACAATCCATTTGACAGGCCAGAAAAATTCTCCTTGATATACAAACTGGACAGAGACTCACTGCTTTTAAAACAAAATAGAGAAATAAACAGGGATTTTTATTTTTATGTACCTTAGATAAAAAAAAAAAGCAAATAAAGTACTTTGGGAGGCTAAAGTGAGAGGACTGCTTGAGTCCAGGAGCTGTATTTCCAGCATAGGAAATAAATCAAGACCCCATCTTTACAAAAAAATTTAAAAAAAAAATTAGTGCAGCATGATGGTGGACACCTGTAGTCTTAGTTCCTCAAGAGGCTGAGGTGAAAGGATCACGTGAATCCAGGAGTTCAAGGCTGACAGGTGAGCTGTAATTATATCATAGCATTCTAGCCGGGGCAACAGAGCATGACCCTATCTTCAAAAAAAACATGATCAGGAGACTTTGTCTCTAAAATACAAGAACTACTCACCATTTAAAAAGTATTACTTTATTTCTCTTCATTTTAAAAAATGGAGAAAAATAGAGTCATTTCAGTAGACACCACTTTGGTTTGTTTGTTTTTTTGCAGTTTTTGGCTGGGGCCGGGTTTGAACCCACCACCTCTGGTGTATGGGCCGGTGCCTTACTCCTTTGAGCCACAGACACCGTCCAATAGACACCACTTTTTAAAGTAAAACTTAAAATCTAGTTTTAAAGAAAAAATTCTTAAAAACTAGAAAAGGAAAGAACCCTCTTTGGTTCCTAAAGTCCGTCATTCCAGAAATCCACAGTGGTCAGACATTGCAAGTATTTCCATGAATATCATCAGCATCAGCACTGGGCTGCTGCTGCTCCAAGCAAAAACATTAAGGCAAAGGGAAAAAGACCAAAAAAAACACTTAGGAAAAACTTTTCATTGTTTGCAAACAATATGATGGTCCACTGAGAACTATACTGTTCTAGGCAGTAGCTGTTAGCCACTGTGGTGATTGGCATTTGAAATATCACTAAGGTAGTCCAAATTGCAGGTGTAAAATATACATGGAATTTTTAAGACTTAATGCACACAAAAAAGAATATAAAACATCTCACAGATATTTTATTCTAATTACATGTTGAAATGATAATACAGTATTTTGGATAGACTGGGGTAAATTATGTTACTGATAATTTCATCTATTTTCTTTCTACAGTTTTAGTATGCCTATGAGGGAACTTAAATTACATGTATGGTTTGTTTTATACTATTTATGTTGGACAGTGCTGCTCTAGAATATAGAAAGAAATAAACTGATGCTCCATTACTAACACCCATTAGAACAAATAGGTTTTATTTTGGTTTGTTTGTTTTTGAGATAGAGCCTCAAGTGTCACCCTGGGTAGAGTGCTGTGGCATCTCAGCTCACAGAAACCTCCAATTCCTGGGCTTAAGCAATTCTCTTGCCTCAGCTTCCCAAGCAGCTGGGACTTCAGGCGCCCACCACAATGCCCGGCTATTTTTTGGTTGTAGTTGTCATTGTTGTTTGGCAGGCCTGGGTAGGATTCGAAGCCGCCAGCTCTGGTGCATGTGGCTGGCACCCTGGCTGCTTGAGCTACAGGTGTTGAGCCAACAAATAGATTCTGCTGGAGTTCTATGGCTCTAAAACAAATCAAAAGCCTTATACATGAGAAATGAATAATGAGAAAGATATTTGATTCTAATTATAATAATAGCAAATCCAATAAAACATTGGATTTAGTTTTATTCAGAAATAAACCTAAAATATCTAAGATATCAAGATATCTTAGATACCTAAAATATCAAGATATCTTGATATCTTATATCAAAGGCCACATGAACTCTGAATTAATGTAAAGGCACAACATGTTTCCAGACAAAAAGATTCAGTTACTATAACGGCATCAAAGCTGACCCTAAGTGAATCTAAAATTCAGTATAATAACTGTCAAAATACCAATAGGAATTTTGATGGTATTTTCTAATGCATAAGAAAACATAAATAAAACACTACTAGATGAAAAAATAAAGAAAAGAAAGTACTCAGTTCACTTGGGGAAGTGTGTTCCCCCACACACAGCAAAATGTTTATAAAGCTGAAGTCATGTAAAAGTGCAATCTGGCAGTAAAGTAGACAAATAAATAGGTCAACAGAAGAGGAATGAGTTCAGATCAGAACGATATGTATTTGAGAATTAAATTTATGATAAAGATAGAATTCCGAAATGTCCCATGACAATAAAATTTAATCTTCTTTTAGCATTTAATTGTAGAAGTATGTGTATAAAGAAAACCTTGAGTTAGGGAAACTTTTTCTTATGCAAAAAACAAAATTCAAGAAGCTATGAAGAATGAGCTCGGCGCCTA
>NW_003852407.1:3832921-3838023 GCF_000181295.1 Otolemur garnettii | reverse complement strand
AAAAAAAAAAAAAAAAGAAGCTATGAAGAATGATTATTTGACTACTTAAAAATTAAATATATTAATGTGATAAAATAGATCATAAACTAACCAAACAGGTAACACAGGAGTAGCAAACATTTGCAACACACATAACAGGACTTTAAAAAAAAATCTATAAGTTAGTAAAAGAAAAAGTAACCCAAAATAAAAATAGGCAATAAAAGTTAAAACAATAAAAAGCAATAATAGTATTAAAATTATGAGATCAGAAAACTTTTAGAACTGATAATACTCAATAGTAGGGCAGCACCTGTGGCTCAGTGGGTAGGGCATCGGCCCCATATACCGAAGGTGGTGGGTTTGAATCCAGTCCCAGCCAAACTGCAACCAAAAAATAGCCGGGCATTATGGCGGGCGCCTGTAGTCCCAGCTACTCGGGAGGTTGAGACAAGAGAATCACCTAAGCCCAAGAGCTGGAGGTTGCTGTGAGCTGTGATGCCACAGAATTCTACTAAGAGCAACAAAGTGAGACCCTGTCTCTAAAAAGAAAAAAAAATACTCAATACTAAAGATATAGAAAATTTACCAATAGTAAAAAACTAAAGTGGTACAGAGCTTTTTGGGGAATATCTGGCAGTTCTCAATGAAAACAAAACGCATACCCCATCAGTGCAGTAATACTTTTTTTTTTTGTCTACTAGGGAACACTTAAATAAGTACACAAAGATGTATGCATGTATAGGAATGGTTACTGTAATAATGTTTATGATGGCCATATAATGGAAACAATGTAAATATTCGCCAGCAGCAATGGTTACATTAGCAGTGGTTAATCAACAGCATGGAAGGTAACATAAAAATGTAGATATCCAAGTACCAATAAGATAGTATCTTTAAGGTATGCTGCTAAGTGAAAAAAGCAAGCAGCAGGAAAACTAAAGCAACAATTTAAAAAGTCACACCGAAACCATATGTGTATCTGTATTTTTCATATATGTATATAAATACACTTAAAAAATCAAAAAGGACAAAGTATACATAATACTGGTAACAGAGGCTGCCGCTGGAGAGTGAAATGGGATTGCATGGAATTCAAAGAGGAATTTTACTTTATTAACATAGTTTAAATTTGTTAGCAATAATGCTATATTAATTTGCACCCTTAAAATAACACAACATAGACCCAATGGTACGGTATGTAAAAACCTCAGCAATGTGATATTGAGTAAAAAAGACAAATCACAAAAACAGTACACATATACAAATAAAATGCTCTATTTGTTTCAAAAACTTATAAATATACAAGGTCTGGCAATTAAGTTTACAAACTTGCCACCATGTACCGACATGGGCAGCGCTGTACAAACAACTTGGTAACGGTCCATAACGTTGGTATACCAGTGTCTCACAGATGTGTTTATGCCAATTTGTGGCGGTGCCTTGCTGAGTGGCATTCATTATTGTTGCATGGTTTTGTATGCTATCTCAAAAATCTCAGAGCTTAAATAAGAGCAACACATATACAATAAATTTCTTGTTAAACTTGTTAAGAGTGAAAGTCAAATCAGGGACATGTTAGCCCAAGTTGATGGGGATAAGGCCATGAAGAAAATGGCAGTGTACAAATGGATTAGACATTTTTCTGAGGGGAGAGAATGCATCACTGATGAAGAGTGGTAAAGGTAGGCAGTAACAAGCAGAACTGATGAAAACAGCGCAAAAATTCAAGGAATTCTGCATCAATATTGTCAGCTGACTATGAGAAGCACAGTAGACCAAGTAAACACTGAGAAAGTTAGAAAAATCTTAACTGAAAATCTTGGCATAAAAAGGTGTGTGCAAATCATGACAATGCCCCAGGCTCACACAGCACTGTGAGGGCATTTTTAGCCAATAAACAAATAATTGTTTTGAGACACATTCCCTACTCACCTGATCTAGTCCCCAATGACTTTTTTCTTTACCCAAAGATAAAGGAAACTCTGAAAAGAAGATGACACTGAAGACATCAAAGATAATACGACAGCTCCGATGGCCATTCCAGAAAAGGAGTTCCAGAATCGCTTTGAGGGTGGACTAGGTGCTGGCGTTGGTGCACAGCTTTCCATAGGGAGCCCTTCAAAGGTAACCAGAGCACTGGGATATGTAGCACGTTTTCTAGGATGAATTCACGAGCTTCATTGTCAGACCTCAAACAATATCTGTGTGTAAATCAAACTACAGGTACCCAGCAGAGTCCCATGTTGACTGTGGTCACTTCTGGTCATAGAGCAGAGCGAGAGAGAAGGTGGCCTGAAGAGGCTTAGGATTTGTTCACTGTAAGGTTACCCACCTGCTTCCCTTCTTTATGAAAGACAAGATTTTAAGATGATTAAGGAAGACGGGGAGTTACACAGTATGCTCCCTCCTTTTCATTAGGAAAACTTGGATAAAAGTTACCAAATAATAATTGATAATTACATATCACAGATTTAAATTTATTCAAAAAATAGTTGAAAAACTTGAGAAACATTCAATTAGAAAATCAAAATTTAATAAAAATGTAGCCAGGAGCCAAGTAGTAATTAATTTATTTGGGGATTTGTTTATCTGTAACATCTTCAAAACTTTTAAGTTCTTCCCTCCACTCAGAGTATGCTCCATGACTGTCTCCCCCTCATCATCACTGTGTTCCAGGACTGCGAGCCAACACACACACACACACACACACACACATCTTAGAATGTTCAACTGGCAACAAAAATAATCACAAAATGCTCTCCAAGGTCAAATATAAGTGTTTGCTTGAATTCTCTTCATAGCTGTTCATCTTCACTGCTGGCAAAATAAGACTACTGGACAAATTTCACAAACAAAATTCTGATTCTCTTTCAGCATAGATTCACTTTCCTTTCTTCAAGATTTTCTAAGACAGGTCAGAGGCAGTTTACAACGTTAGAAAACTAACATTTTTGAGGAAACTCCTTTATCTTTCCCTGAGCTCCCCTTGCCTCCCATCACCCTGTCACCACTACACTCACACACTCACACACACACACTCACACACTCACACACTCTCACACCCTCCTTCCTTTTTCTGGTAAACCGCACTGCAATGTTGTTGCCTTTCCTTATAGGGAGAGATGAATTGGCCTGTCTACATGAGTAGTTTAAACTGGCCCATAATAGTGAATGAGAATTTTTCTAAAAGCTCATTTCCCTTTGCTGGTCCAAGCCTCTGATCTATGACTCAAAAGCTTAGTGGAATTGCATTTTCCTGTTGAGGGCGGTGGGGGTTTGCGGGAGAATCTCTCCACCAGAAAAACGAGGAAAAGTTCCAGTAGATTTCCTTCTGTTCCAAAAACTAAATTAGGATGGTTCCCAAAGTTCCTTAATTGTATCCCTTGGATCCTCCAAATAAACATAAAATGCAGCTAAAAAGTACTGAAATTAACTAAAAGAACAAATCAACACCCAAGTCTTCCTGTGGACTCCTTGCTGGGAGAGAGCTACCTCCTCTTCGTGTTTTATATACCTCAGAGGACGCCGACTCGCCGACTTACAAACTTGTTTCCTTGCAAAGTACTTACTAAAGGACATGTAAGTAATCGGAATTTTATATTTGCTACTTAAAAGAGAAGCATGTTATTTTTAAAGTTCTAAATTTAAGTGTCAAAAATAAGTTTAATCCCATAGTATATTTTAAGTTGTAACGCTTCGCTGAGGAGAGCACTAGCAGACAGGTACTTTCAGACGCTAATGGTAGAACTGTCCACAAGCACAATGTTTATGAAGGACAACATGGCGATGTGCGCCCAATACACTTTTTAAAGTGCTCGCATGGCCTAGCAAACCCAATTCTATAATTATCCTAAAAAATGACTATGAAAATCAAATTAAAAGCCTGTTCATCATAAGTCACAGCAAAAATGTGTGGACTATACTTAAAATATCTAACAAGAGGAAACTGGTTTTAATGGTGACAGACTCATCAACAAAACACAAGATCAAGCCCATGAGTAGAAATCTATGCATATCATCCAGAATATCAACCAGGTGAACATTTTTCAAGTATAATGTCACCTATTTTTAATATTCAAGCAATGTTTATAAGATTTCATATTTATATCTCCAACCTCAACAAAATATTTTTGAACAAAATAATGTATGCTGAGAAAAAGCAAGTTTCATTACAAAGATACACAGTACGAAAAAGAATTGTTGACATTTTAAAAACTGAACTGTGTATAGACCAAAGTCGATTTCTCCGATGTTGGTACAGAGAGAGGATCACAGCCTCACGCCCACTGCAAACCATTCTCCACCACTGGGCACACAGACTGAACGTGGTTCTGCGAGACCTCGCGCACTGAGCCCTTGATTTTGCTGAGTGTTACTTAGTGTACTAAGAGGCAATAGTTGAGAAGATGGGAAAGAAAATTCTGGGAAGAGGAGCAAAATGAGTGGGGAAGAAAAAAATGACTAAAATGGAAGACAACGTGTTCCAATTCACAAAACAACTGTTCCTTAATCATTACTTCATTAAGAAGCCAGCTTTTAACCATTTTACATAAAAAGATGATAGTTACTTCAAAATAGGCTTCTTAGTGTGTTTTAGAAAACTGAAAATGTAGTGTTATTATACACATTTTGAAATTCAAAATAAAGGAAAATAGGTCCCAGATTAGCATTTTTAATGGAATGTCTGATTTTCAGGAATGGATTACTGATGGTAAATGCAGGGTGTCTGCACTGTACCACCATGCTGGGAGGTGGGTTGTTAGGGTTTGATGACAAGGGGACATATAGGGTAATGGAAATGTTCAATATCTTGATTATGGTATCTGTTACATTACCTTACACACTTGTCAAATGAACAGAACTACACCCTAAAGCAGGCATCCTCAAACTACGGCCTACGGGCCATATACGGCCCGCCTAGGACATTTATCCAGCCCACTGACTGTTTTTGCTGCCGCTGTCTGTCCAGCTTAGCAGCCAACTCATCCCAGGACCCCCAGTCTGGCCCTCCAACAGTCTGAGGAACAGTGAACTGGCCCCCTGTTAAAAAGTTTGAGGGCTCGGTGCTTGTGGCTCAAGCGGCTAAGGCACCAGCCACATACACCTGAGCTGGCGGGTTC
>NW_003852407.1:3825381-3832723 GCF_000181295.1 Otolemur garnettii | reverse complement strand
AGGTGCCTCTAGTCCCTGCTACTTGGGAGGCAGAGGCAGGAGACTCGCTTGAACCCAGGAGTTGGAGATTGCTGTGAGCTGTGATGCCACGGCACTCTGACCAGGGCGACAGCTTGAGGCTCTGTCTCAAAAAAATAAATAAATAAATAAAAATAAAAAGTTTGAGGACCCCTGCCCTAAAAAGAATAAATGTTACTGTATATATTAAATTATATCTCAATAAACTTGATTCTGCCCTTCTCCTTACTGAAATCCAATGATGTATAATCAGGACCCAGCAAGGCTACTAATAATTATTGACCCAACATAATGCTTACATATATGCAAAGATATGTGTGAGAAGGTGCATAGCAGTAGTATTTTAACAGCCAAAAGAAGCTGGAAATAAGCCAAATACATATTACAATACAAAGGACAAATAAAGTGTGACATGTTCTTAAATGGAATACATACAGTAGTAAAAATGACAAAATTATGTTTCATGTAAAAACACTGATGAATTTTAAAAATAAACAAAAGGGAAACACTAAAGAATATATAGCTTATGATTAAGATAAAGTTCAAAAAAACTAATCTACGGTGTTAGAAGTTGGAATAGTGTTATCTGTAGCAGCCCATATAGCCTATGGCTACGAGGAGTGCCTTATAAGAAACACCTGTATAGCTCAATAATGGAACACCTTGGTGAAAAGGGCATGGAGAGGGATTTAGCTCTCCTCACAAGCATGAGAGCTCGCGAGATGAGAGCATTGGTGAATTGGCACTCTCTACACCTGTGGTGTTCAGCGGCACGAGATCAGCCTTCTATTAGGCTGGAGGAGCAGGCAGTTGGGAACATGCGTATTCTATCAGACTTGTTTACTCTGACTCTGTCTCCTTTCCTGCCAGCAGAACACCAGCAAGGTGTCTCTCTACTGACAATTACCAAGCTCTACTAAAGACTAAGATCTATCTATTCTAAGACTGCTTTACCCTCTCTCTCCCATCAGCTAAAGTAGATAGCCCTTGGACACCAAAGAGTAATTGTTCCTGAGTAAGGTAGCTTAACGGTCTGCATCCGGAACCTAGTTAAGCCGGCCCGAGACCTGGCCTGTCCTGGGCCCTGACAAGCGGTGGCAGTGGTGGGCTGTGACAGATATCCTTTGCAGTTGGGAGGGAAAAGTAATTAGTAGAGTGTGTAAGAGAGATTTCTAGGGTGCTAGAATTATTTCACCTGACTATACATGTTCACTTTTTTTTTTCTTAGAGACAGAGTCTCACTTTATCGCCCTTGGTAGAGTGCCACAGGGTCACAGCTCACAGCAACCTCCACTCCTGGAGTTAGGCCTCAGCCTCCCACTGAACCACAGGCGCAACCCTACACACGTGTTCACTTTTTGATAATTAATTGAGCTATGCACTGATGACCTGTGTGCTTTTCTGTATGTTACACTCAAACACAATGTTTACCACAAAAAAGAGAAAAAAAAACAGCATGCATTCCTTTTTGCAAAATGATGATGAGGAGGAGTCTACACCATAATGCTCAGAATTATGCTTATATGCTGGAAGTAAGGGTGATTTGCTTTTTCTCATTAGAATGCCATGATTTCTAAAATGACCATACAGCAAAAGAAACAAAAAAAAATTTTAATTTAAATTTTTTAATTAAAAAGTTAGTTAGAACAAAAATGTTTCTTTAAAAAAACAGTGCTGGTTTAATCAGAAAATAAAATCGCATTTAATGTTATATCTTTAATAAAGGGCACAGTCCTCCGACACTCTCTTTTCTAAATAATCAATGTATATGTTTAGAAAACAAGTTATTTTTGCCCGCTTGATTTGACTGTAAAACATTAACATAGTCCCGAGTTACAATCAATCATACTACGATGCTGGGAAAGGGGAAAAAAGGGTCACTAAGAGTTTCACTTTTTTACATGTGTTCACATTTAAAGCACTCTTAAAATATCTGATGACTGCTAGTTTCTAAAACCGTTTTGAGTCAAATTCAATTTTCCTGACACAAAACAACATATGACTACAGATATCCTGTCTCCAAAAGGAATGCTTTGACCACCTCAGAAAAGAAAAAATACATATATATTATTTTTTAAGAAGGAAAATGTTTTTAAAAATTCTTAGCACAGTAAAACATTTTATCTACCTTTGTAGTTTGAAATCTGTCCAACTCTCTGACTTACTATCAGCACAATATAAGCCATATGGAACTATTTAAAAGTTGAATTCCTTTAAGAACAGAAAATGGAACAAATATTGAGGAAAAGTTGAAAAAAATCCACTGAAATAATCCAATAATTATGAAGACTGATACTTGTTCTCAAAAATGAAAAACAATGAAAGGTAATATGTATAGAATTCATTTGACTCAGTAAAACTCTAGATGCACACAGCCCTAAACATTTATGAGAATCTCTGATGAGTATGGCAATATATTAAAGTGTAAAGCATAAAAGAAATAAAAACCTTGTGTTCTCAAAGATAAATTCTATCTCAAACACAAACAAATAATAAGCAAATGAGGTGCAAAATGGGAAAGGGCACAGTGAGCTCAGAGGAAGACAGCCAGCCTTTCTTTTAAACTGACCCATGTCTGGTTCCCAGTAAATTCTTTGCATTATGTCCCAATGTCATGCCTTACAACAGTGTTTACCAAAATGGCACATGGACCAGTGATGTCATGAGCAATCGTTAAATGCAGCCCTGGAAAACTGTTTAAAACCATTTAATGGGTGGCGCCTGTGGCTCAGTGGGTAGGGCGCCGGCCCCACATACCGAGGGTGGTGAGTTCAAACCTGGCCCCGGCCAAACTGCAACAAAAAATAGCCAGGCATTGTGGCAGGCACCTGTAGTCCCAGCTACTTGGGAGGCTGAAGCAAGAGAATCACCTAAGCCCAGGAGTTGGAGGTTACTGTGAGCTATGATGCCAGAGCACTCTATTGAAGGAGATAAAGTGAGACTCTCTCTCTACAAAAATAAAAATTAACAGTGAAGTATATTAGGGAGAGATTCAACTACCATATTTACCTCAGAATTTTCAAGAACTGAACCATCTACTATATGAAGAAATTACTATGCTGAAAAACTTGAAAAAGTAAATGTTAAGGAAAAGTTGGTGATACATAATATGCATTAGGTTATTTAAGTATGAAATGTCTGATTTCCTTAAGTACTAAGTTGACAGCTGGTATCTCTGATGTTTCACTTCGAAACCTGGGATTTTTTTGTTGGGGGGGGTGGTTTGAAACTCCTTTAATTTTGAAGGTACATCCTCATTCTTTCAAACTCACATTTCGGCTTGTGATTATCTTCCAAAGTATCTTTAAGGGGCAATTTCCGTGGAAGCATGGATAAGTCAAAAATTTGTGTTATTTTTGAGAATGAGTTCCATCATGGTAGCAATATAGCACAGACGCTGGAGATATCAATATAGTGTCTGAGTAGGATGTGGCTAATGAATGCACAGTACATCAATGGTTTGACGTTCCGTTCTGGTGATTTTAAAAATGAGCCACCTGGGGAACCTGAGGCCAACATGGATAATGACGAGGAAATCCATCTCAACCTACACATGAACTGGCAGCAAGGTTTGATGCTACTATTCAAACAATATTAGACAGATCAACAAGGTAAAAAAGCCAGACAGATGGGTTCTATAGGTATTAAATGAGCATCAGAAGAGAAATCGTCTCAAAGGTTGCTTTTCTTTGCTGTCATGACATAAAATCGAACCTTTGTTACGTGTGATGAAAATGGATCCTTCAGGCAGTGCCTATGGCTCAGTGAGTAGGGCGCTGGCCCCATATTCTGAGTGGCGAGTTTGAACCCAGCCTCAGCCAAACTGCAACAACAAAAATAAATTGTTGGGTGTTGTGGCAGGTGCCTGTAGTCCCAGCTACTAGGGAGGCTGAGGCAAGAGAATCGCGTAAGCCCAAAAGCTGGAGGTTGCTGAGAGCTGTGATGGTATGGCACCCTACCAAGGGCAATAAACTCAGACTCTGTCTCAAAAAAAAAAAGAAAGAAAGAAAATGGATCCTTCCGGACAATCCCAAGTGTTTGGCACAATGACTGGACAAAGGCAAAGTGCCAAAACACAGTGTCTTTTGGTGGTCCAGCATTGGTATTATCCAGTGCAATTTCATGAAACCTAGTTGGTGGATGACAGTAGATGTCTACTACAACCAGTTAAATTAAATGATTAGAGCCGGAAACAGTGACTCACTCCTGTAACCCTAGCACTCTGGGAGGCCACGACAGGTATATTACTTGAGCTCAGGAATTCAAAACCAGCCTAAGCAAGAGTGAGACCTCATCTCTACTAAAAATAGGGGGAAAAAAAAAAACCTAGCTGGGTATTGTGGCCATCAGCTGTAACCCCAGCTACTTGGGAGGCTGAAATAAAAGTATCGCTTAAGCCCAAGAGTTTGAGGTTGTTGCAAGCTGTAATGCCAGGGCACAGCTCACCGCAACTGAGGGCGACACAGTGAGACTCTTGTCTCCAAAAATGAACAAATAAATAAATAACTTCACAAACTCATGACCACAATGTTTCCAGCATCATGGCAACCCAGGATAGAAGCTATTGTCACAGCAGGGCCACATATAGCCCCAAACTAAGGCAGGAAGTGCAGTGGCTATTAAACCAAGAGCAGTGTAAGAAGGTTCAGAACAGTATTGGGGGGCAGGGGCAGGAAACTGAGAAGAAAGTATGACACGTCTAGAAATGATCTTTAAAATAAGTGATAACTCCACAGATTTTTATTTACTCACACAGCATCAGCTCCTGAGTAATACAGATGTGTAAATAGGTATAATTATTTATATTTTTAGAAATGTTCCTGCAGAGCTTTATACTTTGGAACAATTACTATGGCAAAGAAATGTTTTGGTCGACATTTTCTAATATAAACTGTATTTAATGTATAGCCTGAGGACTATAGGTAATGGTCCTGAAAATGTTAATAGGCCTGAAAAATGGTACTGACAGCTAACAAGCCTTCTGATTTGATGAAGTTACAGTGGAGAGTGCTATGGAGGCTGCTGCTCAATCTGTATTTGTAAGCCTTTTTAATCATCTGGAAAAGAGGGGAAATTACCTTAGTTTTGTACATAATTTTGCAAAAAAGAAAGGCTAACGGACCATGAAATAGAAGAGATAGAAATATTTAAGGTGTTTGGAAAACTAAAGAAATTGACACAGATGAGGGATAAAGATGAGGCAGGTATGTGTAGCAGGCAGTTGTTTTCAGAATTCACTATATTCTAGACCAGTGTTTTTTAACCTTTTTTATCTCAGAGCACACTTGAACCTGTAGTGAAACTTCTGCGGCACACTTAAATTATGCTGATCAGAAAACAAAAAGAGTAAAAAAAAAAAAGAATATACTTACTGTGCTTTGAACTTCTTTCAAAAATAATTTAATTAGTGGTCTTTAAACTTTTTTGCAGCACACCTAAGATAGTCTCATGGCACATGGGTTGAAAATCACTATTCTAGGGGAATTCTGGGAAGATGGCCAACTGGTAGCAACCCTCGGCAGAGGCTCCTGAGCAGAGGAAGAAAAACTAGATGGATTTGGACTCTATGAAGCCAAAGGTGGGGAGCTAAGTCATGAAAGAAGTACAGCAGGCTGTAACTCCAAGAAAAAGCATTCAAGAAAACAAATTACAGGTACAAAGCCTATGGACTAGAGGACAGGAGACCTCTCCCCTAAGCAGGAGGCCTGCCACAGGCTACCTGCTAAAGAGCAGGGAACAAAAGACTTCTCATTTTACCTCACTGGAGAGAGCCGCTAAATTCCAGGTCTCCTTCTTCAGGGAGGTTCCACTTATGAATCTAGACACTACCCCACCAGGCACAAAATTGAACAGATATTTTCCCCCCCAAGTCCAAACTCCTAGCCCACCGTTTCCCCCTCGCATGGTGGTCTGAAGTTCTGCCCCCTGCAGAGCACAGAGTGTAGAGTGTTTGGTCTTGTCCTGAGAGATCTGGGGATAGTGTGGACCGCCAACCATCAAGATGGAATCTGTGACTAAAGGGGAAGAAAGAGTGTGAGAAGAAAGGGACAACTTGGCAGGAAGAGGAGCAGTCCCCTGGTTATGACTATGCCCAGCCAGTGGTGGTGTTGACCTCAGTTCAGGCTGTTTGGTGGGATGGGGTGCGGAACTCCTGACTCAGACGGTACCCACAGCAGGAGTGTGGTTGCCCCATGTGGACTGAGTTTGGCAGATAGGACTAGCTAGGCTTACTAGGCATGGACTGAAATCTGAGAACATGTGTGGTCCCCTGATTCCAACAGAACCCTTGAACAGTGGTTCTGGGTTGTGAACCAAGACCTGAGGGCCAGGGCATGGTCCCCGGTCTCCAGGAGGGCTGGTGAGCAGAGGCTTACTGGGTGAGGACTGAGACCTGTGGGTGGAGTGCTGCAGTATTCTGCAAACAGAGCCTGCGAACAGAGGCTTATCAGGCAGTGGACTGAGATTGGCAAGTGGGGGCATGGTCCCCTAACTCCAACTGGTCTGGCAAACAGAGGCTAGAGGGGTATGGACTAAAACCAGTGGGTGGGGGCGTGGCCCCTGGCTCCAACTGGGCCTGTGAGCAGAGAAGTGGACAACAGTGCGGACTGAGTCTGGTGGGCGGGAGTGTAAATCCCTAGCTCCAATTGTGCTGCTGGAGACCCTTGAGCCCCTCTCTGTTGAGCAGGGTTTGCACTGCCTGAAATAATTTAATTGGATCTGTGTCTGGAGCTGTCCACTTGAAGTTGACCTTCGAAGTTCTACAGGGGAAAAGAACTGAAGGGTAGGGGCTGGGTGCTGCAGCTGTTTGTATCTCTTCACAGTCGAGATTTAAACCTAACACTGTGGTTTCTTAGGATAGGGTAGAGGTCGGCTGATAATCAAAACAGAGCTAGCTTGCACTATCTCACCAAATGGGTCCTCAGAGTCTCTGTCCAAAACTCTGAAAGGGGCCTTTGTAAGGCTGTAGGAGATAAGCCACAATAACAAAGCCCAGTGCTTTGGTAAAGGGCTATCTCTACTACCCAGGAACCCCAATTCAATCTTACCCTACCAGTTCTAATAACCAAACAGTGGAAAATAAACATGTTGTGGACCCAACAGAAGAACTCTGGCAACATGAATAACCAGAGTAGATCAACCCAACCCCCCCCCCAAGAAATGACAAAGGAGATACAACTGAAGATGCCATCCATAGACAAATGGCAGCAATGTCAGAAATCAAATTCAGAATATGGATGGCAAATAAGATAAATAGAATGGAAGAAAAGATAGAAATTGAATTCCAAAGAGTAGTTCTAAAGTTGTCTCAAAAAATTAATGAATT
>NW_003852407.1:3823318-3825074 GCF_000181295.1 Otolemur garnettii | reverse complement strand
AATAGAGTTGACCAGGCAGAAGAAAGGATCTCTGAAACTGAAGACAAAGCTTTTGAATGTTCCCAAACACTCAAAAGAGGCAGACAAATAGAGAGCAAAAAACTAATCATTCCCTGAGAGAGTTGTGGGATCACTCCAAAAGATCAAACATTCATCTTATAGGAATTCCCAAAGGAGAAGAGGATGATCCTAAAGGTATAGATGCTCTACTCCAAGAGATTTTGGAGGAGAATTTCCCAAGCATTGCAAGAGATACAGAACTTCAGATAGGAGTTTCAGAACCCCAGCAAGACTCAATCCAAATAAAGCATCTCCTAGACACATTGTGATTAACTTTGCAAATTTAAGACAAAAGAGAAAGTTCTGCAAGCAGTCAGACATAAGAAATGCATCACCTACAAAGGGAAAAGTATCAGAATGACTGCAGATCTCTTAGCCAAAACATTTCAAAAGCCAGAAGATGGTCATTGACCTTCAATCTCCTAAAACAAAACAACTTCCAGCACAGGCTCCTATATCCAGCTAAACTGAGTTTCATTTGTGATGGAGAAATCAAATACTTTAATGACACAGACATGCTGAAGAAATTTGCCATAACTAAACCAGCTCTCCAAGATATTCTCAGACCCATCCTCCACAATGACCAGTGCAATGTTTTCCCTCTAAAGTAAACTCACCCAGAAATTTTTGAACCCAACTTCCACAGTAGTGAAAGGATTAAAAATGTCCACTGGACATCTAAAAATCACAACACCCAAAACACAACCAAGCTTATCAATTCTCTCAATTAATGTGAATGGTTTAAATTGTCCTCTAAAAGGGCACAGGCTAGCTGACTGGATACATAAACTCAGATTGGATATCTGCTATATACAAGAATCTCCTTAGACTCTCAAACAGACTCAGGGTGAAAGGGATGGACTTCTATAATACAGGCAAAAACTGGAGAAAAGCAGGGGTTGCAATGTTAGTAGCAGATACAATTAGCTTTAAACCAACAAAGATTAAAAAAAAAAAAAGATAAGGAAGGTCACTATATATTTGTCAAGGGAAACACCCAACATGAAGAGATTGTAATAATTAACATTTATGCAACCTACCAGAATGCTCCTCAATTCCTAAGGCAGACCCTAATGGATATGAACAACTTGATACCTTCCTCTACTATAATAGTTGGAGATTTTAACACCCCTTTGACAGTTTGGATAGATCCTTTAAGAAGAAACTAAACAAAGAAATATTAGATTTAAACCTGACCTTAGTACAAATGGACTTTACAGACCTCTACAGAACATTTCACCCTAATAAAACTGAATTTACATTCTTCTCATCAGCCCATGGGTCATCCTCAAAAATAGATCATATCGTAGGACAGAAGTCTAACTTCAGCAAATTTAGAAGTATAGAAATTATTCCTTGTATCTTCTCGGACCACCATGGAATAAAAGTTGAACTCAACAGCAACAGGATCTTCATACTCAAACAAAGTCATGGAAACTAAATAATCTCACACTGAATGATAGCTGGGTCAAAGACAAGATTAAGAAGGAAATCACCAAATTTTTGGAACAAAGATAATGAAGACACAAATTATCCGAACCTGTGGGATACTGCAAAGTCAGTCCTAAGACGGAAATTTATAGCATTGGAAGACTTCATCAAGAATAAAGAAAGAGAGGAAGCCAACAACTTAATGGATCATCTCAAGCAACTGGGAAAGGAAGAACATGACAATCCCAAACCCAGCAGAAGAAAA
>NW_003852407.1:3819456-3820477 GCF_000181295.1 Otolemur garnettii | reverse complement strand
AGAACTCAAACTAATCAATAAGAAAAGAATAAATAACACCATTTCTATGTGGGCAAGAGACTTGAACAGAAACTTCTCTGATGAAGACAGGCACATGGCCTACAAACACATTTAAAAAAATGCTCATCATCCTTAACCATCAGAGAAATGCAAATTAAAACCACTTTGTGGTATCATCTAATTCCAGTAAGTTAGCCCACATTACAAAATCCCAAAACGACAGATGTTGGCATGGATGTGGAGAGAAGGGAACGCTTCTACACTGCTGGTGGGAATGCAAGCTAATATGACCTTTTTGTAAAGAAATTTGGAGCACACTCAAGGAACTAAAAGTCCTATCATTCAATCCTGCAATTCCTCTACTAGGTATATACCCAGATGATCAAAAATTATTTTACAACAAAGACATTTGTGCCATAATGCTTATTGCAGCCCAATTTATAATAACCAAGACATGGAAACAGCCCAAGTGCCCATTGACTCATGAATGGATTAACAAATTATGGTATATGTACACCATGGAATACTATGCAGCCATAAAAAAGATGGAGACTTCACATCTTTTATGCTTACCTGGGTGGAGCTGGAACATATTCTTCTTAGTAAAGTATCTCAAAAATGTAAAAAAATGTATCCAATGTACTCAATACTACTATTAAATCAATATACAATCACCTACACACTCATATGAATGACAAAACGTAACTATAGTCCAGAAAGTAGAAGGGAAGAGGAGAGGAGGGGGCATATGGTAGGAGGGAGGCTATTTGGGGGGACCTCGCTTAATGTGCATGATGCAATTATACGTTTCAAAACTATTAAGAAATGAATATAATTGTGATGGATATGTTACTTAATTCAATGTAAGCATTTCATATTGTGTATCAGAGTAGTACCCTGGACCCCATAAATGCATCAATGTACAAAGTTATAATTTAATAATAATTTTTAAAAAAAGAAAATCACTATTCTAGACATTTATTCATGACTTGTCACAAGTTGTTGCTTTTATTTTTTATTT
>NW_003852407.1:3817532-3819020 GCF_000181295.1 Otolemur garnettii | reverse complement strand
CCTGCCACACTAGCCATATTCTTTTCCAGTCCACCATTCTGCTAGTGAGGATGTCCAGTGCCTTCTCTCCCTCTCTCCCCTTTCCTAGCCTCTGTCAGGGATGGGCCCCTGCAGTCTTGCTGAACTGCATCTGGAGACTGCTGAGTACCTGGGTGAGAGGAACAGCACTCTCTCCTCACCATTCATCTCTTTGGATTCTATGGGCCTTGGAGGACAACAGTCTCACAAAGATTATGAACAATAATAAGAGGAGGAAAATGAAGTCATTTACTGTAATCCTACAAGGAATCATTATTTCACCTACACAGATGGGGAAAAGCTAGAGAGGTTACAAAATTTTCCCATGGTTATAGAACTAATTAGCTTGCAGTCAGGTCCAACAGACCCTGTGTTCTTCAGAAGCTATCTTATCCAGCACTTTGGAAAGGATTAAGGATTAAAATGCACCTTTTTAACAGATAAACTGAAATTTACAACAGTAATTCATCCTCATAGTGATTCTATTTTTCTCCTAATATTTTATTATGAAAATTATCAAACAGAAAAGTCAAAAGAATTCTATAGTGGGTACCCCTGTACTTACTACCTAAATTTTACATTAACATTTTGCTGTATTTGTAATAACATCTCCATCCTGTTTTCAGTCATCACTGAAGCTTATGTTATTAACGTGTTTCAAAGTAAGTTGCAGAAACGTAGGTGATTCTGTTTTAAAAGGAAAGTTTTGAATAACTCCTAACATTGGACTTCTTAAAAATTACTTATTCATGTAAATGGTGATCTCAAAGCTAAACCGGCAATAGTTTATGAAGGTGATTACTACCATTCACAAATTCTGTCAGCAAGTAACTTCAGAATTTACTCCAAATACCCATGGTAAAATTAATGTAAATTAACAACAGCTATTTAATAAAAGTTACACTCACTTGACTAGGATAGAATTTAACATTTTTAAGGAAATCGATTTTAACTACTTTATTTTTCAAAGAATAAGATTTATATTCTCAAGAAATTAGAATTCAGTATTAATAATTTTGCTATTACTATTTTAAGTTCCACAATAATTTAAATTACAGAGTCTCAGAACCAGATTAAATACCAAATAATCAGTGCTTGTAGCAAGGCTGAGAAACTTGTTCAAGGATTTCATCTGAAATTGATTCTTTTGTACAATTAACCCATTCTCTAACTATCTTTGCCATAAAAGAAGCTATCAATCTTCCCTTCAAAACTGGTAAGAAGGAAATGAGAGCAGAAAGTCGGGCTATTTACTTTCAAAGCCAATTCTGAAAACTAGTTTATAAGTGGTTGTCAGCAAAATTACAAGGACAAAACCTAAGTCTTAAAACTGTATTTTGTCACTATATTACTCCCAATGAATATCATTTAATAAACACCATTTGAAAAATTTAAAATCTGAAATAAGACTTTTATCAAAGAATAATTCAAAGCAAAATAACTTATATTACTACTCTCCAACTAAATACA
>NW_003852407.1:3815349-3817091 GCF_000181295.1 Otolemur garnettii | reverse complement strand
TTTATAAAAAGCACTTTCTTTTTGGACAGTTCAAAGTGTTTTAATAAGAAATCCATTATTTTCATAACTATGCCTGTTTCTGAGTGCCACATACTTTTTCTCTTACTGTAGTTTTTCTTTCACTCAATGAGTCACCCCCCCCCAAAATGCCAAAACTGAAGAAAAAAATAACCATCACATAAAATAAATTACAACTACTGTATTACCATATTAATGATAATGAATTCAATAACTTTCTCAATAAAGCAATTGAGAAAAATATGAATTTTAATCTTCACGGTCTACTATATTAATTTCACTATCATAGTATTTGCCTAAACAAATAATCACTACTTTGGCCTTATAATTTGGCTTGGATACCCACCACTGAAGCAAAGGGGAAAAAAAACATTTTTGATGGCTCATTCAAATGGAAAAACCATATATCAAAAGTTATTGTGTAAAACCTCAGTACTCGTGATAGAAAGCACAGTTTGGCAGAACACATTTAATTAGTCTTGGCTCTTTAAAATATTAAATACTCAGTTATAATCACATTGCAGTTTTGTCTTATAACTTAAAACACAGAAGAAATTTCAATGTCAACCCTTCCTTGCTTCACTCTTTTTTTGAGACATTAGAGAAAAATATATTAAAAGGTCAAAGAAGAATAAAACCAAACAAAAAAAACAAATAAATGCTGTAACTTATTTTCCCTCATAATATCAAATCTTTTAGTAAATATCCAAAGTCTCTATTATATATATAAATTATCAGTGGTAAATGCAATGTACCAAATATCTGATATTTTCATAATTTACTTACAATAAAAATTGGAGTAAGCTGATAAATCAGTCATTTTCCCTTTTTTTCCTTTTATTCCCATTTTCCGTTTTATTTTACAATAAAACAAAAGTTCTATTTTAAATACGATCATGTAACGTGTTACCAACATGCAGTGACCATTTATTGTGTACCTATAACATGTCAGTCTCGTTCCCGTACGTTTGCTCATTTGACCTCAGCAGCCCTTCAAAGGAAAGAATTATGCTTATTTTACCATGAGAAATTTAAGTCATCAAGAGGTTAAATGAATTGCTGAAGAACACACAGTGAATGGCAAGTCTGGCATTCGATTCTATGTCTGGTAATACCACCATCTAGAGTCTAATAGTTGGTTCTCTTCCATAATTCATCATAATGCAGAACCAGCCCTTCCACGGGACAACGGAGGTGGGAGCCCCCAGTATCACAAAGGAAATAATCTGTTTCAACCACAGATTAGCTACTGAGGGGCTCTTTACACATTTTGGCCTGCTCTAAAAAAAAAAAAAAAAATTAGTGGAGTTAAAATGAGTATGAGTGATCTACTTTGGATACAATTTGCACCATCACCACTAAGCAGAGCTGTGTATGAATAAATTGCCAGAGCTGAAAGTTATCCTAGCTATCAACATACAAAAGACACCAGTGGTCTCTCAAATGGAGAATTTCAGTGAGGGACATTCCAACATAACCTACTTAAGACTGAATTTTTATGTCATCCCCAAAATTCTTACGTGGAAGCTTTAACTCTCAACATGATGGTACTGGGAGAAAGGGCCTTTGAAGCTAATTAGAAATAAATGAGGTCATGAGGGTGGAGCCCCCATGAGGGAAATAGTGCCCTTATAAGAAAAGGAAAAGACACCAGAGGGTCCATCCTCTGATAGGAGGACACACTGAGAAGGTGGTCATCAGCAAGCAGGGAAGAGGGCCCACGC
>NW_003852407.1:3800425-3814224 GCF_000181295.1 Otolemur garnettii | reverse complement strand
CTTAGCCGGTTGAGCTATAGGTGCCGAGCCTTCAAAAACTTTCAAAAAGCAAATGTAATAATCTTTCAGGTAAATTAATGAGTGAGAAATAGTACCATAGTGACTGCTGTCAAAGGAAGTTCATTTAAGAAGAAATTTTTCGTGGGCAATTATTTGACAATCAAATTTTCCTTTTTAACTGTCATTGGCCAAATTCTGAACTACATAAAATGAAAAGCCAGTTGGAGAAAAAGCAAAAACATGTTTGCTATATTCAATCTAGTTCGTTTTTCATAAAATTCTTATATAAATTTTAAATTTGAGCAGACCAAAATGACACGAAGTTCTTAAATTTCTGAAGCATCTTACATAAATTTGTCCAGGATTTTCTGATCACTAGCCGTGATTCTAATTAAGTTTCTTATCTTTCAGCTGGTCTGAGGCTGCTGAGTTATCGCACTTGAGAGTTCCCAAGACAGTTAGAGATTGTCCTACTCTCTCCCCCCTTCTCCCTACTGCACTTGCCCTAAAATAAATACATGAATGAAAAGTCTGTAAAGGGGAGGTAAATTTTCTTTTCTTTCAAGTTATTTTGATTTTAACGAACAAGTATTGGCAGAGCTTTGGTGCAGAAAACAAAAGTAGTTATTTACGGCTCGGCACCTGTAGCTTAGTGGCTAGAGCACCAGCCACATACAACGGAGCTGGTGGGTTCGAACTTGGCCCAGGCCTGCCAAACAATGACAACTACAACCAAAAAATAGCCGGGCATTGTGGCAGGTGCCTGTGGGCCCAGCTGCTTGGGAGGCTGAGCCAAAAGAATCGCTTAAGCCCAAGAGTTTGAGGTTGCTGTGAGTTGTGACGCCACGGCACTCATACTGAGGGTGACATAATGAGACTCACTTATTCCACATGATAACCCCACATAAAGGGTCTTACATTTATCAGCTTTACAAATGAGGTAATGAAGTTTTAAAAGTTGAAGAACTTGTTTAAGGTCATGTAAAGCTTATAGGATCCATTCTGAATCTTCTGGTTCTGATTTTCAAGCTCTAAAATCCATCCTTATCTGCCAGAGCTTCCAGCAAAGGGAGGCTAGAAACAGCAGCTGTGTGGCGCTGGGTATAATGCAGAGTGGAGATGGTACCCAAGGGGGTGGCGAATTTGAATTCTCAAGAGCCTCCCGAGCACCTCCTGCCACCAGGGGGACTACTAGCTCCAATTTTGTAGAGATTCTTCTGGGTGAGCCCTTAGGTCAGAGGAAACTATAGGAATCTTCATTAACTGTAAAGCCTCCTGCCTGCCTGGAAAACCCACTGCCTCCACAGCAAACCCTTCCCAGGTTTTCAGAAAATGAAATCTGTTCTACATATAGTAGTCACAAAATCCCTAATTATATTCATTTCATTGTTACTTTACATGTGACATCTACAGAAATACCCTGCTTTCCACATAAGAATTAGAATCTACCACTCTTCTCTCGGTATGGTACCAAGCGCATAGCCCTGAATAAAAACAGAAAGGCCCAAAATATTAACATTTGTTTAATGATGATTTACAGCTAAAAATAAGAGCAAATCTTATTCTTTGGCTGGAATTACAGGCCACACCACATCCTATAAAATTTAATCTCACTGAGACACACTGAAAGGTCTGCGCCTTTAGACAGAGAATATGAACAGGAAAGGTAGGACATAAAAGCTACAGGAATGGAAAAGACTTAGATGGTAAAATTAATAATAAATCCATTAATACATGAATATTAACATATAAAAGTTAATGTACTTTTATATGAGATTAATTTTTTAAAAATACAGTGCCCAGAATCAGGGAGGTTACAGTTCTAATCTATCTATTTCATGCTAGAGGACTGTATGCACTGTCAGACTTAAAGACTGACCCTGATAAGCAGGACTTCATCAGTAACAGAGGGCAATAAAAACAGAAACCAAGATAATAAACAAGAAGAGGGTCAGTTAAAACCATTAGACTTCAAAATAGTGTATTTCCTCAGCTGTAAGCAGTATTGGCTAAAGCACCTACCAGGAAGGGCCCCCAGAAGAATGGATTGAGCACTAGAAAGAGTATTATATAACATTAGTGGTTCTGAAATGGACCAGCTTTGTCAGAATCATCTAGAATGCATATTGAAAATGTGCACTGCTGAGTCAGACCTCCTGTCCAATGAATTAAGAATCTACAATCTAAATACAAGGCACATGTATTTTTTAGAAGTATGTCAGGTGCTTCTGGAATTCTGTGACTCATTAAAAAGTTAATTTAAAAATACCACATTAATAAAAACTGTGCCACTCTTTTCTAAATAGTAAAGGGAGGCTTGGTGCCCATACCTCAGTGATTAGGGTGCTGCCCACATGCACCAGGACTGATAGGTTCAAATCCAGCCTGGGCTTGCTAAACAACTAACAACAACAACAAAATAGCTGGGCATTGTGGCAGACTCCTATAATCCCAGCTACTTGGGAGGCTGAGGCAAGTGAATCACTTAAGCCCAAGAGTTTGAGGTTGCTGTGAGCTGTGACGCCACAGCATTCTACCAAGGGTGACATAGTGAGACTCTGTCTCAAAAAAATAAAAACAAACAAATAAATAGTAAAGTGATACATCAATTGATTCTTTCTGTTTTGTGAGCAATTTAGAGGAATATCTAAACTAAAAAAACTATAAAAAGAAAGAAAGCAATTTTTCTGGAAAATACTGCAACATTATTAATATAGGTTTGCAAATATTATAGATATAAAATAAAGTAATATATTAATATATAATTCACTCTAACCACTTCTAGTGAAAGAAATAAATCCTATTTAATAGGTCTGAAAAAGCTTTCTTTAAAAAAAGAACAAAATCTATGCAAGTTAATTTTCATTACTCTCATTTTGAAAACTTACTAGTGGTGTGCTGGGCATGGTAGCTCATGCTTATAATCCCAGTACTCTGGGAGGCAAAGACAGGTGGATTGCTTGAGCTCAGGAGTTCAAAACCAGCCTGAGCAAGAGTGAGACCCTATCTCTACTAAAAATATATATAACAAAATAAACTAGCCAGGCATTGTGGCTGGTAGACAAGTATTCACTTTTAGTATTTAAGTATTAACTGACAGTCCACAGATGTAAAGTGCTCTGCTGGATACTGGAGTGGACACCCACATAAGTGAAGCAGCAGCTTACAACACTCAAGACTCAAACAACCATGACACTGCAAGGCAAAAATACGAAGGCTCAGGAGTCAAGGAACCGAACTCAAATACAAGCCAACATCATCTCTTTCCTATGTAATCTTAGATAAAATGGTGCAATAACGGTGCAGAAGTCAAGGAACTGAACTCAAATACAAGCCAACATCATCTCTTTCCTATGTAATCTTAGACAAAACGGTGCAATAACTAGGAATATCTCTTCATCTATCATAGTTAAACCAACTACTTCATAGCCTGCTGTGAGAAGAAAGTGAGACGCTCAGAAAGTTGCTCTCCAAGCTGGTGTCACATAAGTGTCAGTTCTCAGTTTACTGTACGTAGAGCCAATGTGGGGAGAATCATACAAGCACATAAGTAGCTATATAACACAAAGCAGAGTGATAAGTGTCACAAGAAAAGATGACTGGGGGGACAAAGGGAGTCTTCATGGGGAAGACAGCATTCAAGAAGGGCCTTAATGTTTGCATGGACAGAAAATCAAGAGTCAGGGAGAGGAGGAAGTAGAGTGTAAGGTTATGAAAAACCCCAAGCAAAGGCACGAAAAGGGAGAGTGTTAGGATGCAAGAAAGTAATAGCATCTTTCCTGGAGTCTGGGAAACAAACAGCAGAATAACCAAAAATACACACGTAAGTGAGAGCAGCCTGGAGAAGGCCTTGCCTAACCCTAAGGAGGGTCCGGACATGCGGCTCACTGCTCATACCCACCCCAGTTCTAGTACAAAGATTCTTCTTTCTACCAGTGTGAATGAAGCTTAACTGTCCAAACTGTGAAGTTTTTTTTAATAATAGATAAAGCACTCTGTCTCAAAGGAAATAATTTAAGCAAAACACACAAAGTATTACTGCTACAAAAGGAAATGCTTGCTATATCCAAGAAAAATTTAATTCCAATAAAAATGAATATAATCCAAAAGAGTTCATAGTTTACATTTGGCTTGGGAATATAAATTTTTTCAATGATGGCTGGGTGCCTGTAGCTCCGTGAGTAGGGCGCTGGCCATATACACCGAGGCTGGTGGGGTCAAGCCCGGCCTGGGCCTGCTAAACAACAATAACAACTGCAACCAAAATATTGCCAGGCATTGTGGTGGGTGCCTGTAGTCCCAGCTATTCGGAAAGCTGAGGCAAGAGAATCACTTGAGCCCAGGAGTTTGGCGTTGCTATGAGGTATGACGCCATGGCACTCTACCAAGGGCGACATAGTGAGACTCTGTCTCAAAAAATAAATAAATAAATAATTTTTCAATGAGGAACTTCCAAATCCTATTTTTCTCAAGCTAATATTAAAGTAAGAAAATTCTTTAGCTTCCAATCAAAAGTTCATCAAAAGTGATCACACAACTAAGATCAAATTTTGGCAGTGTGATTGACTTTCCTGGAATGTAGTTCATTTTAAAATTACATGATTATGATCATTTTTAAATTTCATTGTGCTTTTTAGGAGAATGTCTCTGTTGTTTTTTTTATAATCCTCTGAGTCACATACTATGAAATAATGAATCCATAATTATTCCATCCTATTTATACTTTTACATGAGTAGTTTCAAAAACATTTAGGAAGAAAGCTACATAAAATATCTCGTGACTACAGTGCACTAAAACCATAAATCTATTTTAAGGTGCTTAACTGAATATTAAATTTTTAAATGGTAAGAAAATAACACCATAGAAAGTTATGCAGAAATAATGTCAGAGATCATCCAGCCCAATCAACCCTATCATTAGATAGACAAGGAACTACGATGAAGGAAATTACAGGAATTCCTTATAATATGCTAATACCTAGTTAGGAACGGGGCTACGCTTTAAGTTTTGCGGCATCTGAAACACTGATGAGACCACATACAATACTGGCCCTCCTTCAGATACGACACAACTGAAAGAAAAATAAAAAATTATGTATAAATCTATGTTTCCTTTACCCCCCCCCCGGATAAAAAACGCCAATATTGTCATTGTTTTGCAGAAAGCAATTATTAACTTATACTACTATCCTCCAAAAAACTTCTAACCATACCAGGCTATTAGAATATACTCAGCTTTAAATATTTATACCAGTTTAATAATCAAAAAAAAGAAAACACTAATAGATTAATTAAGCCTTCACATGGGACACAAAAAGCCATTCTTCATCTGAAATAATGAGAGCTTTGGATAGGAGCAACTCAGAAGAAGCTACATCTGGTATGGCATGCACAACAGGCATCACAGATCACAAATGTGACTCAATTTATAATATCAGAAAAATCAAAGAAGAGAAATGGAAGAGTCTGGTTCACTGATGAATTCCTTAAATCAACAGAACAAGTTTACTCTTTTTGTAAGAGGTCTTTGAATCCAAAAATGTTCCTGAGACTCGTCACCTAATAAGCGATCCTACTGTGTTGCCATTTCTTTTTTTTTTTTTGAGACAGAGCCTCAAGCTGTCCCCCTGGGTAGAGTGCTGTAGCATCACAGCTCACAGCAACCTCCAAGTCCTGGGCTCAAGTGAGTCTCCTGCCTCCACTTCCCAAGTAGCTGGGACCACAGGCACCAGCCATAATGCCTGGTTATTTTTTTTTTGGTTGCAGCCATTATTGTTGTTTGGTGGGCCCGGGCTGGATTCAAACCTGCCACCTTAGGTGTATGTGGCTGGTGCCTTAGCCACTTGAGCCACAGGCACTGCCTGTGTTGCCATTTCATACCAAACTGGCGGCCCCACCTGAGCGTGGAGACCAGGCCACACCCATAGCTCAGCTGTGGAAAGCAGCTCCATCTGAACCCTGCACTACGCGATCCAGCAGAGGGTATGTCGCTGGTTTAGGAAGGGTAAGGAGCAGCCGTGCAGACTCACAAATGCCAAGGTGGCACTCTAGTTTTTCTTTCTCCTTCAAAATAGAGCAAAAGTCCCATTTCTGTAACCTCACATGGCTGAGGCCCTCCAGGCTGCAGGAGGGAGAACCAGAGGGACTCTCATACTTCTATTGTCTTTAGATCCAAATTTCTGTGAAGCAGAAATGAAGATTTATTGTCAGATAGGGAAGGGCTTTCTTCAGTTATGAAATTTGCACTCAATCTGACAAAACTCAAGTTTGTGCCACTTTAGAGTTTATTACAAAACCCTTCAAAATGTACTCATTTGTCACTGAACAGATCACTGAATACAATAGGAAAACTAGACATTAGTGACAAAATCTGAAACAAAAAATAGCCTAAAATAAAAAGACTTTCTTTTATAACACAAGCAGAGAAAAGTTTCTTTTCTTTTTTGAGACAGAGTCTTACTTTGTTAAATTGGGTAGAGTTCCATGGTATCATAGCTCAGAGCAACCTCAAACTCTTAGCCTCGAGAGATCCTCTTGCCTCAGCCTCCCAAGTAGCTGGGATTACAGGCACCTGCCTCAACGCCCAGTTATTTTATTTTTTAGAGACCAAGTCTTACTCTTGCTCAGGCTCGTCTTGAACTCCTGAGCTCAAGAGATCCTTGAGCACCTGCCTCAGCCTCCCAGAGTGCTAGGATTACAGGTGTGAGCTACTACAGCCAGTCAAAAAATAGTTTCTAAAGGCTTAATTTTAACTTTACCATATAGCAAGAACTCAGCAACATGCATATTTATTTGTTAACATTCTCCCTGAAAAATCTTGTCTTATAAGTAAATAATCTATTCATTATATTCACTCCAGAGAATGAAAAGATTAATATTTTAATTACTTTGAGTTTTCACATTTAGCCAGTGGCACAGATTCAATATTGCTATTAATGGCAGCAGCCAAGTGAACAGAATTTATTCGACCTAATTAGACAAAAGAATGTACAGCAAAGAACTGAAAAAAACCTGGTAAGACTTACTTGCTACTCCTGATGCAAGTCCATACAGTAGTCCTCCTCCATCCGACTGCTGAGAGAAAACATGGGCTCCCGGAGGAGGTGGCTTTTCTTGTCTGATAAAGTTATACAATAAGGTTTTCACAAGTTTGCTGGTGTATGGAAGACTACACAAAAAGAAAACAAAATCAAGCTCATATTTACAGGGTCATCTAATTGTATATAATGACACATAAATAATGCTGGCGTTAATACTATTAACATGAAAGAGTTGCTAGCATAATTCAAAGAAATCTAGCATTGTCACATGACAACAAAGACCACAGACTTTAAGATCAATTTGTGGCTTAGTTCCAGCTTTGACACTTAAACTCCTGATGTTCAGTTACTTTTCTGGTCGTCTCTATAATACTGTGAGATATTATAAATTTTGTGCATAATACCTTACGTGGCACCTGAAGGAAGGCAGTAATACAGAATCAGTAGGAAAAACCAAGAACTAGCAAATAATAAAAGACTACACTTTTTAAGTATGAAATTATGCAAATATATTCAATTATTCAATTGGTGATAAACCAATTCCTGCAATCTAGAGTAAACTTTTTTTTTTTTTTTTTTGCAGTTTTTGGCCGGGGCTGGGTTTGAACCCACCACCTCCGGCATATGGGGCCATCACCCTACTCCTTTGAGCCACAGGTGCCACCCTAGAGTAAACTTTTTAAGACTCTTCAATGTACTATTGAGATTTCAAGGTGAATGACAAAAATTAGTAAAGAACATATTACGGCTTATAATATTATCACAATGATACTATAAAAACCTTACTTAGACAATAGGAACACGAACATTCTCCACGTCTATAAAAAAAAAATCAACTTTAATACTTTGATAGGAACAAAGTTCACAGCAAGGTGCACACAGCCCTACAATGCCAAGTACTTCATGTTAAGATTGTACTGAGTGTCACTGTCAGAGAGGGTTCACATGCAAACCTTCCACCTCCAAAGCCCCGGCCCTTTCCTTTTCACCAGTGATTTTCAAATATATTCAAAGACTATATGTGCCACAGATATAATCAGGACAGCAAGAGGGATGCAAAGATGACAAAGCTCCCCAGTACTTAAGAACTTTACTCTGAGGTACTTTATTTGGATTTGTTTTACATTTGAAAGTTTTATGAACATTATGTGAATACAAGATAAGAGTGTGTGTACATGTGTTAATATTTTTCCATCCCCAGCCCCAGTCCCCAGGAGACTGTAAAATTCTACTCAGGAGCACAGCCCCACAGGCTAACACACGCCTGGCACACAGAAGCACACAGGAAGTATTTGTAGGCCCAGTGAAAGTAGGAAAAGTCAGGGAAGAGGCTGCTGGAGTAGTCCAACGCCTGGTGACAGGGCATGGATTACGGCAGTTTTAAGAGGGCTGGTGAGAAGGGTAAGATATGAAAATAATCTGAGTAAACAAATATGACTTGACTGGATAAACACACACAGAATGAAGAAGATAGATGACTTCATGTTTCAATCCCGCAATGCAACCACTAGAGAAGGAGACAGAGCTGGGTAACAGGATGGACAGTGAGGATGGGGAGACTGGACAGGGATGCAGGTTTTGGTTCCTTATGCATCAGATTTGACGTAATGACAGAATACCCAGAAGAAACATCAATGCTATGATAAGAGCACAAGACTAGAAATACAGACTTACACAATTAAAAAACCAGACACAGAGCAGAACCTCTGCAGGATGACCACCCAGGGGACTGTAACGAACCGGTCAATATACTGAGGTGGGCAACATAAGGTACCAGGCCTATTGTACTAATACCTACAGGTGGGCATGTTTGGTCTATGAAAATTAGGTCAAACTAAAGAGGTCGTCAATGTAGAGAGGTGGTCAACTATGAAAGTTCTACTGTATTTAAAATAGAAACATACCATGGACCTCGCATCAAATACTTGTGGCTGATGCTCTGTCGCAAAACTTCCTTGTGGAAGAGTTGGCAGGAAAGGAAAACCACCATTGTTGATATTGCTTCTACTGATATTTCATATGTAATATCTCTGGAGAAAAAAGGAGACAAAAGAATGATCACTTTGCAAGATAAGACACTGTTCTTTTCTAGATAAACTGTATATGTAAAAACAAAAATTTAAAATTCAACATTTTCAGGTTATTGAAAAATAATATAAAAATCAAGTCAAAACAAAACAAAAACTAAAACTCTTTCCCATTCATCAGCTCTTGTATTTGAGTCAGATATCCCATTATTTCCCCAATTCCACTCCCCATCTCCTATTAAATGACAGGTCTATTGGCATAAAATGGAAACAGTTACCAGCCATGCTCTGCTTTGAAGATCTACTCTAGACCTCTGTGTAGTAATAATACAGAAACAAACACTGGAAGATTATACTGCTCAAGAGAAGTCACAGTGCAGGGATAAAAACAATGAGAATGTAAAGTATGATCACTTTACAATCTCAACTGTGGTACATTCTAGATCTTTTATCTATAGTATCTACTTTTCTCAATGCCAACTTTGCATGTTCAGCAAAATATTAGTAGTAAATAAATCATTTGCTTTATTAAGCCTATTTCTATATAATGGACTACCCTGTCCTCCCCAGATCATTAATCCCTTTTAGAAACAAATCTTATATCAAAGAAAAAGGAAAAGTTTCAGCTGAATATAAAGCATAAACAGAAATAAATGTTATCTAGAACTTTCAATCACTGCAGAAGTTTAAATGGGATTATAAGCCCATAGTGATGGTGAGACACGGTAATGTGTAAAGACCAGGACAGTAGGAACCTCAACAATACAGCAAAAAGCACAATAGCTCCAGAAGAATATCAAAATAAGTTTATAAAACTGAAAAAATTCATGTAAAGTTGTAAGAAAAATACTGAAACCCTACTTAAATGAAAGCTCATTAAGCAAATTAAAGATGACTTGGTTCCAGAACTGGACAAGCTTAAACCCCACCAGATATTTTAAGGAGTTATTAGTGATAGAGATATGTCTAAAAAACAAAGTATATAAAACAAAACACAAGAAGGCCATGCGACTGATCTTACTGCATAATATATAAATCTCTGTTCTACTAAAAAATCTGACTTTTAAAGTATTATAGAACAACTGTCTTTCCTTAAATTTCCATAATTGCTGCTGTAAATTTTAGCTACATAAATTCTTGTATTTGTTCTTATGTCATGAAGTGAATAAAAGACAAACCCGATGCTTCATGTCACATTGTGATTCACACAGATGATTTACAACCAAAACATTTTCTGTCACAATACTCATTCACTCATATAGCCCATGCCTGTCAGGAATCCATACAAACTACGGCCTATGGGCCACATGCAGACCGACTGGACATTTATCTGGCCCGCGGGGTGTTTTTGCCACTGCTGCCTGTCCTGCTTAGCAGCCGACTCATCCCAGGGCCCGCAGTCCGGCCCTCCAACGGTTGAGGGACAGTGAACTGGCCCCCTGTTTAAAAAGTTTGAGGACCCCTGCTCCAGTTAATTGTGTAGACACTTCAGTTGGGTCAGAGTTTAAAGTCAAATCTGAAGTAAAAAGTCCCTTGCCACAGTTAAAGCCTACCCAACAGCAAAGAGGAAGAAGCATGGTGAGGTCATGTAAGGCATCAGATAGGTGAGTGCCTCCAACACATTTGCAAACTACATCAATAACCAAGAATCAGCTGCAGCTGTTCACAATATAACACCTTACTCTATGTCCGAGCTCCTGAAACAGATTATCTTAGTTTTGTCTAAAGTAAAAACTATAACTGTTAATAAATACTAGGTCTAGTAACCTTGGGAAAAGAGGTTCTCTGTGCTGAAATCAGAGGGCTGCTCTCCTCCAATGTTAATTGGGCCAGACAGCATCACAGGTGGGAATACAGAAAAAGTGTTGGCCCTTGGATCATCCTGTCTTAACACAAAATTTTGTAAATTTAGAAGAGTGAAGACTAGAGTGTTTGATGTTGACGGGTAGGAAAACTTATAGGATATAGGAATACTGAATCAACATGACAAGTTTCATATTATGCTAAAAATGCACTCCCCCAAATTCCTAAATGAAACCAAACAATCACTCTATGGGTTTCGTAGGCCCATAGAGACAGATTTTATCAAACGGCTGAGCATGCTGTATATTTCTGCTAACATATCATTCAACAAATATTAATTTTAAAACTTAACTTTTTTAATTTTAATTTTTAATTACTGCAAATACGCAATAGTTGTATAAAAATATTCTAGAGACAAGCATTATTCTATACACTGGCGACAAATCCATCAACGAATAGATAAGGCTCCTATCTTTATGGAGCTTACAATTTAGTAGAGAAGAGAAAACTTAAATTATAATTACTCCAAAAGAGCTGTAAACAAAAAGAACAAGAAGCAACAGGAGAGAATTATAGCAGACTCTGATTTCAACTGTGCGATCAAAAGAAAGGTTCTCTAAAACAGTGACATTTTTACATCAAGACCTAAAGTATGAGCAGCAGTTACATGCAGACAAATCTATCTTTCTTACTAGACATATTATATGAGATTCTAGCTAGGGACCCTTTCATTTTTGCTTCTGTTCATATTCTCAACAAATACTTCAGGAATAAATGGATGGAAAAATACGGGGATCTTTACTGCTTTGATTAAGGAAACGTATTGAATATCTTCGTAAGTAGATTAAACTGCACAGTGTACAGGCATACATACCACAGGACAGCAAAGAGGAAGAAGTATGTGGCAGTCATGTAACACATGTCCATAAACACAAAAGAGACACACTCATTGCAATAAGAATGTAGAGGGAATATCATGAAAGAAGGCTCCGAGATGTTGCTGACTGGCTTAGAGGTTATCTTCTTTTTTTTGGAGACAGAGTCTTACTATATAACCCTTGGTAGAGTGCCATGGTGTCACAGTTCACAGCAACCTCAAGAACTCTTGGGCTTCAGTGTTCTCTTGCCTCAGCCTCCCAAGTAGCTGGGACTACAGGCACCTGCCACAACACCCAGCTATTTTTTGTTGTTGTTGCAGTTGTCATTTTTGTTTAGCTGGCCCAGGCCAGGTTCAAACCCACCCGCCTCGGTGTATGTGGCTGGTGCCGAGCCTAGAGGTTATCTTCTAATGATGTTGCCTGACTAGCAACTATGAGTACCTCCCCTTTTCAAAAGCAGCCCTCTTTTCCTTCCAAGAACCTCCCCTCTCCAATATACATGTGGTTCAGATGGGGCTTGGCTCTGACTCTGCGTCCTGGTTACAAGAGGTGGTCATGGTTTGGTCAATAAAAATGGTCGGTATGGCAACTTTCCCAGTACTTCTAGAACTATCACAAAAAAGGGTCTCTCTCCTCCTGAGATTGCAAGTGCTTCTAAGTGAGTGGGCAGAGCTGCTGGTGGCTTCCTCTGCCAGTATAGGTAGAAAGATCTGCCTGAGAAAGTAGCCCAATGAGAGGACCAGCACAGCAAAGAGATGGAGGGGGGAGGAAGAGAAGGCCCCAGTCAAGAGTCCACAGAAGAACCAGGCACATAAAAAGAAATTACAATGAAATCTGGCAAAGCCCATGGAAGAAAAACTATCCACATTAGGAACAAAAAGATAACAGCAACCTGTGCTGCCTGAGGAAGAAAGGAAATGCTTCACAAAGAAGATATTGGAGCAGGGGGGAAATAATAAGGGCAAGTGTGTTAAATTCACAGACAGGCAGTCACACAAAGGTCTGGTAGTTCTGAAGAAAAGTAAGAAATTCAACACCAAGCAAACAGATTGCAGGGTGGGGAGCTACGGGATGTACCGGCAAAGGGACTAGTACTAGAAGTTGAGAGACTAATGAAACGGAAAAAAAGTGTGTACATATTGGAGGAAAAGAGAAAATAGTTACAAAAGAATCAAGGAACGAATAGAACTAATTACAAAGTTAAGCTAGGATGCCAGATACAAAATCAACTTTGAAAAATAAATAGCATTTTCCTCGATAGATTATTAAAAATAAGCATTTTGCAAGCTTCCAAGAATAACTAAAATATTTGGAAATTAAGAATTCACAGGATTTGATGCACAAAGATTTTAAACACTAATGAAACACAAGAAAGATGATCTGACTTAATACAAAGTACTATGAAAGTAACAATTCTACTCAAATTAGTCTATAAAGTCAGTGTAATGATAACCAAGACTTTTTTTAAGGAACTTCATAAATTGACTCAAATTTTTATGAAGCAATAAACATACAGCTAAGTCAACCTTGACAATGAAGAGCAAAGAGCAGGACTTTCCCTACCAGATATCAAGACACACATATAGCTGTAGTAATAAAAACGACATGGTATTTACACACAAAAATAAACTAATAGAACCCAATTCAGAACTCAGAGACAGATCTACTTATATGTGGAAACAATGTACCATAAAGGGGACTCAATGGTACACACAAATTGCTCACAAATCAATGGGAAAAGAACATAATGTACAAAAGAAGGTGGTGCTGGGGAAAACTCACTCATTCAGCGAAGAAAAGGAAGGATGGATCCCTACTTTACAACTCAAAGACCTACAGGACATTAATTAAAGACTTAGATGTAACATGACTCTGGTACAATAGATAGATAACACCTCTGACTCCTGGAGACAAAAGACTTGATAAAACTAAAATTAAAAGAAGAAAATTTACAGTGATAAGTTTGTAACATGAGCATAGGAAAGGACTTCTTTTTTTGTTTTCTTTTGAGACAGAGCCTCAAGCTATCCCCCTGGGTAGAGTGCCAGGGC
>NW_003852407.1:3795037-3799752 GCF_000181295.1 Otolemur garnettii | reverse complement strand
AAAAAAAAAAAAAGATATAAGGAGGCAATTTAAAACAATGTGATATCCTTTTATGCCCTACATAACAAATTGAGAGGCACCTGATAATATGAAAAACCCTCATGTTCTGCTGATGGGAATACTGACCAGCAGTCAGTTTTAGAGAACAAACTATGATGTGTGTGTGTGTGTGTGTGTGTGTGTGTATATGCCCACACCAAAGAAATATTCACAGAGCTATGTATGAGGACTGCAGTAGGCAACCTCTAAAATGACCCCTCAAAATCCCAGCTTTCTGTTATTGGTGCCCATGTGCAATCTCCTCCCCTTGAGCGTAGGTTGGATCTAGCAACTCACTGCTAATAAAGAATACAGCAAAAGTGATGGGATGTTACTTCTGTGAGGACATTAACTTAAAAAACAGTATGGCTTATGCTGGGTGCCCTGTTCTATTTGCTTTCCAGCCATCTTTCTGTGAGCTACAGTTGGAGAGGTCCACATAGCAAAAAACTAAGAATGGCCTCCAGTCGCCAGCCAGTAAGGAACTGAGGTCCTCAGTCCAGCAATCCTAGAAGAACCAAATCCTGCCAATAGCCAGAAGAGATATCTAGGAAGCAAATCCTCCCCTAGTTGAGTCTTCAAATGAAACCACAGCCCCAGCTTGACTACAACCTCATGGGACATCCCAAGTCAGAGGCACCAAGCTAAGGTATACCCAGATCTCTGACTCTAAAGAACTGTGAAATAATATTTGTTTTTTTTAACAGCTAAGTTTTTGGGCAGTTTTTATGCAGCAATAAGTATATGACACAAAGACATTCATTATCTGTGGGGTACAAAGTTAGAGGCAATCTAAGTGTTCACCACAAAACAAATGAGTAAGTCAAATATGGTAGATGCACCCAATGGAGCAGTTTTAAAAGCCACAGGCATGTCCATTTATCTTCATGAGTAACTCTCAAAAAGAGTTTTGAGAGAAAAACCAGAATGAGTTCTAAGACACAATCACATTTAAGTATGTTAAAAACACATGTACACATAAGAGAACCTTCTGTACTTGAACATATACAGATAAAAGTACAAATGCTAAACACATCAGAATGACTGTTGATGGGAGAGAAAGGAATAGCAATGAAGATAAAAGTACTAAGGGAAGAATAAATATTGACTGGAGGAAAGGATGGGACCACACAAGCCAATGATGATAGTGCTGACAAATGCGATTAACTCCACTGTACCGCTAATGGACCCAAAGTAGGGACAACCAGATGAAGGGAGGCAAAAGATGGGGGACTGGCTGAAGTGGGAAAATGCTTAAACTAATCTGGAAAACAAAAGAAGTGTGTGATAAGTCACTTACTTAATGGGGACTTCATGAATACTTCAACTAAAACAATGACTTGAATGACATTTAACATAATAAAACTAATACCACTCACAGACAGACTGAAGACTTAAAGTGGGCAAGAAAAAGACTAAACAAGACAGACTAAGCTTCTAGATTTAGAAATCAGAGATAATACCATCAACCTAAAAGAAGGACACAGGACGCTAGGAGCATGGCTCACATCTGTAATCATAGCACTTGGAAAGGTCAAAACGGGAGAGGATCATTTGAGGACAGGAGTTCAAGACCAGCCTGGGCAACAGAGTAAGACTGTCTCTACAATAAAACAAAATTGGCCATGAGTGGTGATGTATGACTGTAGTCCCAGCTATTTAGAAAGCTGAGGCAGGAAGACTGCTTGAGTTCAGGAATTCAACACTGCAGTGAGCTATGATGACACCACTGTACTCCAACCTAGGCAACAGAGTGAGACTGTGTCTCAAGAAAAAAAAAAAAAAAAGAACATAGGAAGTGGGAAATTACTATGCATACAGTTGATACCCATTATTCAAAGATTCCATATTTGGGAATTGACCTAGTCACTAAAATTTATTTGTAATCCTAAAATCAGTATTGCATAACTTTTACAAACTGAACTAATCCATGTGATTTTCTACCTTGCACTAAAGAAAGCCTAAACAAAATTTCATGACTAAAAATAGAGCTAATAATTGCAAATGAATTTAGATAATAAGGTCTGCTATGATAAAGATGACAAAAAAGGTCTGTATTTTTCTGTGTCACTGGGGAACTTGAGACAGTAACTGCATAGCAAAGCTTCATATAAAACTGACTATCCAGATATAACATGATGTCTAGAATTTTTCTGAAAATAGTTTGAGGTGGAGGGAAGGTGGTTGGGGTCACAAGTGTGGCCACGAGTTGATAATTACTGAAGCTGAGTGACAAGCAAATGAGTTTTCATTATTCTCTCTACACTCCTGCCTTGGCTTCCCAAAGTGCTAAGATTACAGCATCTTTTCTGTGCAATATGTGACGGTATAATGTTAAAATAAATGGATTAAAATAGGCTCCAATAAATTGGCCAGGTAGAATAAATTAAATATAATTTAAATATATGATGAAGCACAGTTTTAAATGGTCGTAAAGATATAAATGTTAGAAATAGCTAAAACAGAACCTTTGGGGGGCGGCAAAGATATCAAGAAGCTAATTTCCAATTTTGTTGTCACCCCCCCCCTTAGAATAAAATGCAGAATCCTTAACTTAGACTCTAAGACCTTCTATGACTTCTGACTAACCATCCTCACTTATCTCTCCACCCTTGCTCCCTCTGCTCTTGTTCAATTGGCCTGTTTAGTGTCCTGGGATACACCACGCTGTGCCTCCCTCAGGGCCTTGCACCTGCCCCTCCCTCTGCTTACAATGTCCTCTCCTCAGAGAGTGACAGGACTTCATTTGGCTCTCTAGTACAATGTTCTCCCTTACAGTCTTGGCTAATACACCACCACATTGCTGGTTTTCTTCACTACCCTATCACATCCTGACATTACATTAAATGCTAACGTATTTATTATCTGTCCTATCCCACCCATAATTAGAATGTATGTCTTATTCAGAATCCCTTGTGCCTAAAACAGGGGCTGATGTATTTGTTAAGTAGTCTCTTACTATGCTCACAGGCATAGTGAGAAATGAATATTTCAAGTTTACCGAAACCAAGCAAAATATATCGATTTCTGTACCAATTTTTCATGATGAAAAATACCTGAAACTCCCATCTTCCAAACACTCTTTCATGATTCAGCACTCCTCATAAAAATTCACTAGACTCCTGGGGTCACAGGAACAAAACTAGTAGCAACAACAAAGATTATTACTCAACATTTGTTTGATCCAAGACTTAGGCGAAGTAGCCCACGCCTTCACTAATCCATTTTCTACCAAAACCTAAGATGACTGGTGCTTTTAAAAAGTCAGCTTCAAAATAAGGAACCCAAATTTGAGTTCTACCCATCTGGGGAAAAAAATGATATAAGAGAAAAACCTGTGAAACAGCCACTTAAGAAATATATTTTGAAGACACACACGGGTATAATGCAATTATTCATCAATTACTGCTTCCCAGTTACCATGCTCCCTCACATCTCCCAAGACTTTGTACCAGTTCCAACTTCCTCTTCTGGCCCCAAACTGCTTGGCTAACTCAAAATCATCTTTAAGACTTTGGGACGAGCTTTATCTCCTCCAGAAAACCTTCCCTGGCCCACCTAGCAGGCTGCTGGCGTTCCTGTACATATTCTGAACATCATGACTATGATGCCTTTTATACTCCATAGTCTATACCACACAAGATAAATAATAAATATTTGTTGAATTAAGAACCCAAATGACATTAGAAAATAAATAAAAAATATAATAAAACACAGATTAAATATTAACTTAGAACCACAAAATACATTTAAAGAAAACAGAGTGGTTGGAGTTACTTCCATTTCAGCAGTAACACACAGGATATTCATAAGAACTTTCCTGATGAAGTCAGCAAAAGACACCAGGGGGATAGGGGGGCAGAAAAGGCACTTCCTAAAAGCATCAAAGAGCTAACAAAATATTGAAGGATTATAAGTCCAAGCTTTAAGGCACTAGGAAAATCTAGAGCTCAGCCTAACATCTGGAATTGCTTTGGCCCAGGGCATGTTTACTGACCCACAAGGGGTGGCTAGAAATCTGAGTAGTGCTTTTGACAGGGTTGAGGGTCTGAGGGGACTAAAGCTGGAGTCCAAAGGTACAAGCCCCGGTAATTCATCCACACAAAAGCCAGAATCCTAAAAGGGATCCTACCTTGGGAGGAAGGGAGAGGGAAAGTAAATTAATTCTCCCATGGACAACGACCCAGCTTTAACATGTCTGGGTGGCCAGAAAATTTCAGCCCTGAAACTGAACTAAGATAAATTCTAAGACACAGAGTTGAAATAAGAGACAGTCCTCCCCGAAGAAAAACAAAATCATCCTAATTAACAAATTGTTTTTACAACTTTACAAAGACTAGCAATCAAAAATAGACACATGAAGGGACAAGATTACATGAAGAACCAACCTACACTCAACAAAACAAGCAAAATCCTTCCCATAGTAACAATTACCAAACACAATTATGCTTATCATACTCCTGATAAAAGTCAAATTTTTCAAACCAAAAATTTCTTAAAGACCTATAGACTACATAAAGTAAAAAACTGATCTTAAAAATAAAAAAACCACCTAAGTTCTAGGAAAAACTACAACAACCAAATTTTGAAATTCTATTGATTTTTTAAACATAAAAAAGTAAGAGAAAAGAATGTAAATCTATGGGCGGTGCCCGTGGCTCAGTGAGTAGGGCACC
>NW_003852407.1:3789169-3794717 GCF_000181295.1 Otolemur garnettii | reverse complement strand
AAAAAAAAAAAAAGAACGTAAATCTAGACCCAGATGAAGAGAGATTTAATGCCATGGACTTTAAGTCATATGAAATTACTACAACAAAGTACAGAGGGACTATAGGATAATGCTGAGTAGTACTTGGTTTTTTCAATATGGGGGTATTATGAACAAAAATTATTTATAAATTTTGCATACCAGTCATTTGCAAAGTTACATTTTCATTTATCTTGGGTTAATACCTGCAAGTAAACTTGCAGGATGAGAGAAGACGTGGATATCTGACTTTGTAAGAAATGGTTTGCAAAGAGATTGTGCTATTTTACACTCCCATAACAATTGTTTTTAATATAGGTTTTATTTTTTAAACTAGTTTTATGCAGGGGGCCTACATACACACCCCCTGCCTCCACACAGCCTCCCCCACCAAAGCTGTACACTTGTACAATCAATGAACCACACTGACACATTGCCATCACCCGAAGTCCATAGTTTACACTAGGGTTCACTGCTGGTGTTGTACATTCTGTATGTTTTAACAAATATATGCCATGTATCTATGATTACAGTTCACACACAATGGTTTCATTGCCCGAAAAACCTCCTGCTCTGCCTAACCACCCCTGGCCTTCTGAGACTCTTGGCAACCATTAACTTCTGACCATCTCCATAGTTTTGCCTTTTCCAGAATGTTAAATAATTGATTGGAATCATACTATTATTCTGTTGAGGATTTTGTGTTTATGTTCAGCAAGGATACTGATTTATAGTTTTCTTAAAATTGGTATTAATTCTTCTTTGTCAAGTTTGGTAGAATTCAGCTACGAATTCATCTAGTCCTGTGATATCTTGTGGGGGGCAGATTTTTTTTACTTCTGATTCAATCTTGCTCCCCATTATTGGTCTGATTAGGAGTTCTATTTCTTCCTAGTTCTAACTCAAGAGATTTTATATTTTTAGGTATTTATCCAAATCCTACAGGATTTCCAGTTTGCAAGTGTACAGTTGTTCATAAAGGCCTCTGATGATCTTTTTTATTTCTGTGGTATACACTGTAATGTTTCCTTTTTCATTTCTGATTTTATTTAGATCTCACTTTTTTTTAATCTACCTAGCAGGTTATCAATTTTGGGTTAATTTTTGGAAGAACCAGCTTTTTGTTTGAGCCTTTGTATTTTTTTTTAATCTCCATTTCATTTAGGTCTACTCTGATCATTATCTCTCTTCTTCTGCTAACTTTGGGTTGGTTTATTCCTCTTTTTCTACTTCCTTAAGATACCACAATGTAACCTGTGATATTCCCACTTTTTTGACATAGGCATTTAATGCTATAAGCTTCCCTATTAGCACAGCCTTTTCTCTATGCACCAGCTTTTTGGCATGATGTGTTTTTATCTTCATTTGTTTAAAATACATTTTTGATTTCTTTAGTGACCCAGTGATCCATTCTGGAGCATGCTGTTTGTGTAGTTTCTAAAGTTTCTCTTCATGTTGATTCCTAGCTTTATTCCATTGTGGTCTGAGAAAATACTTGATATGATTTTGACTTTTGTAAAATTTGTTAAGACTTGTTTTGTGGCCTAACATGTAGTCTGTCTTGGAGAATGTCCAATATCCATGCCCTGAGAAAAAGCATGTATATTCAGGGCGGCACCTGTGGCTCAAAGGAGTAGGGCTCGGGCCCCATATGCCAGAGGTGGTGGGTTCAAACTCAGCCCCAGCCAAAAACTACAAAAAAAAAAAAGCACATATATTCATTCAGTAGTCGCTGGGCAGAATGTTCTGCAAATGTCTGTTAAGTCCATTTGGTCTAACGTCCAATGTATGTCCAATGTTCCCATTTTGTCTGGATGATCTGTTGAGTAATCAGGTACTCTTGATGTTGATGTTGGATGCATATATATGTAGGATCATTATATCCTCTTGCTGAAATGACCCCTTTATCATTATATAATGACTTGTCTTTCTTTAAACAGGTTTTTGTTTAGTCTGTTTATCTGAATTGACTAGAGCAGCTCCTGCTCGCTTTTGGTTTCCAGTTGGATGAAATATCTTTTCTCATACCCTAGTTTTAGTTTATTTGTGTCTTTAGGGGTAAAGAGAGTTTCTTGTAAGTAACATATAGTTGCATCAAAATTTTAAAATCCATTCTGCCAATCTATATTTTAAGTGGAGCATTTCACCCATTTATGTTCAAGATTAATGTTGCTATGTGAGACTTTATTCATGTCATATTGTTCATTGTTTTCTAGTTGTTTTATAAATTCTTTGTCTCTTTTACTCTCTTGTAGTTCTATGAAATTCTGTCATGTTGCCATTAGATTCCTTTCTATTTCTCCTTTGTGTAATTGTTTTAAAAGACCTGTGAGATAGTATTTTCATATGTTTTCATGAGGGTGAATATCAACCTTCCATTTAATACCTCTTTGAGCATTTCTTATAGGCTACTGGTGACGAATTCCCTCAGTGTTTGCTCATCTCGGAAAGACTTTATATCTCCTTCATATTCTGGAAAGATACACAATTCTTGGCTGGCAAGATTTTATTTTTCTTTCAGCACTTTGAAAATGCCATTCCATTCTCTTCTGGTCTGACAGGTTTCTGATGAGAAGTCTACTGTTAGTCTGACAATGTTTCCTTTATAGATAACTGGATGTTTACTCTTTTTATCATAAAATTCTTTCTTTAACTTTGACCTTAGACATTCTGAATGTAAGGTACCATGGTAAAGCCCTTCTTGCAATGTTCTTGCCTAGGGATTACAGGGTCCCCTGTATCTGGATGTTGAACTCTCTTGCTAGGCTTGGAAAGCTTCCATCGTTTCTTTCCTTGAGTAGGCTTTCTAACTTTTTGATATCTCTACCCCCTGGAGAATACTGATAATCTGCAAATTTAGTCATTTCATGTAATCCAAAACAGAAGGCTTTGTTGACCTTCCTTCATTCTTTTTCTTGTATTGTCTGACTGAATTATTTCAACAGATTTGTCTACAAGTTCTGACATTCTTCCTTCTCTTGGTCTAGTCTATTATTAAAGCTTTCAAATGAAGAGTAGAACCTCCATAGCTGACCACCTTCCTACACTGACCACCTCAATAAATTGACCTAATTGTCATAGACTGGACATGCACCACATGTAGGTATCAGTACAACAGGCCTAGTTCCTTATGTTGACCGCCTCTATATGGAGACAAGTTTGTTACAGTCCCTTGGGTAATCAACTTACAGAGATTCTACTGTATTTTGTATTTCCTTCAATCAACTTTTTAGTTCCAGAATCTCCGATTTGTAAGGTTTTGAAGAGATACATATCTCCTTGGTACATATCTCATTCACATCCTGACTGGATTTTCTGATTTCTTTGTATTGGTTTTCAGATTTCTATTGCATCTTATTAGGTATCTTTAAAATCAATATTTTGAATTCTTTATCTGGCATTTTCAGTTCTTTTTTGGGGGGATCTGTTGCTGGACAACTGTTGTAGTCATTTGTTAGTATCATATTGCCTTGCTTTTTCATGTTTCCTGTTTCTGTTGATATCTGTGTGTCTGGAGCAGCAGTCACTTCTAATTTTTTGACGTTGCTTTCATAGAGGAGAATTCTTTACAGAAGACAAGTTGTTTGGCTTTGATCTGGGGTGTCTGTGGTAGTGTGATCTCTCTACGATTTCTTTGGCAGTATGCAGGGTCAGCAGTATGTGTGATTTTCTCAGTGACATGGGGTACAGTTATTTATTAGTTGAGGCTATGGGAAAGTTTTTTTGAGACAGAGTTCTACTATGTTGTCCTCGGTGCAGTGCCATGGAGTCACAGCTCACAGCAACCTCAAACTCTTAGACCAGGCGTCCTCAAACTACAGCCTGCGGGCCATATGCAGGTTGCCTAGGACATTTATCGGGCCTGCTAAGTGTTTTTGCCACTGCTGCCTGTCCTGCTTAGCAGCCAACTTGTCCTGGGGCCCACAGTCCGGCCCCCCAACAGTCTGAGGGACAGTGAACTGGCCCCCTGTTTAAAAAGTTTGAGGACCTCTGTCTTAGACTTAAGCAACTCTCTTGCCTCAGCCTCCCAAGTAGCTGGGACTACAGGTGCCCACCACAATGCCCAGCTATTTTTTTGTTATTGTTTGGCAGACCCTGGCTGGATTTGAACCCACCAGCCCCAATGCATGTGGCCAGTGCCCTAACCACTGAGCTATGGGCAGTGAGCCAGGAAAGTTTTGCTGAGGACTTAGATGCTAACTGAGCCAGTCTTTGGGCCCTGGTGATAACAGCAGTAGACTGAATATACCTGTTTTCTAGGCCTCAAAGCAGTTTACACTGGCATCATTGTTAGTGGGTCTTGGAGGAGCAATTCTTCTGTTTGCAGGTGGCATGCTCAGAAACTAGTAGTGGGAGTGGTAGGACAGATTATGGGTGGGTCTTAGGTCCCTGGGAAGCTATGCAATGTGGTGATGGCAGAAGCAGTAGTAGAGCAACCAACTGGGACTCAAGCGACCTACGTCCACATTGCTGGTAGCTTCAATGGGTTAGACTAGTCTCTAGTCCCACAGATACCTTAGCAGGTCAATGGGTATTGTCCTAAGTCTGCTTAGGAGAGCTTGGTCTCCTGTGTTCCTCTCCAGCTGGGTGGTAGCTGCAGTCATGTCACCATGAACTCAAGAGATTTCTTATTTTTATATCATTGTACCAGATATTAAAAAGACTTTGCCTGTTAAATTCTAAAAAGGCATTGATACAGAGAGTGTTAAGACAATACCTGAAAATAAAATAAACCTGATTCTATTCTTCAGACTCCATCCTAAAATAAACCCCAAATATACCAAAGGTTTAATTTTTTTTTTTTGAGACAAAGTCTTGCTCTGTTGATCCAGGCTAGAGTGCCGTGGCATCAAAGCTCATAACAATCTCAAACTTATGGGTTCATGCAATTCTCCTGCCTCAGCCTCCCAAGCAGCTGGGACTACAAGTGCCCACCAGGATGCCCAGCTAGTTTTTTCTATTTTTAGTAGAGATGGAGTCCCACTCTTGCTCAGACTAGTCTCCAACTCCTGAGCTCAAGAAATTCACCCTCGGTGGTGTCACTGGCTCAAGGAGTAGCACAGTGGCCCCATATACCACAGGTGGCAGGTTCAAACCTGGCCCTGGCCAAAACTGCAAAAGAAAGAAGAAAAGAAAAGAAATTCACGGCTCGGCGCCTGTGGCTCAAGTGGCTAAGGCGCTGGCCACACACACCTAAGGTGGCAGGTTCGAATCCAGCCCAGGCCCGCCAAACAACGACAGCTGCAACCAAAAAATAGCCGGGCGTTGTGGCGGGTGCCTGTGGCCAGCTACTTGGAAGGCTGAGGCAGAAGACTCACTTGAGCCCAGGAGTTAGAGGTTGCTGTGAGCTGTGATGCCACAGCACTCTACCCAGGGGGATAGCTTAAGGCTCTGTCTCAAAAAAAAAAAAGAAAAGAAATTCACCCTCCTAGGCTTCCCTAGAGTGCTAGGACTACAGGCGTGTGCCACTATGCCAGCCAGAGGTTTAAATATTAAAAAAAAAAAAAAATCATAGCATGGCATTTAAATA
>NW_003852407.1:3786860-3789105 GCF_000181295.1 Otolemur garnettii | reverse complement strand
TTAAAAAAAAATCATAGCATGGCACCCATAGTACCCCCAGCCTGGGAAATGCTCAGAGAGCAACCCCCAACCACTTCTCCTCCTTTAACAACATTCTTTCCACCTGCCAGAAGTCACATAGCCCATGTATACTTTCCTTGTTATCGGCAAGTAAGTTTTTCCTCTTTAAGGATGATCTCTATCCCATGTGTTAAGATTTATGCAACCTTGTTAAGATACTGTATAAATAAAGCTGTTTCCATGGTTCAGGTGCTGGCTGCAGCCATTAGCTGCGTCAGTCCTCCCGATGCCATCCTATCTCTCTTCTCCTGCCTTTCTTTACCTCTCCCTGTCCCTGTCCTTCTCGGCTTTATTTCTTCATTCCCACCATTTCCACTCAGGTCAACTGTACCTCCTCCTGCTGGGTCACAAGAGGAACTCTCCCTTCTCATGCTGGCTTGCAGGAGCAGACTGGTAAGTGTAGCATAGTAAATATGTTAGGTAGTGCTATCAACAAAATAAGAAACAAAGGAAGAAACAAGAAGGGCAGGTTGGGGTGAAGGGTAAGCAACAGGCTAAGCTGCTGTGACAATGAGTTCAAAATTAAAAGTGTTTAAAACAAGACCAAAGTTCATTTCTCTGCTACACAATAATCCTGATCCAGCAGGCTCTCCTTGGTAACATCATCAAAGGCCCATGCTGGGCAGGAAACTCTGTTACCCTCTGCCTGTGATTCAGTTTGCTCCAGTTGTCATAATTTCCCACACAGCAAAGTGAGAAAAATGTACTCCAAGGCAAGTCTTGTCTTCTCTTTCTTTTTTTTTTTTTTTGTTTATTGAGACAAAATCTCACTCTATAGTCCAGGCTAGAGTGCAATGACACAATCATAGCTCACAGCTTAAGTTTAAATCACAGCTTAGTTTAAACTTAGCCTCAAACTCCTGTGTTCAAGCGATCCTCCCATGTAGTTAGGCCTACAGGTACATGCCATGATGCCTAGACAATTTCTATTTTATTTTTTTATAGAGACAAGGTCTTGTACTCTACTAAGGGCGACAAAGTAAGAATCTGCCTCTAAGCAAGAAAAAAAAAAAAAAGAAGAAGGAAATTGCCAAATTTTTGGAACAAAACAATAATGAAGACACGAATTATCAGAACCTGTGGGGTACTGCAAAGGCAGTCCTAAGAGGGAAATCTGTAGCATTGCAAGCCTTCCTCAAGACAATGGAAAGACAGGAAGTCAATAACTTAATGGGACATCTTAAGGAACTGGAAAAGGAAGAACATTCCAACCCCAAATCCAGCAGAAGAAAAGAAATAAATAAAATTAGAGCAGAATTATTCAAAAGATCAATGAATCAAAAAGTTGGTTTTTTAAAAAATTCAACAAAATTGGAAATGCTGAACAGACCTATATCAAGTACTGAAATAGAATCAACTATACAAAATCACTGAAAAAAGAAGAGTCTGGGACCAGATGGCTTCACATCAGAACTATATTAACCTTTTCTAAAACATCGAAAAAGAAAGAATACTTCCCAGCAAATTCTATGAAGCAAATATCACCCTGATCCCCAAACCAGGAAAAGACCCATCAAGAAAAGAAAACTACAGACCAATATCTTTAATGAACATAGATGCAAAAACATTCAATAAGATCCTAGCAAACAGAAGCCAGGAACACATCAAATGAATTATACACCATGACCAAGTGGGTTTTATCACAGGGTCTCAAGGTTGGTTCAATATACGTAAATCTATAAATATAATACATCACATAAACTAAAAAACAAAGACCATATGATTCTCTCAATAGATGCAGAAAAAGCTTTTGATAATATCCAGCATCCTTTCTTGATCAGAAAGAACACTTAAGAAAATAGGCATAGAAGGGACTTTTCTTAAACTGATAGAGGCCATCTACAGCAAACCCACAATCGATATCATATTGAATGGAGTAAAATGGAAAACATTTCACTCGGATCAGGAACCAGGCAAGGTTACCCATTGTCTCCACTGCTTTTTAACATTGTAATGGAAGTCTTAGCCATTACAATCAGGCAAAAGAAGGCAATCAAGGGGATCCAAATAGAACCAGAGGAGATCAAACTGTCACTCTTCACAGATGATATGATTTTATACCTGGAAAACCCCAGGGACTCAACCAAAAAACTCTTAGAAGTGATCATAGAATACAGTAGCGTCTCAGGATACAAAATCAATACTCACAAATCAGTAGATTTATATATACGAATAATAGTCAAGC
>NW_003852407.1:3784265-3785704 GCF_000181295.1 Otolemur garnettii | reverse complement strand
AAACTTATTAAGAGGAAAAGAACAAGTAATCCCATTTCATTGTGGGCAAGAGACTTGAACAGAAGATTCTCTGAAGAAGATGGGCTCCTGGCCTACAGACACATGAAAAAATGCCCATCATCTTTAATCAAAGAAATGCAAATCAAAACCACTTTGAGATATCATCTGACTCCCATAAGAGTGGTTCACATAACAAAATCCCAAAACTACAGATGCTGGCGTGGATATGGAGAAAAGGGAACACTTCTGTCCAGCTGATGGAAGTACAAGCTATTACATCCCTTTTGGAGAAGTATGGAGAATACTCAGGTATCTAAAAGTAGACCTGACCAGGTGGGTTTCATCCCAGGGTCCCAAGGATGGTTCAATATATGTAAATCCATAAATGTAATATATCGCATAAACAAATTAAAAAACAAAGACCATATGATTCTCTCAATTGATGCAGAAAAAACTTTTGAGAATATCCAGCATCCTTTCTTGATCAGATGCTTAAGAAAATAGGTATAGAAGGAACATTTCTTAAACTGATAGAGGCCATCTACAGCAAACTCACAGCCAATATCGTATTGAATGGAGTTAAAGTGAAATCATTTCCACTCAGATCAGGAATCAGGCAAGGATGCCCATTGTCCCCACTGCTTTTTTTAACATTGTAATGGAAGTCTTAGCCATCACAATCAGGCAAGAGAAGGCAATCAAGGGGATCCAAATAGGATCAGAGGAGATCAAACTGTCACTCTTTGCAGATGATATGACTGTATATCTGGAAAACCCCAGGGATTCAAGTACAAAACTCCTAGAAGTGATCAAGGAATACAGCAATGTCTCAGGATACAAAACTAACACTCACAGATCTGTAGCCTTTATGTATACCAACAACAGTCAAGGGGAAAAAACAATCAAGGACTCTATTCCCTTTACAACAGTGCCAAAGAAGATGAAATATCTGGGAGTGTATCTAAGGATGTGAAAGATCTCTATAAAGAGAACTATGAAACTCGGAGAAAAGAAATAGCTGAAGATGTTAACAAATGGAAAAATGCACCATGCTCATTGGCTGGGAAGAATCAACATTGTTAAAATAGACATACTACCTAAAGCAAGCTACAGATTTAATGCAATCCCTATTAAAGCACCTCTGTCATACTTTAAAGACCTGGAAAAATTAGTACTTTGTTTTATATGGAAACAGAAAGAAAATCTCAAATAGCCAAGATATTACTCAGAAATAAAAACAAAACAGGAGGAATCACACTTCTAGACTTCAGACTATACTATAAATCGATTGTGATCAAAACAGCATGGTATTGGCACAAAAATAAAGAGGTAGATGGATGGAACAGAATTGAAGATCAAGAGGTGAACCCAGACACTTATCATCATTTGATCAGCCTATCAAAAATATAAATTGGGGGCTTGGCGCCTGTGGCTCAAGC
>NW_003852407.1:3781721-3782842 GCF_000181295.1 Otolemur garnettii | reverse complement strand
GAAGGAGGGAAGGGGGAAGGGAAGGGTAGGAAGGGGATTGGGTAGATAGAGGGAAGGTTAATAGGGGGACCACACCTATGCAGTATATTGCAAGTACAAGTTGGATCTATTAGGTGTAGAACACAAATGTCTTAACGCTGTAACTGGGTAAATGAGGTGAAGGCAATGTTAATTAGTAGTATGTAAGCACTCCAATGTGTATAAATAATCAACACACTGAATCCCATAAAGGCATAAATATATTCATGATCTATGTAAAAAAAAAAAAAAAGACAAGTTAAATATCTGGATGTTAAAACCTTATTTGAAAATAAGAAGGAGGCGCAAAAAATAAAAAAAAAATTAAAAGTAGACCTGCCATTTGATCCTGTAATTCCTCTACTAGCTGTATATCCAAAAGACCAAAAATCACTTTATAACAAAGATATTTGCACCAGAATTGCAGCCGAATTCATAATAGCCAAGTCATGGAAGAAGCCCAAGTGCCCATCAACCCACGAATGGATTAATAAATTGTGGTATATGTATACCATGGAATATTATTCAGCCTTTAAAAAGATGGAGACTTTACCTCTTTTACGTTTACATGGATGGAAATGGAACATATCCTGCTTAGTAAAGTATCTCAAGAATGGAAGAAAAAATATCCAATGTACTCAGTACTATTATGAAACCAATTTACAATCATTCACACTTTCATATGAAGAATAGATCACAACTATGGCCCAAGATGAAGGAGGGAGGAGGGGGGATGGAGGAGAGGTCAGTTCAGGGGAGGGTGAATGGTGGGATCACACCTATGGTGCATAATGCAAGGGTACATGTCGGATCTATTAGTATAAAGTATAAATATCTTAACAGAATAACTCAGTAAAGAAGATGAGTTATATATTAACCATGTGATGTAAGCGTTCCTAATTCTATATGAAATCAGCACATTATACTCCATAAACGCATTAATGTATACATGATCTATATGTTTATGATTTAATAAAATAAATTTTTTTAAAATGGACAAACTGATACTCTCATACACAGCTGGTACATATGGAAAATGGTGAAGCAACTGTAGAAAAGTTTGGCTTTTAACTCAAAATGCTAAAGACAGGCTCGGCGCCTGT
>NW_003852407.1:3780165-3781112 GCF_000181295.1 Otolemur garnettii | reverse complement strand
CAAAGCCGTAAGACAGAAAGCAGATTAGCGGTTGGCAGGGGTGGAGGGCAGGGACAAATGAGGAGGGACTGCTGATGGTCTGGAGTTTCTCTTTGGAGTGATAAAAGGTTCCGGAATTAGACAGTGGTACTGGTTTCACAACTTTGTGAGTGTACTCAAAAACACTGAATGGTATACTTTGAAGGGGCAAATTATTTGGTATTTGAAATATATCTCAAGTGGAAAATTACAAAATTACAAACTTTAGAAAAAATTACAAAGCTCTCTCAGTGTTTGTGTAAAATGACTGCCAGGATGGACTTAGCTTGAAAAAGAGCAAAGTTCAAAATATGATGTAGAACTTCCTGCCTTTTGGGTGAAAACAGGGTAAGACACTATAACCAGAACTAAGTATACAGATGCTCCTTGACTCACGATGGGACTACATACCAGTAAGCCCTTCATACGTTGAAAATACCAGAAGTCGAAAAGTCACTTAAATATACCTAACCTTACAGACATTACAGCTTAGCCTAGCCTACTTTAAAGATGCTTAAACACTTACATTAGCCTATAGTTTGTCAAAATCATGTAATGCAATGCTTATAAAAAAAACTGAATATCTTCTGTAATTTATTGAATACTGTAAAAAACAGAATGGCTACATAGGTACTTGAAGTAAAGTTCCTACCAAATGCTTATACTTTCACACCACTGTAAAGGCAAAAAATCTTAACTTGCATCATTAAGTTGGGGAACATCTCTATATATGTAAAAAATATTAAGAAGAATGTGTAACAAATTAAGAATAGTGGTTAATTATGGAAGCAAACGGAGGACTGGCACGGTGGGAGACAAGGAAGAGACGGGAGATGGTTCATGTATACCTTTAAGTGTTGGGATTACTAACAATATAAATGTATCATCTATTCAAAAACTAATTAATCAGGGCAGCGCCTGTGGCTCAG
>NW_003852407.1:3778617-3779760 GCF_000181295.1 Otolemur garnettii | reverse complement strand
AGTGAGACTCTGTCTCTTAAGAAACAAACAAAAAAAGAAAACTAAATTAATCAAGAACTCAAAATAGAAGATTGTCATAAATTTTTTTATGGAACAAAGTTTACTGAAGAAGAGAAAGGTAGGTTTACAGAATAAGAGCAAGATACGTTCACCACAGACAACAAATAGGCCTCCTTAGCCAGGGATGGTAGGCAAAGAGGCCACCGTAAATTTTAAAAACTGAACTTTTTATCAATTAAAATCTGATGACATATTGAAATAAGAGCAAACAAAAAAAAATCGAAGTCACTCAGATCTTAGTCACCGAAATTATGGTATGCTGTAGGAGTCACTGATTCAAAAGTAGGCAAGTTAAGATCTGCTTCTACGTTCTCTATGAACTCAGTCTGTTCAATGAGTAACTTCTCTGGGGCTCATTTTCTTATCTGTAAGTAAGTACATTGGGTGAGATGACCTCTAATGTCATTTCCTGCTATAACTTTCTATCATACTCAGAAAAAGGAATTCAAAGCAATGTTAGATTCTTGTGAAGAGAAAATTTAAAATACATTAATTGAGCTATCTTAAGTGCCAAATCATCAGGGAAAAAGAGCCAGAGACGCCAATACTTGAAAGAAACCAAAATTCTACCATGCTGAGTGTGGTGGTTTTTAAAAGATGAAAAATGTTTTAAACCAACACATCTTTCTTGTTTTAATGTCCTTGTATAATCTTCAGAAGACTTTCATTACACAATCACCAAAACAAAGTCAACTTTAAAAAGCCAAAATATTGCTTTGGCTGCCATATTATCCCAAGAACTTTCCACCATCTGGTCTGGAAATGTCCTAGAACAAACTACTGTTGGAGCAAATTATTAATTTCATGTGAAGAAAAAAGGACAGGCTCCATGACCTTGCAATACTCTTCTGGGGCAGAGTGGAACACTTGGATAAAGACAAAAGCCTTCAGGAAATGGGTGTTAGTGTTGGCTAAGGGCAAATTCAATGAATACAGATGAAAACCATCGTCCTTTTGACTTACTGTTGGATAAGAAACCTGATGGTACTGTAAATGGAACATACGTATAATAAAAACAACTGACAAGTTCAAAGGATTGACACCAAACTTTAGAAATATGAATGTCATGCCAGCATAGAGATA
>NW_003852407.1:3777011-3777950 GCF_000181295.1 Otolemur garnettii | reverse complement strand
AAATAATAAATAAATAAAAATTAAAAAAAGAAAAAATATATATAGACAGATTGATCAAATGGATAAATAATGCTAAAGCAGAAATTCCAAAATTGTAATAATTACAGAATCTATGGTAGGTAAGTGGGTAGCCAACATGCAGTTACGCCAATTCAAAATGTTACTTTCATAAAATATGAAATAATCAGAGAAAAGAGCTCTTGAGAACTAAGAACAATTGCTAAAACTTCACCAAAAGTTAAAAATGACTTTTAAATATATAAAGAGAGGTTCAGCCTCACTTGTAATGAGAAAATGCATTATAGAATCATAATTTCCAATTTAACTTAAAAATCTTTTAGGGCAGTGCCTGTGGCTCAGGGAGTAGGGCACCAGCCCCATATGCTGAGGGTAGCAGGTTCAAGCCCCAGCCCCAGCCCCAGCCAAACTGCAACCACAACAACAAAAAAAACAAAAATTAAAAAATTTTTAAAAATAAAGTAAAAAAAAAAAAAATGTTTTAAAGATATAGGCAAGACTCTTAAAAGATTTTGGTTTAAATCTTAAAAGATTTTGGTTTAACTTTAAATCTTTTAACTTAAAAGATTTTAATATAATCTCTTTAGGAGATAATTTTTACCATATTCAACACACCTTTATCAAAATTTAAAATGTGTATAATTAATGACAACTTTAAGATAGATATAATGGCTAAATCTATACATATTGATACAGTGAATTTATGTACATGAATGTTTGAGTATTAAATCATGATATATTCATATAACTCATACATAGCTACAAAAAAAATCAAAGACAACTCAGGCACAGTGCCTGATGGCTGTCTATAATCCTAGCATTTTGGGTGGCCAGAAGTTCAAAACCAACCTGGACAACACCAACAGTCTATCTCTACAAAAATTAACTAGCTAGGTGTGGTGGCACATGCCTGTAGTCCCA
>NW_003852407.1:3775059-3776119 GCF_000181295.1 Otolemur garnettii | reverse complement strand
GATCCATAAAAGAAAAAATCTCCCCCACACCCAAACACATCATATTTCAAAATTCTAAAGATATAACTAAGATTCTAAAATCTTCCTCAGAGGAAGAAAGGGGGAAAAACTTACAAGGCAATGATAATCAGAGGTCCGAATTCCCTTTAATAATACTGATGATGTTAGAAGAAAATAGAGGAAAGTCTTCAAACCTCTAAGGAATAACGATTCTCCATCAGACATTTATACCCAGCCTAGCTATTAGTCAAATACAAATACAGACAGGCAAAGACTAATACTTTCTTAGAAAACTACATGAAGATGTGCTCCATAAAAAACAAGGGAACAAAACAAAAAAGGTTTTAAAAATTATCCAAGAAACAGTGGAAGAAACCCAAGAAAGCAGGGAAGCGAAATCCCAGATGACACAGCTTCCCGAAAGGCTTAGAGAGCAACCAGTCTACACTGAAGCTGAAGGCTTTGATGAAGGCAGTCACAAGACTAGGTGAACGGCTTTTAAAAACGAGGCTAAAGTAATAAAAAGGAACAAGGCAGTGATCCACGCTACAGCAGGATGAGTTGTGAAAACACACAAGTAAAAAAACCCAAACACAAAAGGCCACATATGACATGATATGATACCATTTATATGAAATGCCCAAAATAGGCAAATCCCACAGAAACACAGAGCACACACATCAGTGGTTGCCAGGGGCCGAGAATGGAGAGCAAATGCTAATGGGTATGGGGTTTCTCAGGTTGGTGAAAATGTTCTAGAATTAGATAGTAGTGCTGGTTGCATGATTTTGCGCATATACTAAAATCAATTAAGTATATAACTCAAAAGAGTGAATTCTGTGGCATGTGAATGCGATCTCAAAAAGCTTTATTTTTAAAAGTGAGTCTAAAATAAAGAGAAACAATACAAAAAATACTAAGAAATGCCCACCCTCCAATTTTTTTTTTTCACATACCATACTTCCTGACTTCAGGCTACACAAAATTATATATTCCCAATGATACAAGTACAATTTAACAAATTTCAACTTTTAAGACAACCCTACAGACAAAGGACAGA
>NW_003852407.1:3759842-3773811 GCF_000181295.1 Otolemur garnettii | reverse complement strand
TTCCACAGGGGTAGATTACCCTTTAAACCCTAGTACTTTCTTTCCCCCTAAAAGATTGTTGGGACGGAGTTGAATAGTTCCACAACGTAAAAACAAAAAAGCCTCCAAACTCCTCCCTCTTCAGTTCTTTATAGAGTGGCTTCATTATTTTGTTTAAAACTGAGTTCTGAAAATAATAAATACACTAAAAGAAAATTAAATACATACACATTTCCAAATCAGTTTTGTTAGACTAGCCATTGCATGTTAGAAGACAGCTATGCCTATTTTCTAATCGAGAAATTAGTACTATACAGTGAAGATGTATAGTAAAGATTTAAGAGAGAGAGAGTTCTGCCTTCCTATTATTTTTGCTGAACTCAGCTAATCCCTACCCATTAGCTTCCTTGTGTGCAGTTCTTACCAAGAACAACCCTAAGTAAATTTGTCATGGAAAAAAAAGGTAAACATAAAAGTACAGATGACGTAATTTGGGAGAGAGAAGAAAGGGAAGAGAACTCAACGAAGCCTGTGGGCACTGCTGCCTTCAATTTACAAAGGGAGACTCATGAGTTACTACCTATAGCTAAACAAACAAACAAACAAAAAACCATATTACACAGAAAAACCAAAAATGATAATTTAAATATAGTATATTTAAAGATATACCAAGCGGAAATGTGCAAGTAAACAGAAAGAGACAATCATCTGAGCAGACATCAATACATAATTTGATGAATAAAAATTAGTGGTATACATTTACATGTTAGCATACAGAAAATGAAATACTTAGGGATAAATCTAACAAAATATGTACAAAATCTGTATGAAGAAAACTATAAAACTCTGACGTAAGAAACTAAAGAACTAAATAAATGAAAAGATATTCCATGTTCATGGATGGCAAGACTCAACGTTGCCAAGATTCTTCCCATTGTGATTAATAGATTCAGTGCAATCCCAGTCAAAACCCCACAAAGTTATTTTGTGGATATCAACAAGCTAGATCTAAAGTGTATATGGAAGTGTAAAAGGCCTAGAGTGTCAATGCAAAGCTGAAAGAGAAGTACAAACTAAGAGGACTGGCATTACCCAACTTCAAGACCACTACGATAGACAAAGCTACAGTAACCAAGATAGTGTGATATTGGCAAAAGAAGAGGCAAATTAATAGAACTGTCACAGTCCCCCAAAATAGACCCACAAACAGTTCATTGATCTTTCACAAAGTAGCAAAAGCAATTCAATGTAGAAACAAATGGTGCTGGAACAACTAGACATCCACATGCAAAAAAATGAATCTAGAAACAGACCTTACACCCTTCACAAAAACTAACTCAAAAAGGATTACAGACCTAAATGTAAAATGCAAAATTATAAACTTCTAGAAGATGACACATATGAAAACTCAAATTATCTTGAGTATGGGAAAGGTATTTTAGATACAACACCAAAGGCATGATTCACGAAAGAAAGAACTAATAGCATGGGCCTCAATAAATTAACATTTTCTAATCTATGAAAGACACTCTTAAGAAAATGAGAAAAGTCAGTGAATGGAAGAAAAATTTGCAAAAGACATATCTGATAGCAGACTGTTATCCAAAATATACAAAGAAGTCTTTAAACTCAACAAGCACAGTGGCTCACCCCTCTAATCCCAGCACTTGGGGAGGATGAGTCACGACTGCTTGAGGCCAGTTCAAGATTACAACAAGCTGCTATAATAGTACTACTGCACTCCAGCCTGGGCAATATTACCATACTTTGTCTCAAAAAACAAATAAACAAAAACAAATAACCCAATTTTAAAATTTGGGGGCCAAAGTCTGCAACAGATATCTCATCAAATATGAAGAGATACTCAACAGCCTATGTGATTAGAGTGCACTACACTCTTACCTGAATGCCAAATTCAAAAAATTAACACCATTAAATGCTGGCAAGGATGTGGAGCAATAGGATTCTCAATGATTGCTGGTGGAAATGCAAACTGGTACAGTCACACTGGTAGTTTACAAGAAAATTAAACATACTTTAACCATATCATCCAACATCCAGCACTTCTTAGTATTTACCAAACAAACAGAGAACTTATGTTCCACACAGAAACTCACACGCAAATGTTTACAGCAGCTTCATTCATAATTGCCCAGACTTGGAAACAACCAAGATGTCCTTCCGTGGGTGAATGGATAAAACTGCGGTATATCCAGACAATGAAATATTTCTGAGCACTAAAAAGAAATGAGCTATCAAGCCATGGAAACACATGGAGGAATCTTAAATGTCTATCCCTAATTGAAAGAAGCCAATCTGAAAAGAAAACATATTGTTTTATTCGAACTATATGACATTCTGGAAAAAGCAAAATTATGGAGACAGTACAAAGATTCCTGGTTGCCAAGGGTTACGAGAGAGGGAAGAGTGAACAGGTGGAGCACAGGGGATTTTTAAGGCAGTGAAACTACTCTGTATGACCAACATGCACACACTTCATTACACATTTGTCAAAACCCACAGAATACACAACAGAGGGCACCCGAAATTATAGACCCTGAGTGATGATGTGCCAACGCACCACCCCAGGGAGGACGCTGATAGTATGGGAGGCCAGAGGCCTTTCAGCGGGGGGAAACACAAGAACTCTGTACTTTCTGCTCAAATTTTGTGCTGAAACTAAAACCACACTTTAAGTCTATTCACTTTTTTCAAAATAGTGGTACATTACTTGAAATATAAAAGATAAAAGTTTATGTTAACCACCAAAACAGCTAAGAATTAAAAACAGCTGTCTCTGGGGAGGAAAGGTATAAAAAGTGATGAGAGTAAGAACATTTGTTTTAAGCTAATACAGTTTGGATGTTTGGCCCCTCCAAATCTCATGTTAAAACATGATCCCCCTCGGCTCGGTGCCTGTAGCTCAGCAGCTAGCATGCCAGCCACATGCACTGGAGCTGGCAGGCTGGAAACCAGCCCGGGCCTGCCAAACAACAATGACAATTACAACAAAAAAATTGCCGGGCATTGTGGAAGGCACCTGTAGTCCCAGCTACTTGCGAGGCTGAGGCAAGAAAATCACTTAAGCACAAGAGTTTGAGGTTGCTGTGAGTTGTGATGCCACGGCACTCTACCAAGGGCGACAAAGTGAGACTCTGTCTCAAAAAAAAAAAGAAAAAAAAAATTGTGATCCCCAGTGTTGAAGTTGGGGCCAAGCAGGAGGTATCTGGGTCATGGGGGAGACCCCTCAAGAATGACTTGGTGTCCTCCCCAGGACAGAGAGTGAGTTCTCACTTTATTAGTTCACTGGAGAGCTGGTCATTTAAGAGTCTGACACCTCCTCCCTTTCTTTCTCCCTCTTTCTCTTGTCATGTGACAAGCCTGCTCCCTCTTCACCTTCCTCTTTAATTAGAAACTCCCAGAAGACTTCCCCAGAAGCAGATGGCAGTGTGATGCTTTTTGTACAATCTGTAGAAGCATGGCCCAAATGGATCTCTTTTCTTTATAAATCTCCCAGACTTAGAGTATTACTTTACAGCAACACAAAACAGACTAACACATAGGCCCTCTGTGCTATGTAATTTTTTCCCCCAAACCACATGCGTAAAAAAACCATGTGCATACGTATACTTACCTTAAAATAAAACTTAGCATCAATGACTAGTACAAAATATCCAAATGTAATATAATTTAGATTATGTCTGAAAAGAAATTACTTTGTGAAGAAATGTTATGTAACCAAAAAATTTAAAACAAAAAAAAGCAATTGTTGGTTTTTAGAAAGAATTTTTTAAAAGAATTAAAAATTACAGTTATTAATGTCAAATCTTCTCATTCAGATTTTCCTACACATAAAAACTGCAAAAGAAATTAACAAATGTATTCAATAACAATCTTGATTTTGTTACTGTTAAAACTTTGAAGGCAGAGACTATTTCAGGGCTGAGCTAATGACCTGTGAACTGAATTTAGGAAAGTTTCTTCCTTTCTCTACTTCAGTGACATCATATATAAAATAGAAGGGCTAGTATAAATAAGCTTAATCCCAGTTTTAAAATCCAAAGATTATATGACATTTAAGTAGCCCCTAATGTGCAGGGAAATTTGCCTGTGTGTATGGGCAAAATGACAGTCGGAATTCAGGACTCTGCTCCTGCTGCTGCTAATCTTTCACATCTAATGCCAAGCTAGAACAGTTCTTGGAAACAGCCAGAGAAGCTCCTCCCAGCAGCTGGACACAACAGAAACTTGTTTCAGTTTTCACAGAGATTATTTAACTTGTTCTGTTAAATCTCAGACATCCTGCTTCTTGAGACCACTATACTTGTTAATGACCAAGGGCTACTACTTTTTATCAAGAAGTTTAAAATATGAAAATTATGTCAGAAGCAAATAAATTCACAGTTAATCTTGAGTATACAGTATATGTAAGACAACACACCTTATACAGCATTGTAAATTTTATAAAAGCATTTTCCAGGGCATTATTTTGGTCCTCAAGGCAATGCTGCAGTAGACTAGCTAGTGAAAGCACTAGACCAGTGGTTCTCAACCTGTGGGTCGCAACCCCTTTTTAACGATGAAAATACACTGCAGCATTAGGAAGGTTGAGAACCACTGCACTAGACAGATCTCGTTCCAGAAGAAATGCTCCCTCTCGGCTGCTGTCCCCTGTACTGCGATTAAGGACTTGGAGAATACTAACTACCAGCTTGCCTAGCTGTTCCTTCAATAGCTATGTGAGGTTCCTCAAGGACTATGCCATTCAATTTCCATATCTAACCATTAAAAAACTGAACTACAGGTCTGTAAGTGTCCTTTTTAAGTGACAATCTCTGATCTGTTAATCCCATTTTTAACATGAGAAAACCAAGGTCTGGAGTGGCACTGCTGGGTGGTGGCAAAACAAGGATGCAAGCTGTATCTGCTGGATCCAGGATTAGAGAATGTTTTTCTGCTCTATAATAACATAGCCGATGCTTCCTCACAATAATCAGTTAAACATGTATAAACAATCTAAACACATATCTTGTAAAAAGCAACATCATGTGTGCTACTGAATATATTTTGGTCAGATCTCATCAATAAACTAGGTAATAAATAGCTTACACGTTAAAAATGTTTTTAACTGGGATTTTCTCCCCCACTTTACTTCCTCAGGCACCAGGGATCAATTTTTAAACTGTTGTGAACTTAATACATTACATTGTCTTGATCCCTGAAAATTCTATCATCTTTAATTCAATGTCTGTAATAGGTTAAATGCCTAATTCATCTGGAAATCTGTATTAGACGGTTACCTTATAGCACCTAAAACTTAAATGCTACCTTGCTTTAGCACCCTCCACTCCCACACCCTCCCTGGTTGAGTCTTGATTTAGCAAACTCAGCATCAACATGCAGAGCTGGAGAAAGGCATCTTCCCAACAAGCCCTTCATTGCCAACCAGGGTCTCTCCCACCTTCGCCCTCTTCCAACCACTTGGAAACTTCATAAAGAAGCCATTTATGACTCTTCAGGCTCTTGAACTGCCTACTCACTGGTAGCACCAAATGTTGTCAATATTCCAATTTTCCACAATGTAACATCTAAGCCAGTACCATTGGTCTATGGGTTGCATAAATGTGTACTTTATATAATGTCATTACATTTCAAAAACCCTTTGAATAAACTGAATTTATATATACAATTCTTAGTTTCGTCTTTCCCAAATATTTCCAAAATGGATTTTAAAGAAATGGCTCTAAAAATTATATTCTTTTATATCTTAATAAACAGAAGCCTAAACATAATCCAATCTTTAGTCTAGCTCCCTAACATTCAAGTCTTTGCTCTCTCAAACAACAGTTTGTCTATCCCTGATCTTCCACAAACTCCCTATACGACTCAAACTCATGCATATGTGATTCTCCAAACACATTATTCACACCTCCCTATCTAGTGCCCTTTTCCCTCTTTGATGACCCAGCCCCTGCCAATCACTACAGCTCCAAATGACCATGGCATTTATCAACAGTTCCACTCACTGGGCTACATTTCTCTCCACCTGTCCACCTCTAAGCCATGCCTTTCTTTGTCCAGTAAATACACATAGGCTGTGATGTGAGAAATGGGGAACAGGTACAAATACAGATGAAGTTCACCTGCCACTCACCTCCGTCTGTGTGGCACAGTTCCTCCTAACAGGCCACAGACCAGTATTGGTCCACAGCCTGGGGCTTGGGGACCACATTTTAGAGGATGAATTTTTTTTTCTTTTTTGAGACAGTCTCACTATGTCACCCTCAGTAGAGTGCTGTGGCATCACAGCTCACAGCAACCTCAAACTCTTGGGCTTAAGCAATTCTCTTGCCTCACCCTCCCAAGAAGCTGGGACTATAGGCATCTGCCACAACATCCGGCTATTTTTTGGCTGTAGCTGTCATTGTTGTTTGGCAGACCTGGGCTGGATTCAAATCCGCCAGCTCCAATGTATGTGGCCAGTGCCCTACCCACTGAGCTATGGGCATCGAGCCTAGAGGATGAATTTAATTAAGAAGAAATAATTATACTATGAATATATAAGAAATATATAAATTATTATCCTATATTATAATCTAAGAACCAAGATACAAAGCAAATTGTCCCTAAACTAAATGGCCCAGACTATTCAGCATTCATAACTATTTAACCTACTATTAATTAGTGGCTCATGCCTGTAGTCCCAGCACTTTGTGAGGCCAAGGCAGGGGGACAGCTGGAGGCCAGTTCAAGACCAGCCTAGGCAACAAAGTGAGACCCTGTCTCTACAACAAAATTAAAATATTAGCTGGGTACGGTGGCAGGCACCTGTAATCCTAGCTACTAAGGAGGCTGAGATGGGAAGATCATTTGAGCCCAGGAATTAGAGGTTACAGTGAGCCATAATCGTGCCATTGCATTCCAGTGACAGCGTGAGATCCTGTCTCTTAAAAAAAAAAAAAGAAAGAAAAGAAAAGTTGTCAGGTATTATTTCTCTGCATTTCAGCTTCTAGGAGCCTCTTTCTAATACCAATGTCAGTAAACACCCAGTTGTTATAATGTGCCAACCACAAAGAGCTCTGAGCCACTACATTTGCAATGGAAGCTGCCTTAGCACAATCTTGTTTCTGTACAGACTAGATGTTGAGAAACAAAATGCTTCAAACACACTGAACATTGCTTGAGCTCACGAGCTGTCTCTAAATAACTGGGCCTTGTGGCAGGTGCCTGTAGTTCTAGCTACTTGGGAGGCTGGCAAGAGGATCACTTGAGCCCAAGAGTTTGAGGTTGCTGTGACCTGTGACTCTAAGGTGTCTCTATCCAAGGTGACAGAGTAAGACTCTGTCTCAAAAAAATACAATAAATACACTAAACAGAGTATACGTCTACTAATTTACTCAGTAGGGAAATTTTTTTCTGAGATTCTACCATGTGCCAGGTTAACCTGAATACCAGAGATACAGCAGTGAGCACACCAAGTGCTGGCACAAGAAGAGACCCTGTTTACAGGGAGCTGCCATTCTAATTTTATTGGAGAACTATGACCAAGAGAGCTAACAAATAATATGAAGAGTAGTGAAAAGCAGTTAAGACCAAAAAAAAAAAAAGCATGATCAAAGGACAAAGAATGAGAGGGTAGCTATTTTAAGGTAGGTAGAGTAGCCATTTCTAAGAAACAGACCTCGGAGAGAAAGTGTGGAGGGTGTCAGGATGGAGCCAAGCAAGCATCTGACAGGAGACAGTGACTGCAGGAGGAGGAAGGGCAAAGGCCCTAGAGACAGGGTGGCCGGCACGTTCCTCATGAGCAAGGAGGACAGCAGAGAAGCTGGAGCAGGAGTGAGGGGGACATTTTCTCTACAAGTATCACTCATAATAGTTTCAAGATGGTCCCAGCACTGTCCCCACATTCCAGAAAGAAGAGAGCAATGAGCAAAAGACTGAAGGAGGCATGCTCTGCAAGTTCATGGCTTCTGCTTACATATACTTGACCCAAACTATGTCATGTGGCCATGTAGCTGCCAAGGTGTCTGAAAACCAAGCTGGGCACACAGTGCACCCCCAAACAATGGGTATGCCTGGGCATACAGCATGGAGTAACAGACACTGGAGCCTCCAAAAGGTGGGAGGCTGGAAGAGAGGGAGGGGTAAAAAATTCCACATTAGGCACAATGTACACTATTTGATGGGGACACTAAAAGCCCAGACTTCACCACTGCGAAATATATCCACATAACAAAGCTGCACTTGTACCCCCTAAACCTATAAAAATAAGTTTTAAAAAAGAAAGAAAAATATATTAATGACTTAACAAAGTCTCATAAGAAACCTTTAAGCTAGTGTTGAATTACCCTCATAGGCCATTAAAATTAGAGTCCTCTTGTTATTCACCCCCAAATTCAACAAAGGCTAAATTAACAATGTTAGGTGTGAAATGTTGATAGTGCTCCCTCCCTTCTCATATATTCATATTCCTTCTTACATTATAAGCTCATCTATTACAATGCACTATGGTTAGAGTAGAAGAAACATTTAGAGAGTAGTTTGCTTTCACGTGGAAACCGTTACCAAGACAAACCTTCTTGTGGGATGGAGTTCCAAGAACATTAAATCATAAGAAATTGTTTCAGCAGCTGGTTAAAGCCGAGTGTACATAATACAAGACATCTGGCTGGCTGTGCATTTTCAGTTAATTTAAAAGGTATAAACACATTAAAACACTGAAATGTTTGATATATTACACTATCTGCTTGCTCCTTAAGAGTGTTTAAATGGCTGCTCTATTCCTTGTGTTCTTGGCCTACTTCCTATTTCCATCCCCCTTAATGTCACCACAACATATTAATAATAAAAGGCAAAAAAAAAAAAAAAAGAACATACTCATTTATAATATACATATACTAAATTGTGGGTATTTGGTAATGAAAAAATATAATTAGTGGTGGTGCTATTTCTAAAATTAAATCAGCAACATAGAGGAAGCACCTCACATATAGTATGCTTTTAAGCAATACACATTATACATGCTCCCACCCTCCCTCTTCTGACCATATGTTAAAAAAAAACCTAACTATAGTGGCTTAACCAAGATAAGTGTTTACTTCTTCCCATGTAAAAAAAGAAATCTAAAGATATGGGATGCAGGGTGAGTGTAATAGTTTCACAATATCATCAATATCTCAGGTTCCTGGGACATTTTTCTTTACAAGTATCACTCATGATAGTTTCAAGATGGCCCAGCACTGTCCCCACATTCCAGAAAGAAGAGAGCAATGAGCAAAAGACTGAAGGAGGCATGCTCTGCAAGTTCATGGCTTCTGCTTACATATACTTGACCCAAACTATGTCATGTGGCCATGTAGCTGCCAAGGTGTCTGAAAACCAAGCTGGGCACATAGTGCACCCCCAAACAATACTGGAGTTCCATTAGAAAAGAAGGGGAGAAAGGATGATGAGCTGTGTCCATCACAAGACTTCGGCTCGAATGGGAAACTGTCCCCTTCTGATGTCCACTTCCCTATCTGATTGACTCCTCACTTGTCCCAGCCCTACCTTCAAGGCTGCACACCACCACACCAAGTCATAACAGGGATTGGTGGTTCTCACTTCTAAATCTACATTAAAATCCTGGATGCTGTGCTCATGTACAACAGAAGTCAGGAGCCCATTTTCTCACCAATACCTGTCTTTCCTTTTGGGGCCATAAGCAAAAAGCACATTTCTAACCACATCCCCATGTAGGCTGAGATTCTATAATGATAAACATTAAACTCTATTTCTGTTTTTCAAAAATAATTCCTTTAAAATATACATTCTGTGAAAACTAGTTCTTCAGGGGTAAAAAAAAAAAAAAAAAAAATTGTAGACATAAGGGCCTTTATCCTCCAAAGGGTTAGCAACAGATATTCAGTGTGTCTGGGGCATTTAAATTTCATTACAGGAGAGAGGCAAGTTGGAAAGAAATGTTGAACAGGGCTTTTCAAGGAGACAATTTTTAAAAAAAGGTTGAGAATCATTTCATTAAAACTAACCAATGAGATAAACATTCTAAATCACACAGAATTGCAAAGAGCTGCAGTGATAGAAGTCCGGTTACAGCAGTGTAAACAAATAAGGATCTATTTTTGTCACATGAGCAGTCCGGGTGAGGAAGGGGGATGGGTACTGTTGACTTTGGTTCAGTAGCTCAATGACGTCAAAGCAGAATTTTCTGTGAGTCTCATTGGTTCCTGGTGCCAAGATGAACATGCTCAACTCAAAAGACTGTCCACATTCCAGGAAAAGGGACTGTCAAGAATGAAAAGATACGCCTCCTAGCTGAGTCTGTTCCCTTTGAAGAGCCTTTCCCAAAAATCTCATGTAGGACCTTCTCCTATATCTCAATGACCACACCTTCCTTCAAGAAAGGCTGGAAATGGAAATTTCTCCAAAAGAGGACAGTAATAAAATAAGGAAATCAAAAAGAAAGGGAAAACAAATACTGGTGATCAATTATATGTTTATATGTTGTAGACATAAGGGCCTTTATCCTCCAAAGTTTATATGTCTACCACATATAAACTCAATTTAAATTGCTTCTTTTGTAAACTCCTGTTTCAGAGATCTATAAGTTCTCTTATTACACAAATTGATGCAATTCTATGCCTACTGTATGCTTAATTAAGAGTTTATTTTCCAGGAGGTGCCCATAGCTCAGTGGGTAGGGCGTCAGCCATATACACTGAGGCCGGTGGGTTCGACCCTGGCCCCAGACAGCTAAAACAACAACAACAACTACAACCAAAAAAAACAGCCGGGCATTATAGCAGGCACCTGTAGTCCCAGCTACTTGGGAGACTGAGAAAAAAAAAATGTTTATTTTCCCCTTAATATCGTAATGTTTTTGTTTTGGTGATGGATAGTCAGAGTCTAAATATTACTAGGGAAGAGAAAGAAAACAATTTTATACACACACAAGTCTTAAAAGATGCACATAAAAGTACTACAGCAGAACCTACAAACTCTTCAACATGATCAATTATTATCTTTAATGTACAAGGAAAATAAAATAAACCCCGGCTTAGCCAGAACTTACAAGAGTGGAATATCAGTGATTAACTGCAGCAAACAGCAGAGCAATTCTTCCAAAAGATCTTCTGAGTCAGAACCTGGAAAGACACATAAAAAGTTTTTTAACAAAATATACAGTCCTTCTTATCCTCATTTTTATTCGATTTATGAGAATAAAATGTTATAACATAAACGCAGACACTAGTGTTGACCTCTGAATAAAATCTAAACCATAAGCAAGTTAACAACTGCTATGATCTTTATTTAGCATAGGAACTTTCAACACCAGCAATTAAGAAAAAAGTTTTCAAAGCCTGAAGGTATTTAAGGCTCCTAGAGGCCAGTAGTTTTCAAATTTCTTATACTGCACTATGTTTTCTTCCAATGAAATCTTATATTAAAGTCAAATACATAAAATAGGTAAAAATCAAGTTGCCCTAGCTGCTTTGTTTGAAGCAGGGGCAGAAGACCTGTACCCTCCCCCTCTATAAATATCTGGCCTTGTTCTTGATCTTCCTGATGGGCACCACAGACCCAAACCCACTGAAGAGGCTGACCACCGCTTTACAGACAATGAGCCAAACATAAAATGCTTACCCAAGTCACAGAATAAATAAGAGGTAAAGGCAAGATTCAAAGTGTATGTTCCAATGTGTATGTTCTTTATCCCAAACTGCTATAGATAAGGGACCTCCAAATTTCCAGAGTCAATAAATATTGTATGTGACTTCTGGTTGTGGACACTACTGACACCTATTCCTTCATGAAATTCCATCAGTCCTCAGTTCTTGTCTCTTATTTCTTTTTTTTTTTAGACAGAGCCTCAAGCTGTCCCCCTGGGTAGAGTGCCATGGCATCACAGCTCACAGCAATCTCTAACTCCTGGGCTCAAGCGAGTCTCCTGCCTCTGCCTCCCAAGTAGTTGGGACCGCAGGCGCCCGCCACAATGCCCGGCTATTTTTTGGGTGCAGCCATCATTGTTGTTTGGCAGGCCCGGGCTGGATTTGAACCAACAACCTTAGGTGTATGTGACTGGCGCCTTAGCCACTTAAGCCACAGATGCTGAGCCTTGTCTCTTATTTCTAACCAAGTTCTTTACCCATTTCTTCAACTACTGGTGTGTGTCCCTGAGTCCTACCATTGGCTCTCTTCCTTCTCACTCTCTATGGTCTCTTTGTCAACACCACTTACATGCTGGTGGTTCCTAAACCTACAGCCTCTCTCTTCACCTCTCTGCTGAACTCCTATCTTTATACCCAATTGCCTACTGGCTACTTCCACACCTAGTCACATCACAGTGTCTCAGTCTTAACATGTTCAAAACTGAATTCATCTCTGCCAACACCTGGAATACTTACTTCTTCACCCTCCTTTGTGGTGACTGTGTTAGCAACCCAAGGCCAAAACCCAGATTACTCTCTCTCCCTCAGCCTTATACAAACAATCTCTAGGTCCTCTCGAGTACACAGTCCACCTCTGATATTTCCTCTTTTCTTTCTTCCCTGTCATGATTTTGTTTATTATCTCATCATCACAGTTCAGTTAAACAAATTCACTGAATTAAAACTCATCCCAGATTCCCGTACACTTTCCTAACTAGTATTCACACACTCAATTTTACTCTCTCCAATCCAAACTCCAGATTGATTAAAGGCAGATGCCCCTTTTACTCTCCTGGCTTAGATCTTTTCAATTACCTGAAGCTCATTACTAGGTATCAAAAAGAATTTCGAGCTCCAGGGCGGCACCTGTGGCTCGGGAGTGGGGCGCTGGCCCCATATACCGGAGGTGGTGGGTTTAAACCCAGCCCTGGCCAAGAACTGGAAAAAAAAAAAAAGACTTCCGAGCTCCAAAGTACAGCATGCCAGACCCTTCAACCCTTCCAAACACAGGCCCTGCAACCCTTTCTCCTTTATCTCCCTCCGATGTTCCCATCACAATATATATTCCAGCGACACCTAGCTATATGCTAGAGGCCACCAAACACCTCAGTAACATTCCCTGGGATACCCTCAAACAATAAAAACTCATGTTTTAAAGCCCATTAGTATCTATCCGAACTATCCTCAGTCTAAATCTCCTCTACAAAACCCAACTCTCTGAATCACAATAATCTTGTATAAAGTATCTGTGCCCCGTGCCTAAGTCTTTCAGTGCATATGTGGGTTCCATTATACCATCTTTCTGTCTCCATACAGGCAGGCCCTTGGCTTCTTGAGAGTGATGACTCACATAGAGCTTGCACATGCTATACACTCAGTACAGTTTGCTGAACTGAAACCAAGGGGCTACGGACAAATCCAGCAGTTGTTTCCAAGCATCAAAGCATTTGGACTCTCAAAAATCTTTTCACAGTATTTTTTTCTAGACCACAATACCACCCGGTATTCAGAAATTCCTTCCTGCCTTGCCATAAATAGAACTGGCACAGCAAGCCTCTGAGAGGTAAGTATATGTCTTAAAGAGAATATTAAATCATAATGAATACACTGGTCAATGCCTAAAAGGATACATGGCAAGTTCAACAGCCACATTAAATCTCACTCAGAAAAGTGAACTTGACTCAACTAGTGGAGAAAATAAAGAAATAAGTAACATTTGTCTCTGAGGTTACGTGATAAGGAGTAGACCTAACTAAAATCCCTCGCATTCCCAAAGCTGTCCGATATAACCGAAGTGAGTTAACAGGCTATTCCAATAAGTCGATTTGTTGGCGCATAATATACACTAATACGTGTCTGTTGAACTGTCACACTCCTTGGCTCTTTCTACAGAATGTGGAGTCCCAGAACCAAGCAAGAACATTTAAAATCACTGGCTCCCTAAAGAATGTTTCAGACCAAATGCCAGTTTAAGAACATATCCCTGTTCAGCCACGCAGCCAGCACAGTTTTTCAGTTATAGGAGGTGAGGGAACAAGCACTTGGGAGCCACAGATGGCACA
>NW_003852407.1:3756626-3758145 GCF_000181295.1 Otolemur garnettii | reverse complement strand
TCGTGCAGAGAATACAGTCACTGAAATCCCAGCCCTGTCCCTGGGTTTCCCCCACCCTAAAGCCTAACCCCATTTGTCTGGTGCCTGTGAACTTCAGCAAGGGGGAAGGGGGAAAGACAGACAAGGTGATATCCACAGTCCCTTACAGCACTACCCATCTACACACAAGACTAAGCCGCAGTCCCTGTTGGTTCATTCTCTACAACACCTATTCATTTCCACCAGCTGAGCTAGCCCACTCTTTCTCTGTCCTCAGGGAGAGAAGCAGAGAACCATAAAATACTATCTTATCAAATGCCTTATAACTTCCACCAGAGTAGGAAGGGAAAGTAAAAGAAGGAGAAAAGAACAATTTAACCCCCCCCCCCACACACACACACTGATCTTTGGAAAACAAAGAAGCAACTGGAAAAAAAAAAAACAATGGATGGTGTACATCAGGTTACATGCAGAAAAGAAATGCTAAAAGACAAGAGGGAGTTGCTGCTGTTTTCTTTGCACTCAAAAAATCAAACTGCCAATTTCTCAATGCCACCAAAAACTGCATTATACCAAATACAGGTACTAAAAACTTAAACAGAGCTATATTCCAAAAGCAGGTTAAGAGAGTGCCTGAAAGTTCAGAATAAATCTGACTTCCTTACAATGAAAGTCAGACAACTAGATCATATCTATTATAAATTTATATTCAGAAAACCAGGGTAGAATCTGTTTTGCCAGTTTTTAATAGTGAAGCTAATACTGATGTTATTCTAAAAATTAAAATTCAGATTTGAACTTCTTATTAGCAAAATCAAAAATGTCTCTGTAAATTAATTATAAAGAGGAGAAGCAAATGGACTGTTCTAAAAATAAAACTAATCTTCATTTCAATGCATTACAGTATTTATAAGCTTGTATCCTATACTCCAATAAAACCAGTAATAGCTTGGTGCCTGTAGCTCAGCAGCTAGGGCGCCAGCAACATGGATTGGAACTGGTGGGTTTGAACCTAGCCCAGGCCTGCCAAACAACAACAACAAAAAATGGCCAGGTGTTGTGGCAAAGCACCTATAGTCCCAGCTATTTGGGAGGCTGAGGCAAGAGACTCGGTTAAGCCCAAGAGTTTGAGGTTGCTGTGAGCTGTGATGCCACAGCTCTCTACCAAGGGTGACATAGTGAGACTGTGTCTCAAAAAACAAACAAACAAAAAAAAAAATAGTAATAACTCTGGAGGACTGCTATTACTGTGGGAAAATAAAAATGTTTCTAATTACCTTAAAGAATAATATAGTTTACCAGATTCAATTAGAAACTATGTCTAATAGTGAAGTCTAACTGATTTTGTTCCACTAGTAACAAAGAAAAGAAAGGGAGGGAAGAAAGCAAAAGATTACAAAACAACAGCACATATTATATGACAGAAGAACAATTTAGGAACTCCTAGAGGCACTTGCGTTTTTCTACAAAGACGGATTAGAAGTCTTATGTGTTAAATATTTTAAAGGAATAAACTCATGCTTTCTTTTTTTCTTTTTTT
>NW_003852407.1:3754125-3756290 GCF_000181295.1 Otolemur garnettii | reverse complement strand
ATTGTTGTTTGGCGGGTCCGGGCTGGGGATTCGAACCCGCCACCTTAGGTGTACGTGGCTGGCGCCTTAGCCGGTTGAGCTACAGGCGCCGAGCCTCTTTTTTTCTTTGAGTCACATTTTTCCACTATTGATTAATTTTTTACATTGCTTACCCATAATTAATGAAATTAAATTTTCTATTAAAGTGAAAATAAGCTAAGCAGAAAGCACACAACCACACACTATAGGATTTCAGGTTTCCCTCTTGAGAAACCGCCTGCCCCTGTCTCTCTGGCCCATTTCAGCAGGTAAAGAGGAGCAGTGAAACCTGTTGCCACGGAAGCCAAAGCACCTCGGCCAACCTAGAAAAATCAAAGCTAGTTTCAAAGGACAGATTTGCCACCTCCAAGTTCAGCAAAATGGAGGCACCACAGGAGGAGTTTCAAAAAGGTTTTAAAGGGGAAAATGGAAAGGAAATGGGTTGTGTTAGAGAGGTACAATTAGTAATTTTTAAATCTACTCCCACAAATCTCTGCTTCTGTCAGTGTGTGTCTTCGTTTTTTTGTTTGGGGGGGGGTTTGAGATAGAATCTTACTACGTCACCCTCAGTAGAGTGCCAGGGTGTCACAGCTCACAGCAACCTCGAACTCCTGGGATTAAGCGATTCTCTTGCCTCAGTCTCCTAGTAGCTGGGACTACGAGCACCCGCCACAACACCTGGCTATTTTTTTGTTACAGCTGGCCCTGGCCAGGTTTGAACCCACCAGCCCCGTATGCAGCTGGTGCTGTAACCACTGTCCTACCTGAGCCAGTATTTGTCTTCCCTTTGATCTCTCACAAGTTAGCTGCTGTTTTCAATTGTTCAAATCCCTGAGTCGCCATTCACCCATCAGAGTGCAGGAAGCGCCTGGTGTATGTGCCCTGCGGTAGTGTACAGTTTCAGGCTGCTTCATTAAGCGATACCCAAATATAAGTCTTTTCCTTGTTTTGATGCATTTTCTCTACAAGAATACCTACTAATGGTCTGACAGGAAAAGGATGGGTAAAATCATTGTGCTAGTTAGTATTCTACTGCCAGGTCAAGACACCTCACCCTTCCATTCATGGCCTTTTCGCTTGGCCCTGGTCTCAGCAGACCAGCCCCACCACCGTGCCTGAGAGCTCAGTGGATTCAGCCTCTATGGAAAACAGACCTCCAGTATTAAACTAGAGCAGTGTTTTTCAACCTGTTTTATCTCACAGCACACTTGAACCTAACTTCCATGGCACATTTACATTTTGTTGATCAAAAAAAAAAAAAGTAAAAAAAGGAATATACCTGTGCTTTGAACTTCTTTTGAAAATAATTTAATTAATGATCTTTAAAAAGTTTTGCAGCACACTAGCTGAAAATCACTGAACTGGTAGGAGAGGGAGTTCTCCTAACTGCATGGGAGAGTAGAGAATCTCAGCATGTAATTGCTTCTTCCAACCAATCTTGGTTGTCTGCCTCCAGAGACACCTGGCGCTTCCGATTCCTCAGCCTTTCCAGGGTTCTGGAGCAAATATTGGCTTTTTTCTGGAGTTCTCCAACTCTGAAGGCATTTAGCTTTAGCTTTCACTAATCATTTAAGATCATCATTACCCAGTCTTTCGACTTGCAAAATGGTGTGCCCCTTTCCTTCTCCTTAACCTGATAAATCTATGACTTTGTAAAAGTCCCATTACTGACATTTTATTGGAGGTCCAGGCGAAAGCAAAGATAAACATAAATGCCTAATCTGCTATGTTTGAGAGCAAATCCTACAAAATAAGTTCTTTTAAAAAACAAATTTACATGGAACTATTTTATACCAAGGAAATGCAGTTAAGCAAGACTCACGTCCATGGGACTGTGTTCTACTCCCCACACAACTGTACTATTATCAAGCTGATTATCAAGCTCCTTGGGCCCACATACCTTGCTGTCCCCTGCTCTTGGCAGATGACCTGGCCCTTTGGGCACAGGTGGTATTCTCTTTCAAAGCAAACCCACCTCCCTCTCGGTCCTCTTCATCCCAGCACCTCCTACTTCCGTGAACTTTCCTTTCGTCTTTTTGTTTTGCCTTTGTTGCTTCTGTTTCCAGTCCCTCAGTCTCCAAAGACTTCTCTCCTCATTTAATGATCTTTATATATATATATATATATATTTTTTTTTTTTTTTTTTT
>NW_003852407.1:3749199-3753473 GCF_000181295.1 Otolemur garnettii | reverse complement strand
AAAAAAAAAAATACTTGTAAAGAAACTATTATTATAACTGGCCTCCACTGGCAGCAGTGTGATGGAGTAGTTACTCCAATGGGCCCTCCTGTACAAAACTAGGTCTTTGGCTAAAACAACAATTGTTAGTGCATTGAGGGGCTCAAGAAAGTAAAGAAAAACAACAAATACTCCAACACAAATGCCAATACAGTAAAGCCCACTATTAGGAGACCAAGCCCACAGTCGGTGTCAAGGAAGATAAGGGACTTCAAAGCCATTAAGAGCTGTTGGAAGAAGTTGAAGTGGCATCAGGTGGTACAGACCCTGGACACACCCCTCTTTAGAAGCAAATGTAAATCCTCTCTTATTTAGGGCCTCAGAATAAGCTCAAACAAACATAATCAACATCATCAAATACATAAGGAAACAAGCCATCAGAAGTGTCTGCAGAAGCCAACAACAGATTTAGGCCACTAAGAACTTAAAATATTGGATTTATGAGACATGAAATGTAAAATAAATATCAGTATTACCTTGGCAATAATGGAGCATAATACCAAGACAGAAGAAAGGAAAACTCACATTGAAGGCAAAAGGAAAATGGAAATAATTTTGTAGAACTTCATAGTTTTGCCTAGGGCCAGCTTTGTCCCCTTTGACTAATTCTCAAAGGCATGGAATAATGGCAAGAGCTATCCTCACATAATGACACAAATTCTCTCTAACAATCTGCTACCACATCATACATAGCCTATGGGAAAATGTTCAAATACAAAATCCTCACAAATTTAGATTACAAACGGAGAGCTTACTGATAGTCACATTACTCTCATAAAGACTGCTTCACTGAAAATGCCAGCAATATCCATGTGATCACAGCAGTATTACAATGGATTGGGATAAAGAAAAAAAATGCTGCGTGTGGAATAAGCCAACATACCTAAGATGCCGCAGTTGACTTTGCTCAATTGTTTGCAGATGGTCCTCTACTTTTGTAAATTCAACCTGTACTACTGTATATTATCTAGTCCAGTCTTTTGCACACCTAATTCAGATATTCATATAGTAGCTGAGAAACAGATACTTTAACAGTTACTGCAACGTGAAGCTTGTTCCCATTCAGCAGTATCTGTACAATAATTTAATTTCTTATATAAATCGTAAAAATAAATTAGTGGAAAATATGAAAAGAGCTAAAGTAGAAAGCTCAAACTAACAACATAAGACTAAGATGAAAATGATTACAAATGCCAAAAACAGAAAGTCTTTAGCCTTAGAAAGATATTCATTGGACTCAAGCTGGTAGAGCAACAGAGGCCTTAATTATAAACAAAAAGTACAATATTAAAGAACATGGATAATGTCCTGAATTGTTAACTCCATATACAAGAATGTCGGTACACAGAATCATTGTTCATCGGCGCCCACAGATGACTCTTTCAGTGAGACCACCACCTTGATAATGTGGCCTAGAGTGGAAAAATGTTGCTTTTCTACTGCCCTATGCTAGGTTACCTAGGATGTACAACAAAAAACATGCTTCTCAAGCTTTAAGTCCAGGAAACAGGGGCAAAGAGAATATTCTGGGAGGCTGTGTGGTCCCAAAATAAATACATTATATCTCTCAAGTGTGTCAATTTACTCAATGGTATATAATGAAAAATAATTTTATATTAAAATAAAAAAGATAGTATGCTAAATAAAGTATAAAGTATGCATAATTTTTAGGTCATAATATAAAACAAAATGTTGGGTTTACAAGTGTTGGCAGAACTATGCACTCAGACCCTATGGGAATAAACATTCACCCCATTCTTGGGTGATGCCCGTTGCTCAGTGGGTAGGGTGCCAGCCACGTACACTGAGGCTGACCTGGACCAGCTAAAACAACAACGACAACTACAACCAAAAAATAGCTGGGCATTGTAGCGGGTGCCTGTAGTCCCAGCTACTTGGGAGGATGAGGCAAGTGAATTGCTTAAGCCAAGAATTGGAGGTTGCTGTGAGCTGTAATGCCACAGCCCTCTACCCAAGGTGACAGCTTAAGACTCTTGTCTGAAAAAAAAAAACAATTCATCCTATTCTTGCTTCTAGACTTTGTGGAAAGGTTTGTACTCAAGTAGAACCATGTTTCTGGTACTGTCAGCACCATAAACTTAAGACTAGCATGTGTTCATTTTGTCCATTAACAAACATGAAAAATACAATTTTGATTAAAAGCTCTGTTTAGAGATCAGTATATACTTAACAAACATAGAAGGCAAATAAGTTATCAAAGTAGTAAATCAAACATATTTCTCTCTTAAAACTCAAAATCAATGAATAAAGCACAAGCTCTGAAAATCATGCTGAATGAAAAACAGCAATTGTGCAAGATGCAGGAGTTATCTGGAGACAGTTACATTAAATTAACTTGATTCTATATAATTCTCACAAACACACCCTCCTAGAATAAACAAAGTTCATAACATTCAAAACACCAAAATTTGGCAGAACTTCCCATACACCAACTTAGTTGATTTCTCAATCCTTGATTAAGTCCATGACTACCACATTCAGTTACATGGTATGTCAAAGAACGCAACAGTTGATTCAGAAAGAGAATCAAAACCGGCAAAAACAATCTTCCTATACCCACTTAGAAAGTCTTGACTTTATTATGTTCCATTCCTTCTTAGAGAGTGGGAAAGAGAAACTATATTTTGCCTGTTGCCAGTTTAGGGGAGGAAAAAAGAAGAAATCGCTGCTTTTTCAGTACCATGAATCAAATGTATTGTCTTAAACGGCCTGTTATTATTGAAATAAGCTTTGGTGAAGTGAAAAATGCCCAATCTCTAAAACTGCAGCAAAGTTCCATTTGTTTATCTATCTGCATATAGAAAAGACGGTGCACGTGTAAGTTCTGGCAAATTCCATCCAGTCTACAAACTTCCTACCAAATTAAATGAAAAGTTCTTGGCCGCCAAATGTTCCTTGTTCACAGCATTGCTATAAGAAATTGATTGCCTTCCCTGTGATGTGATATCTGCCACTGTCACTGAAGAACTTAGTGAGATTTTGACCTTATAGAAACAGAAAAAAATAGCCTCGTCTGATAAGAACCTACAAAATGTTTATCAAAGTGTGCTCCGGCCAGGAACAGATGTTAAAATATTAGAAAACTGCAAAACCATACTTTCAAAGTATTGGTCAAGAAGAATGTCCCTCTCTAAGTTGAAAATATATTGAGGATGAGAACAAAGAAAAAGATTATAGTAAAATAGAAATTTATATTCTATTTCTCCAAAACTGTTTTATAATCTTGAAAGAGGTCATAGGAGCCTTAAAAATGATGAACTGACCTATGTTGTTTGGTAGTAATTACAGGAAATTCCTCCATTATCATGTGTCTCAGAAAGAAAAAAGAGATACACCTGGTCACTCTACCACTGTAAGCTGAAAGTACTGTAAACGACTATTTTGCTATACTATGGGCTTTTGATTTGCTCTGAATGTAACATAATTCCTTAATATATTTAGATGGTAACAACCAGAATTTGTATAAGATTTTTGACAACTAAGATAGTTTTTGCATACTCTGGTTTCTCTTCAAATCAAATAAATCTTCCCCTTTTTTAAAAATGGTATTTGGGGGTTTTGTTTGTTTGTTTGTTTGTTTTTAGGTAGGGTCTATCACTTGGGTTTGATTACAGCAGTGTGATCATAGCTCACAGCAACCTCAAACTCCTGGACTCAAGCAACCCTCCTGCTTCAGCCTCCCAAGTTGCTAGAACTACAGGTGCACGCCACCACGCCCAACTAATTTCTTCATTTTTTTGTAGAGACAGTTTCACTGTGTTGCCCAGGCTGGTCTCCAACACCTGACCTCAAGCAGCCTCCCACTTCAGCCTCCCAGAGTGCTGGGATTACAGGCATGAGTCACTATGCCTGGCATGTTTTATCTTTGTAATGTTATACATGACATATCTAGAACATCTCCAAAAGCCATACTTACTGTAACTGGCAGGAGCTTTTTCTTCATATGTAAAATGAAGTTGTAATTCCTCCTCTGACATCTCACTGATGAACACTTTCAGCAAACAGCAAATAATAAACAAAGCGTTGTGTGTCTGCCAAATGAAGATGTGGCTAGAAAGGAAAGACCAAAATCACACGAGAATCAATATTTAATGATAAGCATGATCCATTTATTTCTAGTTCATGATTTGTCAGCCATTTTGTCCATCCTATTTGTAATATTAAAACATTGGACCGGCTCGGCGCCTATAGCTCAACCGGCTAAGGCGCCAGCC
>NW_003852407.1:3744692-3747804 GCF_000181295.1 Otolemur garnettii | reverse complement strand
AAGTCTCTATTTAAGCTAGGTAGGATGAGCAAGAGAAAGTTACCTTTTTAAATGATAATTACATCACTATTAGTCTTCTTTAAAGAATATTTCTAAAAATTGCCTAAGATCCTAGAATCAAACAAATTCCAGAACTTATAATCAATCTCACCCCAATGACTTAGACACTAAGCTAAAACATCTCCATTTTAAAAACTTTTTCCCTGAATAATGAGAATAATCCCTTTACAGGGGTTTTTGAAAGATAGTATTTTAATTCCACCAATAAATAATACTCATATTGTTAAATATAAAGTGAACATGATTTCACCATACAGCTTACTTCTGACATTCTGCTGAAAGTTTTAGTTCTTTGGTTCTAGAAAGGAAGACCTTAATTAGCGCACCAAGATTCCCTGTTCGAGGATTGTTTTCAACTGAAAGAGAAAAAAAGATTTTAAATAGTTAAAATTAAGAATTGAAATCAAAGAGAGCTTATCATAACATTTATAAAACCAAATGTCAAATTGAAAATATTCACTGACCAACCTTATTGCCAATTTCATACCCAATTAGAGAAATAAGCCATGAGAAAAACTGCTGCTCTTGGTCTTAATTCTGATCATCAAAAAATCATTTGCAAAATGAAAATGATAGAAACAGATCAAAATAAAGGTATAATAACTAAAGATCTATTCCATTTACATTCTCTCTCCTTTCTCTTTAGAAAAGTAGACATTTAATACAACTCAAGGCCAGGCCAGGTAGCTCACACCTGAAATCTCAACACTTTGCAAGTCCTTGGGCCAGGAGTTCCAGACTAGCCTGAGCAAAAGCAAGATTCCATTTCTACAAAAAAAAAATAGAAAAAATTAACTGGGTGTAATGGCGCGTGTCTGTAGTCCCCACCACTCAGGAGGATGAGGCAGGAGGATCACTTGAGTCCCAGAGTTTGAGGTTGCTGTGAGTTATGATGCCACTGCACTCTACCCAAGGCCATAGAGCAAGATTCTGTCTCAAAAAAAAAAAAGAAAGAAAGAAAGAAAAGAAAGATCGTGTATAGGAATAAGTTACACCATTACAACATACTGGCTTTGTGCTTAATAACTGTCAAGTTAACTCAGGTCTACCTGCTGGAAAGGTGTTCTTGTCACAGCATGAGAGTCTGCAAATAACTACTGAACTTTCTCATTAAAGTTGTAGTGTTTTGGTCTTCCAAGTATGGTTCACTGACTAGCAGCAAATGCATTATCTAAGAGGTTGTTGGAATCCCACACCCAACCTTCTTAAAGTTCAACGTACACTTAAATTATAAGATGTTCTTATTACAATACAAATTCAAATTTTAGTGTATAAAGTGTGAACTGAAATTCTGCAGCTCTAACCTGTCTCTCAGGTAATGCTCAGTGCTGTTGGTTACAAAACCCTACTGTGAGTAGCAAGGTGCTCCATCTGTTGTTAAGTTAGGGAGTTTTTGTCCACCTTTCATAATCCAAAATAAAGATCAGATATTAGATTTTGTTAGAGTTTCACTAGTCCTCTTTCAGGGTTTGGGTTTAATTAATGAAAGAATACTCTGAGATTTCAGAATAAACTGTTTAAAAAAAACAACAGTTAACATTTGCAAGTATACCTATAAGGGACTTGATATTATCTAGCTATTGTAAATCAAAATCAAATGTAGAAACAAACTAAGCTCAGGGTGATATGACTACAACCATCATTCAGAATCTCAACTTCAAAATCTTTGTTCATTCAACAGTCCCTTTATTATCAAATGACTTTACAAGTAATAGTCTAAATTTACAAATGGTTAATATATTTAAAAAACAAAACAAACAAAACAAAGCAACTCTACATTGTTAGAAAACCCTACCAGACTACTAGACTGAAGTGATTAAAGCTTTATGTACCTTTTCATTCATTCATTCATTCATTCATTCAGATAGCATGCATTTTCCCAGTGGCCCATGTGTGCCCATAGTTTCAGACACTGGGGAGAGACCTATGGACAGAACTCCCTGTCTTCATAGAGCTTACTATATACAAGGACAGTTTCTATACCACTCTTTTAGATAAGATAAAAATCGGAATAAATTAGAAAATTAAATATATGGGCCAGACGAGGTGGGTCATGCTTATACTACTAGCACTCTGGGAAGCCGAGGCAGGTGGACTGCTTGAGCTCAGGACTTCAAGACCAACCTGAGCAAGAGTAAGAGCCCACTCTCTACTAAAAACAGAAAAAAACGAAGGCAAGAGGATTGCTTAATCCCAAGAGTTTGAGGTTGCTGTGAGTTAGGACTCCACAGCACTCTACCAAGGTGAAACTCTGTCCCCCAACCCCCCTTAAAAAAAAAAGAAAATTAAATATACTCAATGATTTTAAATAAAATGGTAGACTCAAGATTCCAAAATATCTCAATGATGACAGCAAAGGAATTTAACAGGATCAACATTAAATGGTACAAATAAAGGGCTATGGGAAACTGAATAAGCTTCAGGAGTCAGAGCAGCAACAGAAGAGACAGATACAGCAACAGGAGAGAAAGAAAAGCAGAAAGTGTACCAGGAAGAGGCCACAGAATCTGGCAAGGTTCAAATACCAGCCTCACCAGGGACTCTGTATGACATTTGGCAATTTGCTTAACTTTCCCATGCCTCTGGTTCCTTATCTATAAAATTAAGATAACAATAGTGGTTAAGTAATAAAAAGCTAACTTATCTGACTCCAGAGCTTGAACTTGTAGCTGCTAAAGTAGCTTTCATGTAAGGAAGGAAATACCCTAGACTAATTCAAGCAAAGTCTGCATAGCACTCACACAAAGGTATCTTAAAGAGGATTTACATGTGGGATGAGAGAAAAAAACTGCTTCCAAGCCCCTGAAACAAACTTTGCCAATACTTCTCCAAAATACCCATGAGCCCTAAGATCCAATAACCAACATACAGAAAATGTAAAAAACCGAGGACTAGTTAACAATACATGGGGATTGCTGGTCCCATATACCAAGGGTGGCAGGTTCAATCCCGGCCCTGGCCAAACTGCAACAAAAAAACAGCCAGGCATTGTGGCGGGCGCCTATAGTCCCAGCTACTCAGGAGGCTGAGGCAAGAGAATCGCCTAAGCCCA
>NW_003852407.1:3736182-3744001 GCF_000181295.1 Otolemur garnettii | reverse complement strand
TGGCTGGCGCCTTAGCCGGTTGAGCTATAGGCGCCGAGCCCATAAAGACATCTTAACCAATAATAATGTGTGCACTTATACTTGGTTCCTAAGTCAAACCAAGTGAGACTATTAGAAACTTGAACACTCAGTGCATATTTTATAATAATAAAAAAATAAGTGGGCAGCACCTGTGGCTCAGTGAGTAGGGCGCAGGCCTCATATACCAAGGGTGGCGGGTTCAGGCCCGGCCCTGGCCAAGGTGCAACAAGGGAATAATAGTTGGGCATTGTGGTGAGCACCTGCAATCCCAGCTACTCAGGAAGCTGAGGCAAGAGAATCGCCTAAGCCCAGGAGTTGGAGGTTGCTGTGAGCTGTGTGATGCCACAGCACTCTACAATGGGTGATAAAGTGAAACTCTGCCTCTACAAAAAAAAAATAATAAGTAGGGAAAAAATAATATTTTCTTATCCCTCACATAGAGTGATGGACCTGGCCCTCATAGCAGGTACTAGCGTATAAGGACTAAGACACTAGGACCAATGCATTTCTTATTTACTGTGAGGAATTTAGTAAGAAATATGCACCAGGTCCAGAAAAACTCATGTGTACATTCAGGAGAAAAGTAATAAACATAAACATAAAAAGGTGAACAAAAATAATGACCACAGATTTCCAAAATTAGTAGAAAACATTAATCTACACATCTAAACGTGCATGTCAACAATCCCCCAACAGAATTAGACAATAAAAAAATTTTTTAAAGGTAAAGAGAAAATCTTGAAAGCAGTGAGCAAAAAAATCATTCATCATTTACAGGGGAAAACCAACACAATTAACATCATACTTCTTATCTGAAAAAATGGAGACCATATGCAATGTTTTTAAAGGGCTAAAAGAAAAAAAAAAAAACGTTAACCACAAATTCTATATCCCAAAGTTGAAGGCAATGGTGTATCATGGGACAACTTCACAGGGAAGAAACTTGACAAACATTGCCTTAGCTAAAAAAAAGTGTTCTGAAATGGCTTGGAAGGGTGGACTAGCTACAGGCATCAGTACACAGCTTCCCAAGGGGAGTACTGGTAGTCAGCAATGAGGTATAAAGCACTTTTTCCAGGACAAATTTGCAAATTTAATTATCAGGTCTCAAATATTTTCAAATGTATTGAATGAGTAATAACTATTCTAGTCAACACCGCCAATAACTACATTATATATATAGCCAGGGCAGTTGGCAAACCACAGGACATATGGTCTTGCATTAGCTATAAGAACTGTCCCTGCAACCACAAAACTAACTTACCAGTTTGCTTTTTTTTTTAAATTCACTAAAAGAAGCTGAAACCACAACTATAAAGATAGCCATGTTATTAACAGTGACTGATGATAACTTCTAGTAGAACCCGTAAGTGCCATGAATAGAAACAATTATTTTTACTATTGTTATCATCATCAAAGAAGAAGAATCATTTCAGGAATTCAGTTCATGTTATACTGTTGAAATTTATAACAGAAAACTTGAAAAAAAAAGTCCTTATGCACGTAACACCCACCAATTTTCCCCCCTTACCTAAAGACTTGCAGACGGAAATGGTTGCCTCCTCCAAGAGTTTCAACTCGGTGCTAGAGAGAGAGAAGAAAGGTAATTAATAACTGTAACACTAAAAATACACATGCAAAGGAATATATTAAAATAACAGGAAAATAATGTAGAAGAAAAATATCCTATATAGTGGTAAACAATGAAGTCAGCAAAATAAAGTTAAGCTTCAATTTCCAATGTCATTAGGAAACTTACTATAATTCTGAGTATGAGATGCCTAAGAGGAGAGCTTTAGGTGTCCTACCTTTTACACATTTGGGCAGGGAAGAGACTTAGAAAATTCACAAAGGGCACTCCACAGTAGACAGCACAGGGCAGGGCCCTACCCACCCAATTCTAAAGGCAGGAGTGATGATGGTTATTTAGAAAAATGCCGTTATTTCTAGGAGGTATGTGCAGTGTCATTATGTCATAATGTCTTTGTTTAATAATTCAACAAAAAAGAGAAAAAATAAGGCAAAAAATAAGAGATGATACATATATAAGCTTCAGTAGTTTACAGATATATAGACAAACACAACACCAGAAACATACAGAGCCAGAACTAAAACTTGGAAGAGAATATGCTTGACGACATTGGCTTTGACAATGATTTATTGGCTATGATACCAAAAGCACAGACATCAAAAGAATAAACAGCCATGTTGGACTTTATCAAAATTTAAAACTTCTTTGCATCAAAGTGCACTATCAACAGAGTGAAAAGTCAACCCACAGAATGAAGCAAAGTATTTGCAAATCATATATCTGATAAGGGACTGATACCATGAGCATACTTAAAACAACAAACAAAAAAGAAACACAGGCTCAGCACCTGTAGCATAGTGGTTATGGCGCCAGCCACATGCACTCAGGCTGGTGGGTTCGAACCTGGCCTAGGCCAACTAAACAATAATGACAACTGCAACAAAAAAAAAATAGCCAGTGCTCGGCACCCACAGCTCAGTGGGTAGGGCACCGGCCACAAACACCGGGGCTCATGAGTTCGAACTCGGCCCAGGCCTGCTAAACAACAATGACAACTGCAACAAAAAAATAGCCGGGCATTGTGGTGAGCACCTGTAGTCCCAGCTACTTGGGAGGCTGAGAGAAAAAGAATCGCTTAAGCCCAAAAGTTTGAGGTTGCTGTAAGCTGCGACGCCACAGCATTCTACCGAGAGTGACAAAGCAGACTCAAAAAAAAAAAAAAAAAAAGAAAAGAAAGAAAGAAAAGAAACCCAGACAACTCAATTTAAAAATGGCAAAAGACTTAAATAGCCATTTCTCCAAAGAGGAGACAGAAACGGACAATAAGCACGAGAAGATGCTCAACACCACTAGTCATCATAGAAATGCAAATTAAAACCAGAGTGAGATACACTTTATCCAAAGGGCGAGGCGTTGGGGGGACTCAAAAAACAGAAAATGCCAAGTATTGGCAAGGATGTGGAAAACCTGGGACGCATGCACACTGCTGGTGGGTGTGGACAACGGTAAAGCCGATTGTCAGGGGCTAAACTCCACCTCAGATCTGAAAACCATCCTGTGAGACTCTGTGACTGGCAGACGTAAGTCAGATAAGGGAGACATGCCCCGGGCTCTTTGTCTCCTTGCACTGGGCCATTACAAACCCATAACATCCTACACCACAAGCTTCTGACACCTTGATAAGATGAGCTGCCCTACACGTCCTTGGTGCCCTGATAAGAAAGACCTGTCGGCTGGGCGCCTATAGCTCAACCGGCTGAGGCGCCAGCCACGTACACCTAGGGTGGCGGGTTCGAATCCCCAGCCCGGACCCGCCAAACAACAATGACGGCTGCAACCAAAAAAATAGCCGGGCGTTGTGGCGGGCGCCTGTGGTCCCAGCTACTTGGGAGGCAGAGGCAGGAGACTCGCTTGAGCCTAGGAGTTGGAGGTTGCTGTGAGCTGTGATGCCACGGCACTCTACCCAGGGGGACAGCTTGAGACTCTGTCTCAAAAAAAAAAAGAAAGACCTGTCAGTAAAACCAGCTGCTCCTCAGTCTCCCATAAAAAGAACGGCCTCCCTAACACTGCTCACATCCCTTTTGATCTCCCACCTGCACCCTGGGACGAAATAAACTTTTCTGCCTGCTTGTTACACGAGCTCTCACGTGTTTTGGTCCATTTACCTTGTTTTACCTATCACTGTGGTAAAACTATGGGAAAAATACTGCAGTTTCTCAAAAAGTTAAAACTGAAACTACCATATGATCCAGCAATACCATTTCTGAGTGCATACCCAAAAGAAGTGAAAGCAGGATGGGTCTTGAAGTGATTTTTTTGTTAAAGCAGTTTCTTCTCCTTTGAGAGAGAGAAAGAGAAGGCTCGCTCATCACATAGGGTAGAGTACAATGCCAAGTCATAGCCCACTGCAGCCCTGAACTCCTGGGCTCAAGGGATCTTCCTTCTTCAGCTTCCAAAGTAGTTAGGACTACAGGCATGTGCTACCAGGCCCAGCTTAATTTTTTTTTTAGAGGCAGGTTCTCACTATGTTACCCAGGCTGGTCTTGAACTCCAGACCTCAAGGATCCTCCTGCCTTAGCCTCCCAAAGTGCTGGGATTATAGGCATGAGTCACCACAACTGGGCTTGAAGAGATATTCATATTCATGTGTTCATAGCACGACTGTTGTCAGGAGCCAAAAGGTGGAAGTAACCCAGTGCCCGCAGACAGACAGATGGATAAACAAAAGGTGGTATATATACACAATGGAATAGTTTTTAGCCTTAAGAGAACAAGGACAATCTCATTCACGCATGCGTCCCTGACCATGCCTGATACAGTGGCTTGGCCAGAAGATGAACCCTCACTGATTATCTATTAACCAAAGGAGTCACAGAGCTCTGACGCAGTATCCCTGCAACTTCTGCCCTCCGAAGCTTACTTATTTCTACAAAGGAGTCAGCCAAGCACACCCCTGCCAAAAGCAACACATTGATTGTTATAATAGAATTCCTTTCCTCCTGTCCCTCTGTCCTCCAATTTTCTAAACTTCTTGGAATGTTTTAAGAATAATCTCCTTTCCCATTTGCTTGATTTAGAGCTATAATGAGGTGGTAAGCAACTGGGGTGGCTGGGAACTGTTGCTGCCTGTTATAGGCATCTATGCACAGCACTGTTTTAGTTAAACAAATGAGCTCAGATGTTCTGGCAGCAGGCAACTAACAAATCATCATTTGCAGTAAATAAAAGTAAAATGGAACTGCAAAAATATGCCAGTGTTTCCAAGACAATTACAATTAGAAACCAAATGTTGTTTCCGAAGGCAGATTTGGGGCAATCAAAACACGCAAAATGAAGGCAAAAAGGCAGGAGTCAAATATTCATTTGAATTTGAATATTCAGAGTTGCCCAAGAATATACTCGTATACTGATTCAGATTAAATAAATGAGCCCCACACAGTGTACTTGAAACTTAATGTACACATAAATTCCATACCTCCAGGGCAATTTGAAAACTGTCAGTCATGGAAGATTAGGAATAAATACTTAAAAACTAGTAATCTCTTAATCAAACTTGCTAAACAAATTGAACAAGATAAACAACTGTATTGAGCCAATGACCAGATGTGACTCCACCTGAAGCAGTCCTTAGGGCCCATCAGGCACCTTCTCAGAGCGTGGCCACACTATCATTCTGGGGGCAACATAAACACAGGATAGAAATCTCAATTTTATTTTTTATTGATACATAACTGTACTCGTGTGTGGAGTCTATGTGATATTTTGATACATGTATACAAAGCATCATATCAAATCAGGAAAACTGGGATATCCACAACCTCAGAACGATGCCCAAGAATCTCTCACACACACACACACTCACGCAAACACAAACATACCCCTCCAGAAAATCTGGAGAAAATAGGTCTAGGGATTTTCCTACAGCTTTAAGAAACTTCATTGGTCTACAATGAAGATCATTTGGCAAGGAAAGAGGTGATTAAATTTTTCACAACTCCAGGAAAGCTCTTAGCCATTACCCCTGCCATTTCTGGGCTATGCTGAACTTCCCTAGGGAGAGAGCTGTCAACCTCATACCCTCCATAGGCTTCTGCTACAAAATTCCAACAGTGAACACCAATAGTACAGCCAAGTTATTTCCAAGTTACATCTCAAATAATCAATGGAATATATGCCACCTCTGCTGAATCTGCCAGTGCACATTACACCAAAGGTAAGTTGCTGAGGAGTGTCGGTGGCAGAGATGACAAGGGGAAACAGAGCAAAAAACTGAACAGTCCTAATGCCATATTAAGGACTTTTGGATTTTACCCTACATCTAATGAGGAGTCACTAAGCACACAATCAAATACACACACTACTCTTACAGCAGCAGCAAAATGCCCCAGATAGTTAAATATTGGGCCCTGGATACAACTAACCCGAGATCTTTAATAGTAAGAAGAAAAAGAACAACAACAACAAAATATTACTGCCCCTGCAGGGCATAAGACAAAGCCTAACTATGTGCTCACAGCAATCACTATGTAATTAACCACTGCTGCCAAGTAAGTAACAGTTTACTAAATCTGAACACAGTCAAGTACATCCTCTTTTAAAATTCTAGTTTAGGGCTCGGCACGTGTGACTCAAGTGGCTGGCGCCAGCCACATACACCTAAGGTGGTGGGTTCGAATCCAGCCCAAACCTGCCAAACAACAATGACGGCTGCAATCAAAACATAGCCGGGCATTGTGGCGGGTGCCTGTAGTCCCAGCTACTTGGGAGGCTGAGGCAGGAGACTCGCTTGAGCCCAGGAGTTGGAGGTTGCTGTGAGCTGTGATGCCATGGCATTCTACCCAGGGGGATAACTTGAGGCTCTGTCTCAAAAAAAAAAAAAAAAAAAAAAAAATTCTAGTTTAGGGCAGCACCCCTGGCTCAAAGGAGTAGGGCACTGGTCCCATATGCTGGAGGTGGTGGGTTCAAACCCAGCCCTGTGCAAAAACTGCGAAAAAAAAAAAATTTTTTTAAATTCTAGTTTAATTCCACTAAAATTAAATATCAAAATGAAATAAGAAAAAGGAATTCCAACAGTTAAGAATACAGAATGTATCTGCACTCATTGGATTCACTGGCTGGGCACTTCCAAAACATACACATCGAGAATACAACCTCTCAACTTAACAACACCATCAATTAACAGAACTCATGGACAAGGCTCACTTGCATTTCCAATCACGTGCTCACTGCTAAAAACAACATATGTACCAAACATGATGGAAAGAGTATGGTTTTTGAAGCTGCAGATTTAAGCTCCGGCTTCCTCATTTCTTTCCTATTGGTATGATCTAACCACATCACTGAATTTGAGAGACTCCAATTCCTCATCTATAAAACTGAAATAGAGATGCCACCATCTCACACCATAGCTGTGAGGACCATAGCCAATGTGTAAAAGTGCCCAGTACAGTTCCCCAGTACCCCACAATAACAAGAAAAAAACTACAATTATTAAACTGTCAAATTTCTATATATTTAATTCTTAACATATTTACAAATAATTTACTAGCCTTTCCCTATTTTCCCCAATTGAGAAAGAAGTATAATACATCATTTAGGAAATGTTGAAGTGGTTATACATTTTGAAATAGTACCAAGGCTTTGATTCTGCTTACATTAATGGTTTTTAATGTTTTTTGTTGTTGTTGTTGTTGTTGTTTTTGTAGAGACAAGAGTCTCACTTTATTGCCCTCGGTAGAGTGCCAGGGCATCACAGCTCCCAGCAACCTCCAAGTCCTGGGCTTAGATGATTCTCTTGCCTCAGCCTCCCGAGTAGCTAGGACCACAGGCACTCACCACAACATGCACCTACTTTTTGTTGCAGTTTGGCCAGGGCTGGGCTTGAACCCATCACCCTTGATATATGGTGCCAGTGCCCCACCCATTGAGCCACAGGCACTGTCCTAATGTTTTGGGGTTTTTTTGAGATAGAGTCTCACTTTGTTGCCCTCAGTAGAGTGTCCTGGCATCATAGTTCACAGAAACATCAAACTCCTGAGCTCAAGCGATCCTCTTGCCTTAGTATCCCAAATAGCTGGGACTATAGGCACCGCCACAATGCCTAGTTATTTTTTTTACAGATGGGGTCTTGCTCTTGCTCTGACTGGTCTCGAACTCATGAGCTCAGGCAATCCACCCTCCTCAGCCTCCCAAAGTGCTAGGATTACAGGTGTGAGTCTACATTAATGTTCTAAGTATAGTCTTAATGAATTATAAAAAAAAAAAAAA
>NW_003852407.1:3733777-3735075 GCF_000181295.1 Otolemur garnettii | reverse complement strand
GCCTGTAGTCCCAGCTACTTGGGAGGTGGAGGCAAGAGAATCGCTTGAGCCCAAAAGTTGGAGGTTGCTACGAGCTGTGATGCCACGGCACTCTACCAAGGGCAACAGCTTGAGGCTCTGTCTCAAAAAAAAAAAAAAAGAATAAACTTTTGAGACACACAATCTCAAAGGATGTACACAACTTCAAGGGATGTTAAGGACACTAAGCTAAGCAAAGAGAGCTAATGCCAAAACGTTATATATTATCTATTTACCTAACATTCTTAAATTGATTAGTGGCAGCCAGGGGTTAGAGATGGGAAAGGAAGGAAAGGAGAGGTGTGGCTCTAAAGCAATGGTTCTTAACCTTCGTAATGCCGTGGCCCTTTAATACAGTTCCTGTGGGTCACGACCCACAGGTTGAGAACCGCTGCCCTAAAGGGTTTATAAAAGGAAAGCACTGTATCCATTTTCTTTCTTTCTTTTTTTTAAACAGAGTCTTACTTTTTGCCCTGGGTAGAGTACCTTAGTGTCATAGCTCACAGCAACCTCAAACTGTTATGGTCAAGTGATCCTCTTGCTATGCCTCCCAAATAGCTAGAACTACAGGCACAACACCTAGTTAGTTTTAGAGGCAGGGGTCTCTCACTTGCCTTGGCTGGTCTCAAACTCCTGAGCTCAAGTGATCTGCCTCAGCCTCCCAGAGTGCTAAGATTATAGGTGTGAGCCACTACACCCTGTATCCTTTTTATAAAAAGTTTCACTCTGTCATCCAGACTGGAGCGTAGTGACATGATCATAGATAGCTCACTGCAGCCTGGAACTCCTCCTACAGTCAAGCCAATTCTCCTGTCTCAGCTTCCAGAGTAGCTGGGACTACAGGTATGACCCACCACACTCAGCTTACACCGTATCTTAATGAATGAATCCATACACATGATTTTAAAAAATGAATGTATGACTAACTGCTAAAATCTCAATGACCTCTGGGGATAGTACCGATATCAATTTCCTGGTTTTGATACTACTATAGTTATACAAGATATAATGTTTGGGAAAACTGAGTAAAGGGTGCTAGGGATGTCCCTGAACACTTTTTGCAACTTCTTGTGAATGAAATTATTTCAAAATGACTTTTAAAAACTGAACTAGAAGAGGCCAGATAGTCAGTGGCTCACACCTGTTATCCTAGCACTTTGGGAGGCTCAGGTGGGTGGATTTCTTGAACTCAGGAGTTTGAGACCACCCTGAACATGAGCAAGACCCCGTCTCTACTAAAAATAAAAAAACTGGCTCAGTGCCCATAGCACCGTGGTTAC
>NW_003852407.1:3731202-3733280 GCF_000181295.1 Otolemur garnettii | reverse complement strand
TAAATAAATAAATAAATAATGAACTAGTAATCCCAGCACTTTGGAAGGTTGCAGTGGGAAGATTGCTGCAGTCTAGGAGTTCAAGACCAGCCTGGGCAACATAGCAAGATCCTATTTCAACAAAACATAACAAAAATTAGCCAGGCATGGTGATGCATGGTCATACTCCCAGCTACTCAGGAGGCCAAGGCAGGAGGATCAACTTGAGCTCAAGAGTTTGAAGCTGCAGTGAGCTATGATCACACCATTGCACTGCAGCCTCAGTGACACAGCAAGACCTTACAAAAACACATGAAAATAAAAATAAGCAACTGAACCATAAAAAAAATTAAAAAGTTAAGTAAATATACCCATTTAAAAAAGACACACAGAATTTTCCATGAAGAAGATTATGCACTACAAGTAGTATTGTAACTGCCTTTAGACCCTTTTCCATAGTTGTTCCAGCACACGGAAGGACCCATTTATATTTCTTCAGTTATCCATTCTCCTCACTAGTGGACATTTTCGGCCTTTAGCAATGTTCTGCTATCATGCAATTGCTATGAATGTCTTTGCACATATCTCTTTCTACGCGTATTTCTGAACTTGTCTAATTATCTCCTCAGCATAAAACCTAGGAGTACAATTGTTAAGTCAACAAACGCTTGCATTTTGATGAATATTGCAAATTACATTCCAGAAAGACTTAACCAATTATCTACCAGCAGTATATAACTATGGCTGACAATCTCCCACATATTGCCAAAAGTTGCAAAATTGCAAACTCAGATCTTCTGATGCCAAATCCAGTAATCTTTATACTCAGAGAAGTGTGTGATGACAGTAAGCAAGGAGAAGCAGCTTTATTACAAATACAGACTTTTTTCTCTCTAAAATGGCCTACAGAGAGGAATTTATAAAGCATATGATGTCTAACTAGCAAGTTATTTAATATTACCATGCACAGTAAATTTAGAATGAACTATATTTAATACCACTTAAATTTTTTAGCTGTACCAGGCAATCATTTTTTACTAAATAACATGGGGGACGGGGCACATCAATATTGTACAACTTATAACATTTTTGGACTTAAAGTGACAACATGACACAGCTCTGACCGTATCTTCAAGAATGGTCTAGTGAACAGAACATACTTGTAACAGAAAAAGTCAAAATTCAGCAAATAGTGGTTAAAAATTATGAATTTTGTTATCATAAAGACAGATGACTGGCAATATTGCTGCTTAAGTATTAAATAACTCCAAATGTCATCAGCCACAATTCAGGAGGTGACAGAAGAGAAACAGCCTTGGCTTTGATGGGTAGATATGCTCTCTACCATAACCTCAGGGAAAACCCCACCATGAACTCACAAATGAAAGAATAAAAAGACCAGAGTGTGGTGCTCAAGCAAGCATCCCTTCATTGACCAACAGAGTGCTCCTGTTAGCTGTCAAGCAGCTTTCTCCGCCTGACAAATAAGAAAGAACATTGCTTGGGAGAGGGGAACTCCATTGATATAAAACTTGTAGTTCACTGGGCCAGGTGAGGTGGCTCACACCTGTAATCCTAGCCCCCTGGGAGGCCAAGACGGGCAGATTGCTTGAGCTCAAGAGTTCGAGACCAGCCAAAGCAAGAACAAGACCCTGTCTCTAAAAATGGCCAGCCGTAGTAGTCCCAGCTACCTGGGAGGCTGAGACAAGAAGATCACTTGAGCCCAGGAGATTGAGGTGAATGTGAGCTGTGACACCATGGCACTCTATCAAAGGCAACACAGTGAGACTCTGACTCAAAAACGAAAAAACTTGTAGTTCACGTATTCAGTTTTCCAGCCAGGTAAGGTGGCTCACTCCTATAATCCTAGCATTTTGGGAGGCTGAGGCAGGTGGACTGCTTGAGCTCAGAAGTTCCAGACCAGCCTGTGCAAGAGCGAGACTTCATCTCTACTAAAATTTAAAAAACTAACCAGGGACTCAGCACCCATAGCACAGCGGTTATGGTGCCAGCCACATGTACCAAGGGTGGCAGGTTTGAACCTGGCCCGGACCTGCTAAACAACAATGACAACTGCAACAACAACAACAAAAAAAAAA
>NW_003852407.1:3729224-3730513 GCF_000181295.1 Otolemur garnettii | reverse complement strand
TGCTGTGAGCTGTGATGCAACAGCACTCTACCAAGGGATGACTTAGTGAGACTCTGTCTCAAAACAAACAAATAAACAAAAAACCCAACTACCAGGCATTGTGGTGGGTGCCTGCAGTTCCAGCTACTTGGGAGGCTGAGGCAAGAGGATTACTTAAGTCTAAGAGTTTGAAGTTGCTATGAGATATGATACCAAGGCACTTTACCCAGAGCAACAAAGTGAGACTCTATCTCAAAAAAATAATTTAGTTTTCTACAAGCAAAATAAAAAACATGGACCGTCTAGTAAACTAAATATCTATTCCTCATAATTGTCACATATGAAAATACACGAGTTACTTACAGTATTTTCATCAAGTGGTATAGCAGGTCAGGTAGGCTTGAGTGTCCAAGTAAAACAGTCACGGCCCACTTCAGCTGATAACTGACGGTCTGTGGGTTATTGTGGAGTCACTATGCAGCAGGAAGGAACGGTTTGTGCCCCTTTAGTGGTTTCTACCATTCAATGCTTTTTGCCTCTATCAACTCTTTTTTTTGCTCCCAACCCCTTTGCCTCTTTCTTCTTCATCTGTGCACACTGGATTTTCATGTAACATAAGTGCCAATGAACACGGCCCAGCCATGTAGTGATCCTCAGTGATTTAAAAAATAAAAGGTCAACACTATATAATCCACCCATGCAACAAAAAACTACTTATACCCCCTAAATCTACTGAAATAAAAAAGGAAAACTAAGAAGTTGAATAACATGTAATTGTTAAAAAGAAACTTACCAACTGGTTGTAGAATAACACTGCAACCTTAAAAAGTCTTATAGTATTCTCAAAGTAATTAGGTTCCCACGTAAAATTAGATTTTAAAAAACTTTTTATACTACAGGGAGGAAATTAATTTTTTCCTATTTGAGACAGAGTCTTACTTGGTCACCCTCAGTAGAGTGCCATGGCGCGTCACAGCTCACAACAACCTCAAACTCTTGGGCTCAAGCGATCCTCTTGCCTTAGTTTTTTATTTTTAGTAGAGACAGGGTCTCACTCTTACTTAGGCTGGTCTCAAATACTGAGTTCAAGCAATCCACCTGCCTTAGCCTCCCAGAGTCCAGAGTACTAGGATGACAGGCGTGAGCCACCAAGCCTGACCAAAAACCAGAAATTTTTAAATCTAATAAAGCAAAGATATTTTTATAAGTGCTACGAAACCTATGAACTATAGTTTGGTCAGGGAGCTAAAGTTTTAAATTATATATTTCCTAATTAATAGCTTTCTATAATTTAGACTGGTTTTATTTTA
>NW_003852407.1:3727276-3728604 GCF_000181295.1 Otolemur garnettii | reverse complement strand
GGCTAGATAATATGATATTTATTTTTTTAAGAAAGTAAAAAAAGAAATGACTTTAAAAATTCATCCTCCAACCAATAAAGTGAGAATAGGAATCAAGGGAACACTTAGAGTAGAGCTACTTGCCCCCTTTATATCAATGTGTTCAGCAATATTATTTTCCCCCATTTAAAGCTTTGATTTCAGGGAGTAATTAATCTGGGCAAACTCAAGCATGTTCCAAAATGATTTTGCATAGAAAGATATAAATGAATAAACAGAAAATAAAGGTTTTGACTCAAGAACTGGACTTCTGGGGGTCCCTCAAGCTGGGAAAATAAGATGCCAAGAAAAGGTAAATTTATTTATTTCCTTAGTAATATAGCCTAGTACATTATTTTGGTCACCATCCACGCAAACGATGGTGAAAGAATTAGAAAAGAATCCAGAAAACAGTTTAGCAGCTATCCCAGGCCCACCTCAATGACAGCACATTGTTCCAACTTGAAAAATTCTAAAATAATTGCACATCAAGTGTGCCAAAGAGAATAAAAATACAGAAACAAAACCAGCCATCAAAGATTCAAAGAAAAAATTGTTGCTGTCAGTTAAGAACTTGTAACCTAATTCAAGAAAAGACTCTTTTCCTGGCTCTCAACTGAGGAATCAGATGAGGAAGCTTTGAGACAGGATCGTTCATTCAGGCAGCTCCCCACAAAGAGACAGAAGATATGCCCCACCCAAGGCAAGGTTAAAATACGGACCAGGTACTCATCAGTGTGTGCATTACTGTAAACAACGGCACTCAAACATAAAGGTACCTGTGATTATAAGGCAAACATAAAGGGATCCGTGCTTTGAAAGTGCTTGGAAATGTAAATACATAATCTGATGATATTTTCTCAAAGAATACCATATAATTTAATGCTATAGACTCTTTGGTCATTACCTGAAGCTCAGTCTATGATGAGCCTATGCTTCCAAATGCAGACTGTACAGCATAATGGTCAACAGAACTCTTGTTTGGAGTTCCACAAATAAACCTGGTTTAAATCTACTAGTTACTCACTGTGTGACTCTGGACAACCTCCCTAGGTCTCAGTTTTCTCATGTATAGAAAAATAACATTGGCTGGGCGCAAGGTGGCTCGTGCCTGTAACCCCAGCACTATGGGAGGTTTAGGCACGTGGATTGCCTGAGCTCAGGAATTCAAGACCAGTCTGAGCAAGACTGAGACTTTGTCTCTAAAAAATAGCCAGGCGCTGTGATAGCTGCCCAAGTAGTCCCAGCTACTTGGGAGGTTGAGGCAAGAGAATTGCTTGAGCCCAAGAGTCTGAGGTTGCTGTGAACTA
>NW_003852407.1:3724553-3725791 GCF_000181295.1 Otolemur garnettii | reverse complement strand
AAATACTTGGAATTTTTAAAAGTATGAAAGACTATATACCAAAATATCAATAGCTATCTCTGGGTGATGAGAAAACATGATTATTTTTCCTTGTTTCTATATTTTCTGACTTTTCTACAACAAAAGATTATGTAATTGTTTATTTTTTTTTTTGAGACACAGTCTCACAATGTCACCCTCGGTAGAGTGTTGTGGTGTCACAGCTCATAGCAACCTCAAACTCCTGGACTTAAACTATTCTCTTGCCTCAGGCTCCCAAGTAGTTGGAACTAAAGGCACCCACCACAACGCAAGGCTATTTTTTTTTGTTGCAGTTGTCACTGTTGATTTTAGCTGGCCTGGGTTGGCACCCAATCCACTGAGCTACAGGCACCACCCTAATTATGTAATTTTTTTAAAAGATTATTTTACCAGCAAATTAACTAAAGAACTTGTACTACTTACATAACAGGGATAGGCACAAAGACTTGGCTACAAGAAAATTCTTATCTTTATATATAATAAAAAGAAAAAAACCAAAGTGTTCAACAGCATTAGCTAAATGAAGTATAGATATTTATAAGAGAGACTTCGCTACAACCATTTAAAATTATGTTGTAGGAAAACACTAACATAAGGGAGACGTGAGTTAAAGGAACAATGTGTAGAGTTTAATGAATACATCTTTATATGAGACAGAACAAAATAGTAGTTACTCCTGGTTATTATTTTTATCTTTGTGCCTTCCTTGTTCTTTTCTTTATTTAAAAGCATTAAAAATGAACATGTACTACACTTTGTTACTTAGAAAAATGAGTTTTAAATGATTATGCCAAAAGCTGTCTTTTTGCCTTATATGAGCACCACCTAGTGCTCAGTATATGTAATACAATCTTTGTAACAGTAAAGGTTTCTGAAAAGTAGCCTTTATAAAAAGTGTATTGTTTAAGCACAAAGACAAATATTATTATATTCACTGTCTGGCCTGACTTTAAAACAGCTAAACCATTAATTCAAAAGAGTCACACGACTTTCAATGATCGATACAAAGCAGACATCAGAAAATTTATTAAATTTCTGTTATTTAATAGAAACCTTAGACCCTCCCTTTAGGGAGGTTGAGTGGTTCTCAACCTCCCTAAAGCCGCGACCCTTTAATACAGTTCTTCATGTTGTGGTGACCCCTAACCATAAAATTATTTTCATTACTACTAAAATAAATATTTGTTGTTGCTATTAAAATGAACAATTTTAATTTC
>NW_003852407.1:3722914-3723965 GCF_000181295.1 Otolemur garnettii | reverse complement strand
TCAATCACTCGAGCTCAGGAGTTCAAGACTGATTTGAACAAGAGCAAGACCCCACCTCTACTAAAAATAGAAAAATTAGCTCAGGGTTGTGGCAGGCACCTGTAGTCCTAGCTACTTGGGAGGCAGGAAGGTCACCTAAACCCAGGAGTTTGAGATTGCTGTGAGCTAAGCTGACATGGCCTAGGCAACAGAGTGAAACTCTATCTCAAAAATAAAAAATAAAAAAAGAAAGAAAACTGCTTACATACATTCTATGAATACTCTGCAGCCATCAAAAAAGAATAAGGCAGTTGTATATGTGCCATATATAGAAGATATATTTTGTTTAACTGTGAAAAAAAGCAAAGGACAGAATATATGTGTAGTGTGCTACCATTTGTACTTAAAACATTTCTAAAACTACATGAAATATGCTTAAATAACTTTGTATTGTCTCCAGAAAGTTTCAAAAGAAACTGCTACCAGTGATCATTTCTGGGGGAGAAATGGCTAAATTGTGGAAAAAGAGAAAAACTTATCCTTTTTTATATCTTTGGGGTTTTCTACTGGTACATGTATGGCGGATAGATAGACATACATACATATAGTCACATAGAACGCTATGTTTCAAACAATATTTGAAAACTATTTTTCAAAAATTAGCATACCACAATAGTTCAGGTACCCTCTATACAAATTTTCAATCTCCAGCTAATCTCTTACCTGCTAGTTGGTGCAGGGAAAGAAAAGGAGAGAAGCTGATTCCAGAACGGGTCATTCTCAGAGACAGATTCTGTGCCCGATAACTTCTTTAAATATTCATTTTTAGGAAGATCACTGACTCTGCTGCTGTTTGATCCCATCTTCTAATTTGGTAGATAACTTGTCCTTAAACCTGCATTTCCACAAGAGAACCTGTAAAAAGTGAAAAAAAACTTCAAAATAATCCTTTTTTCTACATGTAAGAAACTACAAACTTACTAAAGGAAATCACATCTCTCTTTATTTTAAATATAGTAAACATCAGTTATAAAGTTATGAGGGGGGAAATAGGGCTAAAACATGTCTTAGC
>NW_003852407.1:3719704-3721866 GCF_000181295.1 Otolemur garnettii | reverse complement strand
AATACATCTGGCTCCTGATCACCTGCCCCTGAAACCAAGGTCACCCACTACTTTCACCCTCCCTAGTCATGGGGACAAGGACCCCAGTAATAGCTGACTTTGATTATGCTTCCATATGAAGTGAACTAATAAGGTTTAATTTCTGAAAATGGACATTGTTAAGCCCACTATAAAGAAATATTTGGGCGGTGCCTGTGGCTCAGTGAGTAGGGTGCCAGGCCCATATACCGAGGGTAGTGGGTTTGAACCCAGCCTCAGCAAAAAAACTGCAAAAAAACATAGCTGGGCATTGTGGTGGGCACCTATAGTCCCAGCTACTCCGGAAGCTGAGGCAGGAGAATCGCCTAAGCCCAAGAGCTGGAGGTTGCTATGAGCTGTAACGCCACGGCACTGTACTGAGGGTGATAAAGTAAGATTCTGTCTCTAAAAAAAAAGAAAGAAAGAAAGAAAGATTCTATTTCCTTTAGAGGGTGTTTAAAGAAAGAAAAAAATATATTCTGAAATAAACATATTCCTTACTTATACTCCATTCCAAAGCTACTTTATATGTTTTAAGCTATTTAGAATTAAATTTTTTAGTATAGTGTTACAATGGGATACAAACTATAGTCTTACAAACGGATACAATACACTAGTGAAAAAGTGAATGAACCAGAGCCACAAGTACCAAAATAAATATATCTCAAAAATACAAATTTTTTAAAAATAGAGAATAATATAATGGTAGATTATATGTGTAAAATTTTTTTTGTTTTTTTGAGACAGTCTTGCTTTGTCACCTTCGGTAGAGTGCTGTCACACCATAGCTCACAGTAACCTCAAACTCTTGGGCTCAAGTGATTCTCCTACCTCAGCCTCCCAAGGGCATGAGGCTTCAGGCGCCGGCCACAAGGTCCAGCTATTTTTAGAGACCGGGTCTTGTGCTTCCTCAGTCTGGTCTCGAACCCATATGCTCAGGCAATCCACTCACCTCAGCCTCCCAGAGTGGTAGGATTACAAGCTTGAGCCACTACCCCCGGCCCATGTATAAAATTTTAAAACAAGCAAATGATATTATGGTTTTATCATATCTAGTATAAGTATTAAAACAAGGGTGGGCGGGTGGGCATGGTGGTTCATGCCTATAATCCCAGCATTTGGGGAGGCTAAGACAGGAGGACTGCTTGAGGCCAGGAATTCAAGACCAGCCTTGAGTAACAGGCCCTATCTCCGCAGATATAAAAAAATTAGCCTGGAGCAGTGGCACCTGCATGTACTCTCAGCATCCCAGGAGGGTAAGGTAGAAAGATCACTAAAGCCCAGAAGTTTGAGGTTGCAATGAGTATGATCGCACCACTGCACTCCAGCCTGGGCAACAGAGAAAGAGCCTGTCTCAAAAAAAAAAAAAAAAAAATTAAAAAGACTCCCCTAAACCCAAGGCAAACTGAATAAGTAAATAAATAAAAATACAACAAAATAAAAATAAATAATTCTAATGACATCAGAAAGGCAGACAGGTTTTAGCAGGATCAATAGATACTTTCTTAAACAGAAAAGGGGAAGAATAAAAGGAAAGCAAGATGAAGTACAAACAGCAAATGTTCAGATTTGTTTAAATGAACAGTATGTACGTGAGTTTTTGTTATATTATCTTGATTCCTGTTTTATATATTAATTTTTAAAAAGAAAAGAATGGGCTGGTGTATACGGCACTCGACTGAGGGTGATAAAGTAAGACTGTTTCTAAAAAAAAAAAGAAAGAAAGAAAGAAATATTCTATTTCCTTTAGAGGGTGTTTAAAGAAAGAAAAAAATATATTCTGAAATAAACAAATTCCTTACTTATACGTGGTGGCTCACATATACAATCCTAGCACTCTGGGAGGCCGAGGTGGGTGGATTGCTTGACCTCAGGAGTTCAAGACCAGGCTGGAGCCAGAGAGAGACCCCATCTCTAAAAAAAGCCAGGCACTATAGTGGGCACCTGTAGTCCCAGCTACTCAGGAGGTTGAGGCAAGAGAATAAGTTGAGTCCAAGAGTTTGAGGTTGCTGTGAGATACAACGCCACAGCACTCTACCAAGAATGACAAAGTGCAACCCTGTCTCAAAAAGAAAAGAATGGTAATTCTGCTGAGATAGCATTTTTTTGCTTTGAGACAGAGTCTCAAGCTGTCACCCTGGGTA
>NW_003852407.1:3717553-3718805 GCF_000181295.1 Otolemur garnettii | reverse complement strand
CCGGGTGCAGTGGCTTATACCTATAATCCCAACATTCTGGGAAGTCAAGGCAGCTGGAGTTCCTGAGCTCTGGGGTTCAAAACCAGACTAAGTGAAGAGAGACTATCTCTACTAAAAATAGAAAAGTAGCCAGGTGTTGTGGTGGGCGCCTGTAGTCCTAGCTACTCAAGAGCCTGAGAAAAAAGGATCACTTGAGCCCAGGAATCAGATTGCTGGGAGCTAGGCTCACTCTAACACTGAGTGAGACTGTCTTTTAAAAAAAAAAAAACCTCCAAGCACTCATTTTCTGGAGAGAAGGGGATAAGGAGGGATTCCACATGAGGGAATAAGCCAAGAAAAAGGATGACATGGAATTCAGGTATAAGATTCAACACAAGGCAGTAGTGAAGAGAAGTCCCAGGGCAAGAGTCAGGCCACAGGCTGGGACAAGAATCGAAACAGCTCTAGGATCTCCAGGAGGAGAAAAAATAGAACTGATGGGTCACTTAACGTGCTTGACCTTATTCTGTGGAGTGTTACAATGTTACAGGAGAATTTGGAAGTGATGAATAATAATTACACACAAAAGAGAGTAAATGATTTTTTAAAGACTATGTACTATGCCATAATGGTTTTTGCTTCATGCAAAAAAATAAAAAACAAAGACTATGTACTAAACAAAAATTACTCAAGAAATGTTAATCATATGACTCAATACAATAGTTATCAGTATTTATATCATCATTATGATGGAGTCCTCAAACTTTTTAAACGGGGGGCCAGTTCACTGTCCCTCAGACCCCTTGCCCCGGGGACAAGTCGGCTGCTGAGCAGGACGGGCAGTGGCAGCAAAAACACCCAGCAGGCCGGATAAATGTCCTCGGCAGGCTCCATGTGGCCCATGAGCTGTAGTTTGAGGACGCCTGATGTAAATACTAATAAGATTTAACCAAAAATTGTGAGGTAACTAATACTGAGAATAGTCTAGAAAAAAAAGTGGTGACCTAAGAGTGCTAAATCTTGATATTCCATAATAGTAGAGAATCAACAGAAAATATCTCAAATTACTAGATTTAAAAAAACAGTAAAAGCTTGTTAGTTATAAATAAAGAGAGAAACAGTGAGAAACAACAGCTAATAGATTTGAAGTGGCCACCACTAAGAAAAGGAACTCTGGGGTAGAGAAGATGGCAGCACAGTTTTTATTTATTTCTTTATTTTATTTTTGCTTTCAATTTCAGCTGGCTTTCACTTATCTTAGTTTGAAGTTTGG
>NW_003852407.1:3706987-3716215 GCF_000181295.1 Otolemur garnettii | reverse complement strand
CTAGAACAACCAGACAGGCATAAAAATAGGCCCCCAAATAGGCCCCCAAACAGGGCACTTTGACCTAAATAAACCTCATTCCTTACACAAAAATTAACTTAAAATATACCATAGATGTAAATGTAAAACATAGAATTATAATATTCTCAAAAGATAACTAAAAAGGGCAGGTGGTGGCTCATGCTCTGGGAGGCCAAGGCAGTGGACTGCTTGAGCTCAGGAGTTAAGACCAGCTTGAGCAAGAACGAGACCTCCATCTCTACCAAAAAATAAAAAAAATAGCCAGGCACTGTGGCAGGCACCTGTAGTCCCAGATACTCGGAAAGGTGAGGGCAGTGGATCACTTCAGCCTACTAGTTTGAGGCAGTTGTGAGCTATGATGAAATGACACTCTACCCAGGGTGATAAAGTGAGATTCTGTCTCACAAAATAAATAAATAAATAAATAATAGAGAGTGTCATCTATTGGAGAAGTAAAGAAACCTCATCACTGCAGGCCTGCAACCATGCACTCTGTGAAATTAGAGCTTAGCAGAAGTCTACTGTGTAGGATAGAATACAGGGTTAAAACTACTAGACACCAGGAACAAAGTAATCTGGTAAAAAGCCAAGCATCACTGCTGGCCACAAGTACCATAAATAATACTTACTAGACAGAGCATACTACCCCAACCCTGTCATAAATTAGCAGTGGTAAGGTTTAGGTAAGACAGAAGTGCAGTAAAAAGGATGTGCTGGGAACTCAATCATGCAGTTAAAGATAAACTCCTTGTTATTTAACCTTGACTCTCTCTTTGAAGCTTTCTGCTATGCTGTATTTTCTCATGCCTGAGCTTTCAATAAAAGTCAGTGAGGATCTTTGGGAGGGTGCTGAACCCTTGTCTCTCCATGCAGAGTTCTTGCTGGGGCTGGCTTCCCCAGGTCCCTCAGTTCATTGCAAATGGACTGTCGAGTAGGTGTTATTTGGTGTTAAGTACCATCCACACACTGAACTTCCAATTCCCAAACTCCTTGTCCAGCATCCAGTATGACAAGTTGCTCAGGACTTCAAAACAGATCTGTACTTCCAGGGCACAGCTACTAGTGCTTTGCAGGAGGCAAGTGAGGCCTATCTGGTTAGCCTTTTTGAAGACACCAACTGGGGTGCTATCCATGCTAAATGTGTAACAATTATGCCAAAAGATATGCAGAGAAACAAGTTAGATGACCCCACAAATTGTAAACTGTATTCCAGAGTCACCTGCCTTCTAAAAAAGAAAAATATGATTAAAAAACCAATGTTTGTGTGTGTATATACATATTTGTATTTAAGAGACTTTAAGAAGAAAGTAGTTCATAGTTGAAACAGGAGACAAGAAAAATAATGGCCAGTGTTTACCAGCCAAGGAACATATTAAATGCCATAAGTGCCAGGAGTCTGTCAAGTAACAGAACACGCAGCATAGATGGAGAATGTGCTTAAGCATCCACTATGAGCTGGGCACAGTGGCTCACACCTATAATCCCAGCACTCTGGGAGGCTGAGGCAGGTAGATTGATTAAGCTCAGAAGTTTGAGATCAACCTGAGCTAGAGCAAGACACCAAGGCTGGCAGATTCCAATCCAGCCCAGGACAGCTAAAACAACAATGACAACTGCAACAACAACAACAAAAATAACCAGGCATTGTGGCGGGTGCCTGTAGTCCCACCTACTCAGGAGGCTGAGGCAAGAGAATCTCTTGAGCCCAACAGTTTGAGGTTGCTGTGAGCTGTGATGCCACAGGACTCTACCCAGAGCGACAGCTTGAGACTCTGTCTCAAAAAAATAAATAAATAAAAGTAAAGAGATAAAGAAAGGTATACCATGTTAACAACACTAATCAAAAGAAAATGCAGGCAGTCATATTAAATTTGGACAGAGCAGACTTCAGAGCAAGAAAAATTATCAGGAATAAAAAGGAGCATTACATAATGATAACAGGGTCAGTTCTCAAAGAACACATAACAATCCTTATTGTTGCCTACACCTAAATCTCATAGTCAAAAAAACTCAAGGAAAAAACGATAGAGCTGCCAGAGAAAATAGATGCATCTACGATATAGTTGGAGACTTTAATCTCTATCCTTCCACAAAAATGGTCAGATTCAGAGTCAGGTAGAAAAATAATAAAGACATAGTTGAAAGCAACAGCACCAACAATCAACTGGATATAAATGACTCTATGAGTACTTCAATGAACAACTACAGAATACACATTCTTCTCAAGGGCACATAGAATGTTCCCCAGGATAGACCACAGTCTGGGCCATAAAACAAGCTTAACTGAAAAGAACAGAAATCACAAAATGTTTTGAGTGTGTGAAATCAATAAGCTAGTGGTCAAGAAAGAAGTTAGATGACCCTACAAATTATAAGCTGTATTCCAGAGTCACCTACCCCTTAAAAAAGAAAACTATAATAATAATAAAAAAAAAGTTTGTGTGTATGTGTGTGTGTGTGTATATATATATATATTTAAGAGATTTTAAGAAGAAAGTAGTTCATAGTTGAAACAGGAGACAAGAAAAATAATGGCCAGTGGTCACCAGCCAAGGAACATATTAAATGCCATAGGTGCCAGGAGTCCGTCAAGTAACAGAACACTCTCTGAAAGGCAACTATGTTCCAAGTGCTATATTAAGTACAGTTGGCTATTCCACTCCTAAAATGACAGCAAAGAAAATAAAAAGATATAATCACACATAGGTAAGATCAGGGAAGTGTGGAAGATGGAAAGTTGACAGAGGAGTAGAACTGAACCAGCAGAGCTAAGGAAGCTCCGATATAGGTGCCTGCCAAAGAGAGTCACTAATGAGAAGAAGGTACTTCACCCCCACAGAACCCTGGGAGGGCTAAAGAGAGCTAGAGACGGGTACAGGGAAGACAGGGCAGGGTGCAGGGCTGAAGTCTATGGGTCTCTCTCCCCAGGAGGAGATCGTTACGCGTGCTCTCCAGAGGAACCTGTCGGGAGAGACCCAGGACTCTGCTGCCAAAGTTGGGGACGGTAATGAGGTGGAAAATGAAAACAGGTAAATGAAGATAAAGGTCAACTCGCCACACAGTGGCACAGGGGACGCTCAGGCTCCAAGGCAGGAGAATGGAACTGAATGGAGACCCAGAGAAAAGACACTGAAATTTAAGACTTACCAAACCCCACTGCAAAAAGTGACTGCCACCTTACAGTAATGCCACCACTCAACAAAACCCACTTACGCAAAGAGCTTCCAATAGATTTTTCGAGCTTCCAATCAATTCTTAGATAAGAATGGACAGCCAAAAGTTATTAAACATATTGGTGGAAAGCCTCTAACATGAAATGCAGAAACTAAAACCAACTAATGAAAGAAATCATAGATAATGGATGATTCTAACAAAAAAGTTTAAAAATAAAATATACTATGCACCCAGGCACTATTCTAAACATTTTCCATATACTGACACATTTAATTTCTGTACTTTTATTTTCCTCATTGCCTAGTTAGCAAACTGCAGCCAAAAGGACCACCCTGCATCCCAATAGCATTTCAAACATCACCCATAATTGCCACACTATTACCAATGAATATGTCAAAACAAGAAAATAAGTAGACTCTGATGTAACATTTTTAAGTCACAGTGGAGTGTAGACTTTTATATCAAATTAGGTGTAAAAGTATTTTGTTCGTTATGTAACAGAACTATAGCTGTGCCAGAAGAATACAACATTACCAGACTGAGCACTCATCACGATACTCTAACATGCCCAAACCACACAGCACTTACTCTCAACTCAAAGCAATGATCAGGAAGATTAGAAAAATTAAAATGAAGTATCTCATCATAGCAGAATGTCTTCCCCAAAATAAAAATATATAAACGAAGCAGCAACAAAAATCAATTTTTAAATTGCCCAAGTGAAGAAGGGCATTTATCAATGGCAAGTTAATTGTGTTTAATTGCCGCAGCCAAAGAAATGTGTGCGTGAAAATAAATATCTTTAACATCTTTGTCATTCATTGAAAATGGCTGATCAAAAATAGTTTGTATAGGGGCCAGCACAGTGGTTCACCTGTAATCCTAGCACTCTGGGAGACAAAGGGCAGATGATCACTTGAGCTCAGGAATTGGAGATCAGCCTGAGCAAAAGCAAGGCCCCATCTCTACTAAAAATATAAAAATTACCTGGGCATTGTGGTAGGCATCTATAGTCCCAGCTAGTTAGAGGAATGAGGTAGGATGATCATTTGAACCCAGGAGTTTGAGGTTGCTGTGAGCTAGGCTGAGGCTATAGCACTCCAGCCTGGACAACAGAGTGAAACTGTGTCTCAAAAAATACATATATGGGGCTCAGCACCTGTAGATCAGTGGCTAGGGCACCAGCCACATACACCAGAGCTGGCAAGTTCAAACCCTGCCTGAGCCTGCCAAACAACTATGACAACTACAACAAAAAAATAGATAGGCATTGTGGCAGGCACCTATAATCCCAGCTACCTGGAAAGCTGAGGTAAGAGAACTGCTTAAGCCCAAGAGTCTGAGGTTGCTGTGAGCTGTGATGCCACAGCACTCTACCAAGAGCAACATAGTAAGACTGTCTTAAAAAAAGAAAAAAAAAAGATATATATATACACACATACATAAATATTTATATATAGGCTGTGGACAGTGGCTCACACCTGTAGTCTCAGCACTTTAGGAGGCCAAGTAGAAGGACCACTTGAGGCCAGGAGCTCAAGATCAGCCTGGACAACACAGAGAGATCCCATCACTACAAAAAATTAATAAATTAATTGGGCATAGTGGTACACACCTATAGCCTACCTACTTGGGTGGCTGAAGCAGGAGGATCACTTGAATCCAGGAATTCAAGGCTGATCTCCAACTCCTGAGCTACAGTAAGCTATGACTGTGCCACTGCACTCCAACCTGGGTAATGGATTGAGACTCTGTCTCAAAAACAACAAAAAGAAAAGCATCATCTATGTTCATGGGTTGGTATCAGTAATTGGCATTACCTATCTGAGTTAAGAAGATATTTTCAAAGATAAAATACACAGGCCAGGCATTGTGGTAGGTACTTCTAGTCCCAGATACTCGGGAGGCTGAAGCAAGAAGAGTGCTAGAGCACAAGACTTGGAGGTGGTAACCTGTGACGCCATGGCACCCTACCCAGGGGAACAGAGTGAGACTGTGTCTCAAAAAAAGAAAAAAAAAGATGAAATACATAAAATCTCATTATAAATCACTAATAGATGGATATTTATAATGGACTTTGATGACAAGAACGCTAACTTTAAATTCCAGTTGAGCAAACGCTATCCCCTCCTCCCTCAAAATCATTTCATTTTTCCCATTAGCAAATCTTTATTACAAAAAATCATCCTAAATAATTAGTACTACATTTTGAATCTTAGTAACAAAAACCTTGTAGAAAACCTTCTCCTCTTGTTATATAAGTACATACATAATATCCTTCATTTTGTCCCTTGGCCTATAAAGCCTAAAATATTTATGATCTGGTCCTTTACATAAAACATCTGCCAACTCCTAGCCTACGTGGATAAACTAAAGCAAAGAAAGGTTAAGTAACTTTCCAAAGATTACTTCCAAAGCAGTAAGCACTGAAAAGTGGCAGACCAAATTTCAAACCCAGGCAGGATGATATAACACTGCTTCATGAACCAAGAAAACAATGCCATAGAAAGGAAATAATCAAAGAACAAGGAGCTTGAAATTAAAAATAAGATGAAAAGTTCACTAGAAAGGAGAAAAGATAAGGCTGAGGAACCTCCACACTGCAGTGAACTATGATCATGCCACTGAACTCCAGTTTGGGCCACAGAGTGAGCCCCTGTCTCCAAAAAAATTTGAAGAAAAGAAAAAACAAATGTGGGCCCTGCAGGGTGGCTAACACCTGTAATCCTAGCACTCTGGGAGGCCAAGGCAGCTGGACTGCTTGAGCTCAGGAGAGATCAGCCTGAGCCAGATCAAGGTCTCCAAAAATAGCCGAGGGGTTGCAGTGGGTGCCTATAGTCCCAGCTACTTGGGAGGCTGAGGCAAGAGGATCGCTTGAGCCCAAGAGTTTGAGGTTGCTGTGAGTTATGACACCACAGCTCTACCGAGGGCAACAAAGGGAGACTGTTTAAAAAAATAAAAATAAAAATGAATGGAAAACAGGAGGCAAGAAATTAGAAAATTAGAAGATCAACTGAGTAAATCTGAATATATTAATAATAAGAGCTCCAAAAGGAAAGCACAAGCAAAACAGAAGAGTGTTAAACTCTCAAGGCAGGAAGTGTGAAAAGTCTGAGATTTTACCTTACCGCAAAGCTAACAAAGACATGAAGCTTCTGAGTCAGGGACAAAAAACAATGTATTACTCATTACAGTAGCAGTAGCCAGAGCAACATCTTACATCAGTTTCCTGGGCACCAATTCCCAAGGGTCTTCCAAAGTATTTGGTAAAAATTAATATGTTCCTGGAAAACTGAGCAAACTGGGAGAGGGAGGAAAAACCAAGTAAATATTCACCAGCAGTGAGCAATATTTATGTAGTCATAATAAGGTAAACATTAAATTCTAAATTAATCAAGAATTCCTCTGTGGCTGTAATTCTGTGGGTTTTCCCGCAGCTGCCAGTTCTTTTAGAACTCATCAAATGGAGGCTGCTCCAACCAGCTCTCCAGCTGATGGATTTAAGGCAAATCTTGTCTTTAAGGAGATGGAGAAGAAGCTTCAAGAGGAAGCAGAACAGTCTGTGAAGAAAATAAGGAGTATTTTTGTCTTCAAGCTGAAGGATGGCACCTGGGTGGTAGACGTGAAGAAGGCAAAAGGATCAGTCAGTGATTAGTGGTTCCTAACTCGATAAAAAGGCTGACTGCAGGATCACAGTGGCTGACTCCAACTTACTGGCTTTAATGACTAGTAAAATGAATCCTCAGTCAGTCTTCCTTCAAGGCAAACTGAAAATCACTGGCAAGATGGGTCTGGCTATGAAACTGCAAACTCTTCAACCTCAGTCAGGCAAAGCTAAGCTGTGAAGAACTCCCTTTGACTACTTTTGAAAATCAAGATAAAATATATAGCTATATATCCGTGTATTCACTACACTCTCAGAATTCAGACTGAAACTACACATTGGCAAATTGTGTGAGAAAGATTTGTCTTTCGATTAATATGACCACTCCTGTTTTTCCTAAGCTCTGGGCGAAGAGAGCCTGATGGTGTGTAGGGCTGCTGTGCTGAGTTGCATACAATTGTGCATTACAAAGTTAATATGGTAATTTCAGAATAAAATTAGAAAGAGTAAAATCCAAAAAATTAAGTAAATAAAAGCTCTTGTTATGCTTATAAAGTATATTTAGAATTATTCTGCAAATATTCAATTTCAGAGTTTTCCTTGGTAGAATGAGTAAAGAAACAATACCATCAGCTGGTCAGTAATTATTGTTGTGCACTTAATGACCTGAACTAATTTCTCATTAATAGTATTTAAAATTCTGTAATAGGATGATTAAAAAAAAAACTTAAAAATTTTCCATTACACAAAAATTTTTGCATTTCATGCCATCAGAAACAGTATTTTCTTACCAAATTAAAATAAATATTATCACTGCTTAGGGGCAGGAGGGATGTGTAGCCGAACACAGGCTTATTTTTAAAATAAAAATATTTTTAAAATGGGTTTTGTTGCAGCCGGGCAAGGTGGCTCACGCCTGTAATCCTATCACTCTGGGAGGCCAAGACATGTGGATTGCTTGAGCTCACAAGTTCAAGATCAGCCTGAGCAAGAGTAAGACCCTATCTCTACTAAAAAAAAAAGAAAGAAAAGAAAAAAAAAGGCTCAGTACCTGTGGCTCAAGTGGCTAAGGTGCCAGCCACATACACCTGAGCTGGTGGGTTCAAATCCAGCCTGGACCCACCAAACAACAATGACAGCTGCAACTAAGAAATAGCTAGGTGTTGTGGCAGGCGCCTGTAGTCCCAGCTACTTAGGAGGTGGAGGCAGGAGAATTGCTTGAGTCCAGGAATTGGAGGTTGCTGTGAGCTGTGATGTCACAGCACTCTACCTAGGGTGACAGCTTGAGGCTCTGTCTCAAAAAAAAGAAAAAAATGAAGCAAGAGGATCACTTAAGCCCAAGAGTTGGAGGTTGCTGTAAGCTATGATGATATACCATCACACTCTACCCAGGATGACAGCTTGAAACTCTGTCTCAAAAAAAAAAAACAGGGTTTCCTTCTTGAAAAAAATCTGTGTAATAGAGTCATAAAACACTGTGAAAAATAAAGTTTGCTTTGAGATGCAAAAGAAAAAAAAGAACTCCTCTATATATGCCTGTCCTAGACTCATGCCTGTGGCTCAAGCGGCTATGACGCCAGCCACATACACCTGACCTGGCGGGTTCAAATCCAGCCTGGGCCTGCCAAACAACGACAGCTGCAACTAAGAAATAGCTAGGCGTTGTGGCAGGCACCTGTAGTCCCTGCTACTTAGGAAGCAGAGGCAGGAGAATCACTTGAGCCCAGGAGTTGGAGATTGCTGTGAGCTGTGATGCCACAGCACTCTATCCAGTTTGAGGCTCTGTCTCGAAAAATGTGTATATATATGCCTGTTCTAGAAGGGCTAGAAGAGAGGACAGAAGAGGAAGAGCTTCTCACCTACCATAACAAGAAGTCAATGGGTAAAATCTAAAGTTGATAAATCACAAAATAGCAAGCTAAACTTATTATTTATAAACACAGAGGTAAGCATCAGAAGAAAATGCTTAGAAGAGTTTTTGGGCTCTGCACCGACAGCTCAGCAGCTAGGGCACCGGCCACATACACTGAGGATAGCAATTCAAACCTGGCCTGGGCCTGCCAAACAACAACAACTACAACAAAAAAATAGCCAGGTGTTGTGGTGGGTGCCCTTAGTCCCAGCTACTTGGGAGACTGAGGCAGGAGAATCACTTAAGCCCAAGAGTTTGAGGTTGCTGTGAGCTGTGACAGGACAGCACTCTACCGAGGGCAACATAGTGAGACTGTCTCAAAAAAAAAAAAAAGAAGAGTTTTTAAAAGTACTCCCTCTGGAGGGAGACCAGACTAAAAAGTAGGGGTAGGTAAGAGTACTGCTGATTTTTTATAAACTGCCTCCTACTTTATCATTTTTTTCTCTTTGAAACAGGGTCTCGGCTTGGCGCCTGTGGCTCAAGTGGCTAAGGCGCCAGCCACATACACCTAAGGTGG
>NW_003852407.1:3703827-3705333 GCF_000181295.1 Otolemur garnettii | reverse complement strand
AAAAAAAAAAAAGAACATGTATTCTTAGTCTGCAGGTACTCAGTGTAACCATACTGCTGCACACATCACAACTTCCATACCATGAACTCCACCCCACTACATTGATGATTCCATAATACTTATGTCTAGTCTAGAACTGTCTGGTGTCAGACCCATTTCTGATTGCCCATCATGCATCACCATCTGGTGTCCCAGTGGCACCTAAAACTCAACATGTCCAATACTAAAACTTAACGTAAATCCTTCCTTCACTCATCTCTAATTCCTATTGTTCTACATCTATTCAGATATCCAAATCCAGAAATCTCAGGGGAAAACAAAAAAACTAACAGTTAAGAGCATATACATTGCTAAATACACAGGAGGTTATTTTCAGCCCAGCTCAGTGTTCACATCTGTAATCCTAGCACTTTGGAGGCCAAGGCTGGAGGATCACTTGAGCCCAGAGGATTGCTTAAGCTCAGGAGTTTAAGATCAGACTGGGCAATACAGTGAGACCCCATCTTTACAAAAATTTTAAAAATTGGCATAGTGGTACATACCTGTAATCCAGCCATTCAAGAGGCTAAGGCAGGAGGATCACCTGTGGACAGGACTTTTAGGGTATAGTGAGCTATGATCACATCAATGCATTCTAGCCTGAGAAATAGAATGAGACGTTGTCTCTTAAAAGAAAGGGAGGGACTTGCAGTCTTGGAGGATGAGGCAGGTGAACTGCTTGAGCTCACAAGTTCCAGACCAGCCTACGCAAGAACGAGACCCTGTCCCTACTAAAAATAGAAAAACTAGCCCTGCATAGTACTGCATGCCTATAATCTCAGCTACTCAGGAGGCTGAGGCAAGAGGATCATGCAAGCCCGAGAGTTTGAAGTTGCTGTGAGCTATAATGCCACAGCATTCTAACCAGGGCAACAGAGTGAGACTCCGTCTCAAAAAAAAAAAAAAAAAGGGTAGATTGCTTGAGCTCAGGAGTTCAAAAACAGTCTAAGCAATAGTAAGACCTCATCTCTACTAAAAACAGAAAAACTACCTGGGCATCATGGCAGGTACCTGTAGTCCCAGCTACTTGGGAGGCTGAAGCAAGAGGATGACTTGAGCCTAGAAGTTTGAGGTTGCTGTGAGCTATGACACCATATTACTCTAGCCAGGGGCCACAGAGTGAGACTCTGTCTCAAAATTAATTAAGTAATTAATTAATATATATAAAAGGGGGGCGATTTTCATTTAATTCTCTGCCAAACATGTAAAGGAAATATTAGGCCCATTTTACAGATAAGAAAACTGAAATTCAAAAAGGTTTAGTAACAGGCCAAAGCAAATAAACGACAAAAGTAGGATTCAAGCCTAGAGTTTTAAGTACGTAGGTTAATCTGAGTCTACAGACAGAGAAACTAATTAAGAAGGATGGCAGAGGGTGGCGCCTGTGGTGCTGGCCCCATATACCAAGGGTGGTGGGTTCAAACTCGGCCCTGGCCAAACTGCAACAACAAAAAAAAGAAATAGCTG
>NW_003852407.1:3693479-3703680 GCF_000181295.1 Otolemur garnettii | reverse complement strand
AAAAAAAAAAAAAAGTATGGTAGAAAAATCTAATTACTTACCCAATCTCTAGTCTTCCCTTCCTTTTCTGGCTAGGCACATTCCTGTTCAATCAAAGACTACACTTAAGTCTCTCTATGAGTGCACAGCTACTTTTTTGTCTTTTCCTCCATCCTGCTGCTTGGAATATGGATGTTTTAGCTAGAATTCCTACAGCCCTTCTGGAACCAGAAATCAAGATCCACACACTAGAAACAACAGGGTACAAAGAGGCTGGGTCCCCGATGACAGCGGAGCTACCATACCGGCCTGGAATTGTCTACTCCAGACTTCTTGTTGAAGCTACTATCTTTCAGGTCTCTATTACTCATAGCCAAACCTAATCCCCACTGACAATAAAGGCTTTCAAAGTATTCTAAGAGAAAAGTGGAGGGATGCATGAGATATTTTAAAAGAAACATTGTCAATATTCAGTGACTGACTCAACCTAACAGAAATTTACTATCAGTCATAATGATATACAAAAGACTTTTTAGGGGCCAGGCAAGGTGGTTCACACCTGTAATCTCAGCACTTGGGAGGCCAAGGCTGGTGGACTGCCTGAGCTCACAGGTTTGAGGCCAGCCTAAGCAAGAGAGAGACACCCCCACCTCACCCCGTCTCTAGTAAGAGGCAAGCATTGTGGCAGGCACCTGTAGTCCCAGCTACTTGGGAGGCTGAGATAAGAGAATTGCTCAAGCCTAAGGGTTTGAAGTTGCTGTGAGCTATGACGCCATGGCACTCTACTGAGGGTAACAAAATAAAACTCTGTCTCAAAAAATATATAAATATATATGTATGTATATATGTATATATACATACATATATATTTTTAAAAAATAATTCTTCCTGGTGCAGGCAGTGGCCAAGGCAGCCAGCGGGATTCCGGGGCTAACCAGGAGGCTCTGTGGGACCAGTCGGAAGGAGTCACACTGCTCACGCCCTGCTACCGGCATAAAAAAAAATAATAGTAATAATAATTTTTCCTTATTAAAGTTTTAGCCACTTTTGGTGTCCACATTTTTAAAGAAAGTCATAAAAATTAGAGAAGATATCAAAAAGTACTAACAAACTTCCTTAGAGGAATGAAGGACATGTAAGTATAGCTGTTCCCAACCCCACTAGTTTAAATTGTTTTGTCTAAAAATAATATGAGAATAACTTACAAAAGCATTAGATGCCACTAAAAACTTTACTAGGGAAAATAACCTCAAAGGCAGGAGCAGAAATTTAACAACTCCCACTGCACTTCCTGCTAAAACACACCACCATCAGAGACGCACGACCCTCACATCTAGAGACAGCCAAGACTTCAACAGCTATGCAGAAAGTGGAACCCCACAGGAAGAAGGATACAAAACTACAGGGCTTCAGGAAATCCTTTCCACCTCTAAAATTAGTCTGATCTCTGGCTTTGGGAAAGGTGGAACAGCAAAGGTCATGTTGTCACTCTGGTTTTCAGGCCAAGAACACTCAACCACGCCTAGGTAAGCCACAGAATGGGAACTTGAGAAGGAACTGGTTCAAGTCCGTAGCTCACAGTAGCCCATTCCACCTGAAAATTTTCTCTCCCTTTCAGTAAGAGTCTTCTCTTCTGGCTCGGCACCTGCAGCTCAAGTGGCTAAGTCATGGCAGGTACCTGTAGTCCCAGCTACTTGGGAGGCGGAGGCAGGAGACTCGCTTGAGCCCAGGAGTTGGAGGTTGCTGTGAGCTGTAATGCCATGGCACTCTACCTAGGGGGACAGCTTGAGGCTCTGATTTAAAAAAAAAAAAAAAAAAAATGGCCAGGTGTTGTGGCAGGCGCCTGTAGTCCTAGCTACTTGGGAGGCTGAGGCAGAAGACTCGCTTGAGCCCAGGAGTTGGAGGTTGCTGTGAGCTGTGATGCCATGGCACTCTACCTAGGGGGACAGCTTGAGGCTCTGATTTAAAAAAAAAAAAAAAAAAAAATGGCCAGGTGTTGTGGCAGGCGCCTGTAGTCCTAGCTACTTGGGAGGCTGAGGCAGAAGACTCGCTTGAGCCCAGGAGTTGGAGTTTGCTGTGAGCTGTGATGCCACGGCACTCTACCCAAGGCAACAGCTTGAGGCTCTGTCTCAAAAAAAAGTCCACATCCTAATCCATGGAAAACATGGCTATGTTACCTGCAAAAGGGACTTTGCAAGTGTGACCAAAGACCTTGAGACAGTGGGAAATTATACTGAACTATCCCACTGGACCTGATATAATCATACAGGTCATCAAAAGCACAGAACTATTCCCAGTTATGGTCACAGATGAGACCACAGAAGAATGATCAGAGGAATGCAACACTGGTGGCTTTGAACATGGAGGAAAGGGCCACAAGGCAAGGAGAGTGGCAGCCCCTAGGAGCTGGAAGAGCAAGGAAATAGGTGCTTCCCTAGAAACCTCCACCAAGGAAAACAGCCTTGCCGATACACTGATTTTAGCCTAGTGAGTAACACTTCAGATGTATAACCCACAGAATTATAAAATAATAAATATACGTTATTTAAGCCACTGAATTTATACTTTGTTATAGCAGTCACAGATAACCAATATATACACATTAAACAATTTCTCATAATAAGTGAAATTACCTAGAGAAGAAAAGCATAATCAAATTGCCCAAATATTTGAAGCCATATAAGGAAAAGTGATTTGTACATGTTGCCAAATACTTCATTTTTATTTCCTTCCTGCCTGACAAAATTCCATTCGTTTAAAAGCCAGCCCAAGTGACAATTCTTCAAACTTCATGTAGAAGAATGAGACACATTAATCATAAAAATGGAACACTCAGAGGCCCAGGAGAATGGCTCACACCTGTAATCACAGCACTTTGGAAGTCTGAGAAAGAAGACTGCTTGAGGCAAGGAGTTTGAGACCAACCTGGGAAACACAGACACCACGTCTACAAAAGAATTTTTTTAACTAGCTGGGAGCACACCTGTAGTTCCAGCTACCTGGGAGGCTGAAAGAGGAGAAACGCTAAGCCCAGGAATTCATGCTGCAGTGCACTATGATCGAATCACTGCTCTCCAGCATGGGAGACAGAGCAGGACCATGTCTCTAGGCGGGGGAAAAAACAAAACACTCAGGATAGCAATATCTAATGGAAAAACTAGGAGACAAATACACTATTCTTGCAGAGAGTCTTCCCCTGTATCAAAGGGATGCTACCTTTTTGGGGGGGAGGGGGAGACAGAGTCTTACTTTGTTGCCCTCAGTAGAGCATCATAGCTCACAGCAACCTCAAACTCTTGGGCTCAAGTGATTCTCTTGGCCCAGCCTCTCCAGTACCTGGGACTACAGACACCTGCCATAACACCTGGCTATTTTTAGAGACAGGGTCTCCCTCTTGCTCAGGCTGGTCTGGAACCTGTGAGCTCGGGCAATCCACCCACCTCAGTCTCCCTGTGTGCTAGAATTACAGCCATAAGCCACGGAGCCCAGCCAGGACTCTACCATTTTTTAAAAATACAGGCCAGATGCAGTGGCTCAGACCTACAATCCCAGCACTTTGCAAGACTTAGCCAGGAGAATCACTTAAGGCCAGAAGTTTAACACCATCCTAGGCAAACATAGGGAAACCTAGTCTCTACAAAATATTTTTAAAATTAGCCAAGAATGGTAGCACACACCTTGCTACTTGGGAGGCTGAGGCAGGAAAGATTGCTTAAGCCAGAAGTTTGAAGTTACAGTGAGTTATAACTGTGGGCAAGTGCAGATCACTGGAGCAAGAACCTATCTCTACAAAACAAAATAAATTTGGCTCGGCGCCTATAGCTCAACCGGCTAAGGCGCCCGCCATGTACACCTAAGGTGGCGGGTTCGAATCCCCAGCCTGGACCTGCCAAACAACAATAATGGCTACAACCAAAAAATAGCCGGGCGTTGTGGCGGGCGCCTGTGGTCCCAGCTACTTGGGAGGCAGAGGCAGGAGACTCGCTTGAGCCCAGGAGTTGGAAGTTGCTGTGAGCTGTAATGCCACGGCACTCTACCCAGGGGGACAGCTTGAGGCTCTGTCTCAAAACAAACAAACAAACAAAAAAAAAACAAAATAAATTTTAAAAGAAATGTACAGAAAGTCCTTCTAGATATTGCTAATATTAAGAACTTTACTATTAATTTTTGTAAATGTACTGATGATATTGTGGACGGAGTGACTCTGTCTTCTCTTGATATATATTTACAGATGAAATGGTATGCCTATGATTTACTTTGAAATAATTGGGAGTAGAGACAGAAATGGATGGAGATAGCGATGAAACTAAATTGGCATGAGTTAATACTTATTGGAACTGGGTAATCTGTATGTGGGAGTGCATTACATTATTTCACTGTTTGAACTTTTTTTTGAGACAGAGTTTTACTCTGTTCCCCTGGATAGAATGTGGTAGCATCACAGCTCACAGCAACCTTGAACTCTTGGGCTCAAGCAATCCTCTTGCATCAGTTTTTTATTTTCAGTAGAAATGGGGTCTCACTCTAGCTCAGGCTGAACTCGAACTAATGAGTTTAAGCAATCTGCCTGCCTCAGCCTCCCAGATTGCTAGTGAGCCACCACTCCCAGCCTTCAACTCTTCTAAATTTAAAAGGTGCAAGAAGGCTGGACAAAGTGGCTCATACCTGTAATCCCAGCACTTAGGAGGTTAAGGAGGGTGGGACTGCCTAAGCTCATGAGTTCAAGACCAGCCTGAGCCAGAGCAAGACCCCTTCTCTAAAAAATAGCCAGGTGATATGGCAAGCACCTGTAGTCCCAGCTACTTTGAAAGCTGAGACAAGAGAATCACTTAAGCCCGAGAGTTTGAGGTGCTGTGAGCTATGATGCCACCACACTCTATCAATGTCGACAAAGTGAGACTCTTGTTTCAAAAAAAGAAAAAAAAAGTGCAAGAACAAAAAAAAATCCTTGACCTATCTGTCGTAACATAGACTTCATAATAGCTGATCTCTTGCCTAGTAACATTGCCCCAACCTGAATTCTCTGCCACTTAATCCACTTGCAACCAATAGCTTCGTCAATTACTCTTCTTTAATCCCAATTCATTTTGCCCTATGTATTAACTTTATGAGCTTAAGCAAGTCACCTAACCTAAAAGACTGGTTCTTTATTTGCAAAATGAGAATACTCGCACTTGCCAAGCCTATCTCTGAGTTGCTGAGAGGATTATCTAAAATAAAAACTACACAGCTAGAAATCCACATATTCATAAATTTCATCCTCTAGATCCTCTTACCTTCCACCTTCAGTTCCCCTTTTGAGCTGTCATCAGCCCAAGCCCCTGGGTTCCTTCAGTAAGGTTACACTTCTCTCCACCACCTCCACTCCCCAAGTTTTTCCTATCTTTTAGCACAGAGCCCTCTCTACACACCTCTCTCTCCAACTTCCACTCTTCTCTTTGAAGGTTCTCACTCTATCTGCCCCCCAGTCAGTATATCCTGAGTACACCCTTTGCTAACTCTATTGCCATCATCCCACCTCTTCTCCACCCCTTTTCAATACTTTGATCCAATCAGCTTTACCACCCCACCACCTTCAAACCCCACTATTGCCCCCAGTTCACAAATATCCACCCTTTCACCCGTAAACACAATTCCTCACAAAAATTTATGGGACAGGAAGCAGATTTGGTAGTTGCAGTGCGGCGGGGTGGGAGGAGAAAAGGAATGAGGAGTGATTACTAATAGATATAGGCTTCTTTGCGGGGGTGATAAAAATGTTCTAAAATTAGATGGTGGTGACGGTTTCACAACCCCGTGAATATTCTAAAACCACTAACTTGTACTGTTAAAGGGTGAATTTTACGATATGTGAATTACATCTCAATAAAATGCGTACGTAAAAAAAAAAAAATCAACAACTATTGCTCACTCTACCCATCACACGCCCATGTGTCAAGCCAACACTGCCCCATCTCCGGAAGCATCGACCCGCCCTTTGGTATCCCACCGAGTCCCAACACCAGAGCGGGACAGAGGTCCCTCCCACTCTTGGTCAACACACCCCCTCGCCGCTCCGTGGGTAGAGAGCTGGTGGGGCCCGCTCTCGTAGCTCAGACATAGCGCCTGCGGGATGGCCCAGGTCCCCGCCAGCAGAGAAGGGCCCTTCGCCGCCGCGCTGGCGGAGCTGCCCTCACTTCCCGGCGCTGACCCGGAGGGGTGTCCCCTAACGCGCTCTGACAGGGGGCGGGGGCGCGGGAGGGGGCCCGCCGGGCTTCCCAGCAGGGCCGCGCTGCTGGGGGCGGCGCCACAGCCCACCTGTCTTAGCTGGCGGGGAGATGTGGTTCCAGCACGGACCGACCTACAGGCTGGTGGCAGAGGGAATCCGTAGAGCCTGCGGTCGCCGCCGCAGCCCAGGGTGGCGCACGCCGGCTCAGGCCTCCATGTTTCCAAGTCTCTCCGGGTCCGGCTCTGGCTCCGGCTTCAGCTGCAGCTCGGATCCGTCTCAGCTCCAGCCCCGGCCGCGTCGGTGCGGAGACCGGGAGGCGGCGAAGGAAGAGGGAAGCGACCGTGAACGCGGCTGGGGACCGAACGGCTGGGCGCGCGCCTGCCGGGCGGTCACGTGGCGCGTGAGGCGCGGGGGCCTCTGGGAAATGTAGTTCCTCAGCTGTGCCTGGTTTCGCCACCATCCTAGCACCTCCTGGACAGCCACAAAGCCACGTGGCCAAATCGCTGGAGTCCTCACTTACCCTACACCACTTGGTCTGGACACATAGGCCTGTTAAAATAAGCACCTGTTAATTCCAACGTAATAACCATCCCTTGGGCCCAAGGGTGCACACGCCCATAATCCTAACACTCTGGGAGGATGGGGTGGGTGGATTGAGCTCTCGTATTTGAGACCAGCCTGAGCTAGAGCCAGGCCTGGTCTCTAAGACTCTATTTCAAAAAAATAAAAATAGCTGGGCTATTTTTGTGGCGGGCACCTGTAGTCCCAGCTACTGGAGGGGCTGAGACAAGAGAATCACGTAAACCCAAGAGATTAAGGTTGCTGTGAGCTATGCGCCAGGGCACTCTACCAAGAGTGACAGAGTAACAACATGCTATTTCGAAGAAGAAAAAAAAAAGAAGAGGCTCGGCGCCTGTGGCTTAAGAGGCTAAGGTGCCAGCCACATACACCTGAGCTGGCGGGTTTGAATCCAGCCTGGGCCCGCCAAACAATTACGGCTGCAATCAAAAAATAGCCGGGCGTTGTGGCAGGCCCCTGTAGTCCCAGCTACTTGGGAGGTGGCGGCAGGAGAATAGCTTAAGCCCGGGAGTTGGAGTTTGCTGTGAGCTGTGATGCCATTGCACTCACCCAGGGCGACAGCTTGAGGCTCTGTCTCAAAAAAAAAAAAAAAAAAAAGAGAAGAAACATAGGCCAAGGCCGGGTGTTGGTGGCCTAAAATCCTAGTACTCTGAGAGGCTGAGGAAGGATCCCTCCAGCTTAGGAAGTCAAGACCAGCCTGAGTATGACTGAGACCCTGTCTATACTAAAAACTGAAAAACTAGCCAGGCATTGTGGCAGGTGCCTATAGTCCCAGCTACTTGGGAGGCTGAGACAAGAGGGGTGCTCAAGCCCAAGAGTTTGAGATTGTTTTAAGCTGTGATCCCATGGCGTTTTCTCTACCCAGGGTGTCTGAGTGAGACTCTAAAAAAAGAGGGAAAGAAGGAATATATTTCTTATTATGGTGTGTGACATACCTCTTGAGGGTGGACACAATTATAAGAGGGCTTTTACCTAACAAATGCAAGCAGTGTAATCTGGTTCTTTGTACTCTCAATGAATCCCCAACAATAAAAAATATATATACAATTGTATAGATAGTGATTCCCCTATTTGGATCTGGGCAAAGTAAATGAAAAACCTTCTGGAAAAGTTTCACCACTCTAGCTAACATTAAGAACATTAGTGATTTGGGCAGCGCCAGTGGCTCAAAGGAGTACAGCGCCGGTCTCATACTGGGACGGGCTGGGTTCAAACCCAGCCCCAGCCAAAAAGTGCAAAAGAACATTAGTGATTCATGAGAAGAAGTCAAAATACCAACATTAGGCTGGATATAGTGGCTCATGCCTATAATCCTAACTCAGAAAGCTGAAGCAGCATGATCACTTAAGGCCAGGAGTTCAAGACCAGCCTGGGCAATATAGCAAGGCCCACATATCATTGCTAAAAAATAAATAAATAGGCCAGGTGCAGTGGCTATGCCTGTAATCCTAGCACTCTGGGAGGCTGAGGCAGGTGGATTGCTTCAGCCTTCCAAGTAGCTGGGACTACAGGCACCTGCCACAACACCCAGCTATTTTTTGTTATTGCAGATGTAGTTGTTTAGCTGGCCCGGGCTGGGTTCAAACCTGCCAACCTCAGTGAATGTGGCTGACGCTGTAACCACTGTGCTACGGGCACAGAGCCTGGGCTCCAATTTTGAAATAAGTTCTGCTATGGATGAAATGCTATCAAAAAGCATCTCAAGGTATAGAGATATCTTTCACATTAGGAAAAGTCAAACAATGTGGCAGATTTCAGTATTTGTCTTACTTTAAGAAATTGCCACAGTCACCCCAGCTTTTAGCAGTCACCACTCTGATCACTCAGCAGCCATCAACATCAAGGGAAAACTCTTCACCAGCATAAACATTACAACTTACTGAAGGCTCCTGTGATTATTAGCACTTTTTTTTTTTGAGACAGAGTCTCATTCCATCATGCAAGGATTGAGTACCATGTCATGACAGCTCACAACCTCAAACTCCTAGGGTCAAGCAATCCTCTTGCCTCAGCCTCCTCAGTAGCTGGGACTACAGGGGTCTGCCACAACACTCATCTAGTTTTTCTGTTTTAGTAGAGATGAAGTCTTGCTCTTGCTCAGGCTGGTCTTGAACTCCTGAGCTTAAGCTCTTGCTCAGGCTGGTCTTGAACTCCTGAGCTTAAGCAATCCACCCACCTCAGCCTCCCAGATTGCTAGGATTACAGGCATGAGCTGCTGCACCCAGCTTGTTAGCACTGTATTTTTAAATTAAGGTATGTGTATATCTTTTAGACATAGTCCTATTGCACACTTAATAGACTATAGTATGGTGCAAAATATAACTTCTGTATATATTGGAGAACCAAAAAATTCACATGACGTGTTTTATTGAATTATTCACTTTCTTGCAGTGGTTTGCAACTGAATTCATGATATCACCATGTACATATGACTGTAAATGTTTTTAAGATATACATTTTATTGAAAAAAGAAAATAAAACAGTACATAGTGCATGTACCATTTCTCTAAAAATATAGAAAGTAAAATACATACATAGGTATGTATTTGCTTGTGCATACAGAGAACATCTCTGGAAAATAAATAAGAAACTGGTGACCTCGAATGCCTTCTGAGAGGTAACTGGGTGCTTGGAAACCATTGTAGGAAGGAGAAATCTTTGTGTGAACTCTTGTGCCTTGCAAATTTTGTACCTAGTGACTATATCACCTATTCAAAAAATAAGTACAATTAAAAAACTTTAAAGACTTTAGAATAAAAATTTAAAAATAGATAGGGTGTGGCTCAAATCTAAAATACCCTATGAGGTATCAGATGACTGTGAACTCAGTAAGTAGAGCAGACAGCTAAAAGAGTTTGCTTGCATTCTGGAGAGTCAGTTTAGAGGCAGTAAAAGGGAAAAATCAGCAACTATTTATCTATTTGTTAGTTTATTTATACCTTTCTTCCTAAAACTACTTAAGAAAACTTGCAAATAGGCCCAGCGTGGTGGCTCATGCCTATAATCCTAGCACTCTGGGAGGCCAAGGCAGGTGGATTGCCTGAACTCACAGGTTGGAGACAAACCAGCCTGAGCCAGAGCCAGAGCTGGTCTCTAAAAATAGCTGGGTATTGTGAGGAGCACTTGTAGACCCAGCTACTTGGGAGGCTGAGGCAGGACAATTGCTTGAGCCCAAGAGTTTGAGGTTGCTGTGAGCTATGATGCCATGGCACTCTACCAAGGGCAACAAAGTGAGACTCTATCTCCAAAAAAAAGAAAACTTGCAAATAAATGTACATGAAATACACAAAATTGGAACATTAAAAGCAGGAGGAAGGCTCGGCACCTGTGGCTCAAGTGGCTAAGGCGCCAGCCACATACACCTAAGGTGGCGAGTTCGAATCCAGCCCAGGCCTGCCAAACAACAATGATGGCTGCAACAACAACAAAAAAAAA
>NW_003852407.1:3689990-3693325 GCF_000181295.1 Otolemur garnettii | reverse complement strand
CCACAGCACTCTACCCAGGGGGACAGCTTGAGGCTCTGTCTCAAAGAAAAAAATAAGAGAAAGAAAGAAAGAAGCTCAGCGCCTGCAGCTCAGCAGCTATGGCGCCAGCCACATACACTGAAGGTGGTGGGTTCAAGCCCAGCCCAGGCCTGCCAAACAACAATGACAACTACAACCATAGTTGGGCATTGTGGCGCGTGCCTGTAGTCCCAGCTACTTAGGAGGCTCAGGCAAGAGAATCGCTTAAGTCCAAGAGTTGGAGGTTGCTGTGAGCTGTGATGCCACAGCACTCTACCGAGGACATAGTGAGACTCTATTTCAAAAAAAAGAAAGAGAAAGAAAGAAAAAGAAATGCATGTAGCATGACTTTTTCAATGTCAATTCATCTGCCAGTTCACCTACCATCCACCTGGTAATCAACTCACATGATCTGGCCAGCACCCTACTCACTGAGTTATGGGTGCCGAGCCCATATATATATGTTTTAATTGAGACAGAGTCTTACCCTGGTAACCTGAGTAGAGTGCTGTGGCATCATAGCTCGCAGCAACCTCAAACTCTTGGACTCAAGGCATCCTTTTGCCTCAGCCTCCCAAGTAACTGGGACTACAGGTACCTGCCACGATGCCTGTCTAATTTTTCCATTTGTAGTAGAGACGGAGTCTTACTCTTGCTCAGGCTGTTCTCCAACTCCCAAGGTCAAGCAATGTACTGGTCTCAGCCTCCTAAAGTGGTAGGATTATAAGTAGGAGCCACCACACCTAGCTGCATCTAGTAACATCAAAACTTTGGTCCTGGCTCAGTGCCCATAGCTCAGTGGTTAGGGAGCCAGCCACATGCACCAGGACTGGTGGGTTTGAAGCTGGCCTGGGCCTGCTAAACAACAGTGACAATAACAACAACAAAATAGCTGGGTGTTTTGGCAGGCGCCTGTAGTCCCAGCTACTCGGGAGGCTGAGGCAAGAGAATCGCCTAAGCCCAGGAATTGGAGGTTGCTATGAGCTGTGAAGTCACAGCACTCTACGAGAGTGATAAAATAAGACTCTGTCTCAAAAAAACAAAAAACAAAAAACGCTCCACCATAGGTGGTTAAGTGAAATTAAGCCTACTAGTAGTAAAGTGGTCTATCTGGAAGAGAAACGAGACCCCAGTCACTCCATGTGTTCAAGCAGAGACGGACTGAACAGATGTTTAAATAAAGTTACAACAATGTGGGGAACGCTAGTGATTAACTGAGTACCTTCATTCGAGAGAGGAGGGGCTGAGGTATAGGGACATGAGAGGATTTGGACAAAGACACACAGCCAGTGAGTTCTACAGATGACTGCAGATTTCTGACAAATGTCCTATAAGGCCTCATGCAATGCTGTGGTAATGCTTTCTTTCCCTGCAAGGCCAGCTGTTAAGAGTTCTGGGCTGCTACAGAGTTCCTGGGCTCAGAAGGCAGTGCCTCCAGCATGGCTGGGTGTTGCCCATCTGGCAGGGCGAGAGGCCACACAATTAGTTCTGTAATCCCTCCTTCCTGCGGGAGAGCCCAGCTGTACTGCCAGAGCCCGCATTGGTCCTTTCTTTTCCCAAGGCTTGAGCCTACACCTGGGGAGAATGGTCAGGACCCATGGAGGTCCCAGCCACTTCCTGCCTGAAAGGAGCTGTCCACCACAGTACTGCTGGAAGGACCCAGGGAGGGGGCACAGAGCATCAATGTCTCCTTTCTGCCAGGGACAAATTAGCAGGGGTCACACACTAATAAAAATTCATGGTGTATCAACACTTATCCACAGCAGGCACCATTCTAGTTTTAGATAGATGTGTATTAGCTCCTTTAATAGCCACAAATACCCTTCAGAATAGCTGTGCAATGGTGTGACTGTATGAGTCCCCCCAAATGGGGGAACTTATCCCACCCTCCACCCTCAGGGCGATGGTGTTAGGGGATGGGGCCTTTTGGGAGGGAGTCACGAGGGCTCCTCCTCATAAACGGTATTACTACTCTTTAAAAGGGGTTGAGGGAATTTTTGAGAGAACTAACTAGGCCCTTACCCGCTTTGTCCTTCTGCCATGTGAGGACATAGCAAAAGGCCCCCCCCAGACACCAGGTCTGCTGGTGCCTCCATCTTGGACTTCCCAGCCTCCCTAACTCTGAAAAATAAATTTCTGTTCTTTATAAATTACCATCTGGGATATTTCACTATAGAAGCCCAAAAGCACTAAGACAAGGTACTTATTTATTTTTCCCTATTTTACAGCCCAAGAGGTTAAATACACTTCCCAGCATCACGCCGCTAGTGAGTAGGAATTCACAGCCAGGTGTCTGGTAAAGGCCACCTCAGAGATCCTTTGGCCAACAACCCCCGTCTGTGAAGACTCACACGTGACTTCCTTGGAGTTAGTTTGCCTTTCCAACTACACTGCACTGTAATTCCTGACAGGGATACCTGGATATATCGGTTTGCTAGGGCATCAGTTCAAAGTACCCCAAACGTTAGTGGTTTAAATAACACACGTGTCTCGTGGGCCTGGAGGCCAGAAGTCTGAAATCAAGGCATGGGCTGGTTTGGTGCCTTCTCGGGGCTGTGAGGGAGAGTCTGTCCCATGCCTGTCCCCTAGCTTCTGCTGGCTCCCTAGCAATCTCTGGTGTTCTTCGGCTTGTAGAAAGATCCCCCACACTCTGCCTCCGTCTTCACATTGCCTTCTCCCCCCGGATCTCTGTATCTGAAGTTTCCCTTTTTATAAGGACACCAGTTACATTACATTAGGGTTCACCCTGTTGACCTCATTTTAACCCATTTCTACCTGCAATGACTCTGTTTTGAGTAAGCTGTTAAATATAATTTACACTAGGCCGTTGATTGAGACTGAGCTCCTGCACTATGCCCACCAACCAACCCAAAATGGAGTCCCTCACGCTGTAACACCAAATCAAACACCACTCTCCATGCTGCTTTGAAAGGATTTTGCCGATACTATAAAATTAAGGTCCTAAATTAGCTGTTCTCAGTAGGGCACATAGTGGGAAGATAATCTGGGAAGGTCTGATTTAATCACATGAGACTTTTAAAGGCAGAGAATTCTCTAGCTGGTCCCAGAAGATTAGAAGATGAGAAGGCAGGGAGATGTACTCCGGATGGGCTGGAGGAAAGTGAACATTAATGTTGGCATCTGACTATGGAGGACACGTGCCAAGGAACTGTGAGTCCTTGCTGACTAGAAGGAAAACAGGACTGCAGTCCTGCAACCACAGGAAATTAATTCTGCTGACATCCAGTGAGCTTGGAAGAGGACTCCAAGCCCAGATGAGAGCCACAGACCTGGCCAGCGTCCTGACATCAGCCCCG
>NW_003852407.1:3683842-3689556 GCF_000181295.1 Otolemur garnettii | reverse complement strand
AAATAAATGTATTTAAAATACCAAAAAGTAAACCAAAAAGTAAAATAATTTTCAGTGAAATAATCCTCCTAGATTGGTTGCCACAGTTAGAACATAAGTAAGTCATAGGGCTAAGCTGATGGCTGCTCTGTCTATGATTTAGTTCCAACTGCCCCTTCACACACACACACCCCTGACTGGCACCATTACCACATAGGCTGTTTGGCCGGAGTTTATGGGGGTGAAGTATTCCTGTCTGTTATCATCTTTTGACAATGGTGCACTGTGTTTCTGTTTGAAGTGGAATTTGTGAATAGTTACATGAATCCGTAGTATTTTATTTATTTATTTGTTTTTTAGAGACACAATCTCACTTTATCACCCTCAGTAGAGTGCTGTGGCGACACAGCTCACGGCAACCTCCAACTCCTGGGCTTAGGCAATTCTCCTGCCTCAGCCTCCCGAGTAGCTGGGTCTACAGGCGCCTGCCACGACACCCGGCTATTTTTTTTGTTGCAGTTTGGCTGGGACCGGGTTTGAACCTGCCACCCTTGGTATATGAGGCTGGCACCCTACCCACTGAGCCATAGGAGCTGCCTGTGCAGTGTGAATTATTGAGAGATTTCCCAAGGAATGCCGCATTTCTTTGTGATATGTCAAACCACAACAACTTGAATATTTCCTTGCAAGGTAAAACTAAGTGTATATATGATATGAGTCAAAAAAAAAAAAATTCAAGCATTTCAAAAAAAGCTATCTCTTCTCGAAACTTTTTCAAAAGGAAATTTCATATGAACATTTTCCCCAGGTAGCAGAGATCATTGACGAGCAGGATGATATATATGCAAATCATTTGAAGAATATGCAGCTGTTATAGACCTTTTTTTTTTTTTGAGACAGGGTCTAGTCTGTTGCCCTAGGTAGAATGCTGTGGTGTCATCGCAGCTCACAGCAACCTCAAACTCTTAGCCTCAAGCAATCCTCTTGCCTCAGCCTCCCTAGCAGCCGGGACTATAGGATTTCGCCATCACTGGCCAATTTTTCTATTTTTAGTAGATAGGGTCCCACAGATCCAGGCTGCTCTGGAACTCCTGAGCTCAAGCTTCCCCCCACCTTGGCTCCTCAGAGTGTTAGGATTACAGGTGTGAGCCACTGTGTCCAGCTCATTACCGAGCTGTTAATTGGAAAATACAATGAAATGTTCACTGACTGAGAATCACGATATTACACTCAAATTAGCATTTCAGCCTCACCTTGTTGATATCACCCAAACACCTAAAGAAACACAGATGGAATTGAGCTGTCAGTAGCTGGCATTTTAAAGTCATTGTTTGATGCTAAGGGTCCAATTGAAATAAGAAAAAATACAGTAGAACATTTATACCTTCAGCAACATGCCTTAAAAGTGCCTTCTTGCTTTTCAATTATTTGTTGCTGCAAATCCATATTCTCTTACTTAACCCAAATCAAGATCAAATGACTGATACTCATCTAAAGGATCATTTGAAACTTGAAACTGCAGAACTCCATGCTGCAACCAAATTTTATTTATTTATTTTTTGAGACAGATCTCATTTTGTTGCTCTCGTTAGAGTGTCATGGTGTGTCACAGCTCACAGTAACCTCCAGCTCTTGGGCTCAGGCGATTCTCTTGCCTCAGCCTCCAGAGTAGCTGGGACTACAGGCGCCTGCCACAGCGCCCAGCTATTTTTTTGTTGCAGTTTGGCCGGGGGCAGGTTTGAACCTGCCACCTTCAGTATATGGGGCTGGTACCCAACTCACTGAGCCACAGGCGCTGCCCTGCAACCACATATTCAAATGCTTTCCAACAAAAAGCAGACACAGCAAAGTCATTAAAAATGACTTTAAAATTTACACAAAGTTTTCGTTTTTTGAAATTATTAAGTATGTTCTGGGAGGCCAAGCAGGTGGACTGCTTGAGCTGAGGAGTTTGACACCAGTCTGAGCAAGAGCGATACCCTTGTCTCTAAAAACAGACAGGCATTGAGGCAGGTACCTGTAGTACCAGCTACTTGGGAGGCTGAGGCAAAAGAATGGCTTGAGCCCAAGAGTTTGAGGTTGCTGTCAGCTGTGACGCCACAGCACTCTACCAAGGGTGATAAAGTAAAACTTTGTCTCAAAAAGAAAAGAAAAAGCATTATTGACTACATAGTAGTTAGAGTTTTATAAAATAATTTACATTTTTCAGTATATCTATTTGAAGTTTCTTTTTTTTTTTTTTTTAGACAGTCTCACTTTGTCACCCTTGGTAGAATGCTGTGGCATCATAGCTCCCAGCAACCTCAGACTCTTGGGCTCAAGAATCCTCTTCCCTCAGCCGCCTGAGTAGCTGGGACTATAGGTGCCTGCTACAATGTCTGGCTATTTTTAGAGTGAGGTCTTGCTGTAGCTTAGGCTGGTCTTGAACTGGTGAGCTCGGGTGATCTACTGCCGTGGCCTTGCAGAGTGCTGGGATTATAGGCATGAGCCACTGTGCCCAGCCTAATTGAAGTTTCTTGAATGTGGCCTTATCTAATTACACCTAAATTAATGCACCCTTCCAACAGAAATGGTTCCCCACCCCTGGCCTCAGAGAATCATTTATGTTGTTGTCAATGTATATGGTGCCTTGTGAAACTGGGCAGTGCATAGTTAGCACAACTGTACACAGAAGCATTCCAGCCTTGCCCTATTCCAGTATCTGGGCTCTTTTCCCTTTTTTTATTCCCCCTTAGTAAAAATGAGACGATTAGGTTAGATATACCCTAAGGTCTAGATCAGCTCAACATTTGAAGTGTTTACATTCATTACATTTTGTGAATACTCTACCACACAATGGCCCTTCAAGGTTTGTCTGTGGTTCTTTTTTTTTTTTTTGAGACAGAGCCTCAAGCTGTCTCCCTGGTAGAGTGCCGTGGCATTACAGCTCACAGCAACCTCCAAACTCCTGAGCTCAAGCGAGTCTCCTGCCTCTGCCTCCCAAGTAGCTGGAACCACAGGCATCTGCCACAACACCTGGCTATTTTTTGGTTGCAGCCATCATTGTTGTTTGGTGGGTCTGGGCTGGATTCAAACCTACCAGCTCAGGTGTATGTGGCTGGAGCCTTAGCCACTTGAGCCATAGGTGCCAAGTCCTGTAGTTCCTCTTTTATATTTAGAGACAAGTTCTCAAGGTCTCACTCTATTGCCCAGGCTGGAGGCTGGAGGTTGCAGTGCAGTGACCGGTCAGCTTATTGCAGCTGCCAATTCCCGGACTTAAACAATCCTCCCACCTCAGCCTCTCTAGTAGCTAGGTCGACTTGCACATGCCACCACACCCTCACTTAACCGTTCTTGCTTGCTCAATTTCAACCTCTCCCTTCCATTGAAAAATTTGAAATTTCTTTATGCCTTCAATTTAAACTTACTCTTGTCCAATTCCTGCCCAAATGCCTTCCAGTTTTGTCCTAAAGCCTTCCATGCTGTCTGTTTATGAGAACAAGTTTGACTATTGTCTTAGTCCATATTCTGTTGTTATAAGTGAATACCGGAAACTGGGTAGTTTATAAGAAAGGAAATTGATTTCTTACTGTTAGGGAGGCTGAGAAGTCCAAGGTTGCAGGACTGCGTCTGAGAGAACCTTTGCACAGTCCTGAGGTGAGCACCCCATGGTGAGGGGACTGAGTGTGTTGTATCAGGTCTCTCTTATAAAGCCACTATCCTGCTCCCAAGATGACCCATTAATCCAGTCACGAAGGCAGACTTCATGACCCCATCACCCCTCAGGCTCCACCTCTCAATATTATCTCCCAGTACTAAACTAGGGATTACGTTTCAGCATAGTTTTGGAGTATCAAACCTTAGCACCCATACTTTTTGCTTCTTAGTTGAGGAACTGCTGTATGTCAGTAAATGTAGTTTTGAGGATGGAACAAGCCAGTAACTCGCTATTTAGCCGTACAGAGCTCAGGAGACTTAAGAACAGTGTTAAAAGTTCTTTTCAGGCCAGGCTAGCTAACAGTGATGGCTAATGGCCAGTGATGGTCATTTTGGGGAAGTGCTGACTCACCTGTGTGTCTTAGGAAGGCAGCTCAGTAATGAAAAAGAAAATGGCTTTTCACAGGAAAGGCTCCAAGGGCCTTCCTGTGAGCTGTGAATAATTACTTGAGAAAATGAGCCTGGCTCACGGAAATGCAGTTACACTTAATGAGGCAAAATTAAGTTCGGGAAAAGCAGGTAAACTGAAAGTCAGGATGCAAGGTGAGCAAAATAAAAACTTTAAACCAAGCTCACAAATAATGCTTAGCTCAAACTCACCCTGTCCATTTCTGCCTACTTATTCCTGGTAAAGTATTTCCAACAATTAAGGTATTAGTAGCTGTGATGGTTCCTTAGCCGAAGTATGACCTAGTTTTTTTTTTTTTTTTTTTGAGACAGCTTCTTAGTCGCCCTGGGTAGAGTGCTGTGGCATTATCATAGCTCATAGCAACCTCGAACTCCTGGGTTCAAGAGCACCTCTTACTCCAGCCTCCTAAGCAGCTAGGACTACAGGTGCCTACCACAATGCCCAGCTAGTTTTCTTTTTTTTAAGAATTTTTTTATTTTTTGCAGTTTTTGGCCGGTGCTGGGTTTGAACCCGTCACCTCTGGCATATGGGGCCAGCGCCCTACTTCTTTGAGCCACAGGTGCCACCCTGCCCAGCTAGTTTTAAAATTCTTAGTAGAGATGGGGTCTTGCTCTTGTTTGGGCTAGTCTTGAACTCCTGAGCTGAAGCAATCCACCCACTTCAGCCTCCTAGAGTGCTGCCATTACAGATGTGAGCCACTTAGCCAGGCCAGAAGTATGACCTTTAAATCCTAGGTTTGCCACTTGAAATTCTATGATCCTATTTTCTTGACTGTATCTCAGTTTTTTTTTTTTCAGAGACAGTCTCACTTTATTGCCCTCAGTAGAGTGCTGTGACATCACAGCTCACAGCAACCTCCAACTCCTGGGCTTAGGTGATTCTCTTGCTTCAGCCTCCTGAGTAGCTGGGACTCCTGGCCCCCACCACAATCTCTGGCTATTTTTTGTTGCAGTTTGGCTGGGGCCAGGTTAGAACCCTCCACCCTGGATATATGGGGCTGCTGCCCTACCCACTGAGCCACAGGCACCACCCTGTATCTCAGTTTTATAAAGATCAGGTAGGTTCACATGTGTGAAATATGCCTGCACAGTGCCAGGCACAATGTTTTGAGTGAATGGTAGCTCTTACTAGAAAGGTGGCCGTGAACTAAATTGACTGATACTGATACTGTAGGGCAAGGGGATATTTAGGTGGTATAGAACAGTGGCCACCACACCCTGCCCATGGGTAGCTGATGAAAGGTGTTACCAGCTAGTCATTCAAATGAGAAAAATATGGACAAAATAGTACAGTTTTCATAAAAATAAGGTATTTTTCAGGTATTGAATTAGAAAACTGACATGGTACAGGAAAGAATAAAAAAAGAGAGTAAACCAAGAAGGAAGATGTGGAATCTAAGAAAGAAGAGCTGCAGCCCAGGAGGGTGGCCAAGCAAAGTCCAGAGGCAAGAGAGCACATGGGGAGACAGTAATTAGTGACTCTGGGAAGCGCCATTTGTGCCTGAAAGAAATGTAATCTGAGCACACTATCTTCATCTACATGCTCTCATTCTGGCAGTGAGGCAGAAAGCAGATGGCACCAAAAGCAGTAACTCAGAGCCAGTAGTAACAGAAATACTACCTTCCAGGCT